>NC_141242.1:12257876-12845376 GCF_054856555.1 Leptonotus elevatus
CGCATATGGTTTCACTTTGAGGAATATACTTTCCTTCGTCCACTCTCTAAGAGCTCATGTTTCCATCCGTGTAGGTGTGGTCTTCTATTTGGGTCACAACGAACAAGTCAGAAGACCGGAATTCCCAAAAGTATCCGTGTGAGAGAAGGTTTATTATTATTTTTTTTTTTTATGAAGTGCTCCATGATGGAAGTGGGGCTGTGTTATTTTTATATGAAGGCAAATATGTCGCCTCTTTGTTGTGAGAGGTGGATATGTTCATCAATTCCACCAGGAGACAGCTGGGTCACGTCTGCTCAAGAATCTTGAGGCTGAAACCGAAACTCTCCCGTCGGGTTTATCGGACTAAATAGAGTGCGCAAACATGCTTGTGTTGAGGGCAAAGGTGAAGCACGCAGACTCGAGGCTAAGGTTTTTATGGCCTTCGCTGCTCTCGGGCCTTCATCCAGTCACGGAGAACTGCGCTTTGGTTTATCCTAGCAGGCGTATGCTATCAAATACAAGCCAAATGTAAAGAGCAATGGTGCTTCTTTGAAGTCGGAAGTTTTTTTTGAATAAGACACAAATTCTTTGTCGTCATCAGTTCTCGCGGCCTGACTCGACCTCATTTTAAGCTAGCGTGAAATCTTTCAGAACGACAGCATTACCTCCTCAATCGGCGTGTTTATGTTCCAGACACCCCCGTTTTATGCTAAAACCGCAATATAGAAATACCCTTCTCCCTAGGCATGTTACATGTAGTATTTAGGTTCTTTAAACAAACTTTTAAAATTATAAAAACTTTTTTAAACACATATAATGTATTGAGAGTAACAGCAATGGATAACAAAAATATTGAATATAATATGCAATTCTGGAGGCATAAAAAGCAGGATCAACGAGGATGTGACATTTAGTAATCTTTCCTGTTTTTCTTTCAAATTGACTTCACCAAACTAGTGTTTTGTCATCTAGTGGTCCACAATGGAGTTACACCCAAAATAAACAGGAAGCAGAAGAAAATAGAGTTATGAACTGTAAAAACAAAAAACTGCTAAATAGTGGGACTGTGAACCTGGTGTTTTCTGTACATGTTGCATATTTAAAACACCACAAATACTTTAATGCTAATGCTAACACATAATGAGGAAATACGATAGAGCATGCTTACATAATCCTTTAACCAGTCTTGTTGTTGTTGTTGTTGTTGTTGTGGTGGTCTTCTCTGGGCGATATCAAAGTTCACTTGAGCACTGACGGATCTTGTCATTCTGTCACTGAGTTAACAAAAGTTTGAAGACAAACAGTGATTTTCTAACTTAACCCCACAAACAAAAAAAGTGCATTCAGTTTCCCGATGCGTCATCTGAACATCACCTTGCTGGAATGCTCATCATCAACAGATGTTCACTTCTGAGCCAGCTCGCCGTTGTAGCACATTAGTGATACATTTGTGTTGTGCATTATTTACCCTCGTTGAAACAATCAAATCAGCTTCCATTGAACACAAATAGTTACAGAGCCTGAAAAAAAAAGACTGTCACATTTAGATTTGCTGTCAAATGAATGCGGATTGTGAACACACACACACACACACACACACACACACACACACACACACACACACACACACACACACACACACACACACACACACACACACACACACACACACACACCCCACACCCCCCCCCCCCCACACACACACACAATGTTGTACTACCGCTCTCCACCAGTGCGGATTAGGTCTGGTCTCTGGCTCTCGTCAGCACACCCTGGACACGCCGGTGCATTCATTCCACCTTGTTTTCATTCCGCCCCCCCCCAAAAAAAGTGTCAGCAAAAAAGAAGTGCAAGCATTTGACTTTTACACACACCTTGTGGGGCCGCTCATTCCACACATAATGTGGCACGGACATGAACATGTGCACCGGTCGTTCATTGGACAAGCAAACAGACTGTGGGTTAGATGAAGCCTTATTTAACATTTCAATCCATCTTGGACTGAGTTTTTTTTTTTCCTGTCCCACAAAGGACCTTATTACTCTGTTAGCACTGTAAAGCTCAACAGGAAATATCAGGGCCTGTAATTACAGTCAGATGCAGAAGGTGAGGAAGTGACTGAACATACCCGATCAGACAGATACACCTTGAATGGACTCTTGTTTATTAAGCAGTTCAACTTCATAACCACAACTCCTCATCGCTAAAGCAATAACGTACGCCTCAACTGATAACTAACAAATAGCTTGATCGTTTTTCTTTGATGACGCGTCTCTTCAATGCATATGACACTTCGGGGCATTCTTGGAGTGGGCAGCCGACAGCTGGCATGCTCCGGCACATCCCGAGTGTGCAGATGGCGGAGCCGACTTACTGGAATCACACTCGGCTCAACACCTGTCTACTATTACACTTTTTGATATGCCATCGCTAAATATGCATTTCATTGTCTTTGGCAGTTCTATCTATGACGCTTTTGAAGACGTCAACTGACACAGAATTGATCATTAGGCTATTATAGGTCAAGTAATATATATATATATATAACACACATTCATAGGGCCCTATTTTTTTCACTCGATGCAAGTCTAGACCAAATCTTTCCGTGGATAAGTGTAGTTATAAAAGGGCAGCGTTGTGGGAGTGAACACAGCCATCTTACTTAGCAGCCAATAGAAGTGGCTCCTCTCATCTTTAAAGTCAGCACAGGAGAGGCACAGAGTCTTTGACATGGCTGAAGCAGAACTAGACTCAATAGAGTCCATGCAGAAGATCGAAACTTACAAAGTAAGTTTATAAGGAACTCCTCGGGTGGTTGATGTTAATTTGGCTGAGGCAATCACAGATTACCGTCATAAAGTACGCACTTGGGGAATGCCTGAAACAAGGTCTAGTCTACTTTCTGTCACCGAATCGTCAGGTGCGCGAGGCACGTATAATATAAAATGCCTGAAGTCCACAGAAACACCCAGCATGGCGTAGCGTGGTCTGCCAAATTCCCAAACATAGTAAACTAGACTTAGCTAGCACGATCGTTCTAAAAACATGCATGTTAGGTTCATTGAAGACTCTCAATTATCTCGAGTTGTGAATGTGAGTGTGGATGATTGTCCGTTTGTGCCATGCAATTGGCGAACAACGAGCTCAGCGCCCAAAGTCATCTGGAATTGGCTCCAGCTCACTCGCAACCCTAATGAGGACGCGTGCTATAGAAAATGGATTGATGGATCATTGCCATGGCCGTTTGATTTGATCTGCCTTGATTACGAGGACCAGACAACCAGGAATTCCAATTCCAATGGAAATTCTGTGTGAATGCAGATGATTGTGTCTGTGCTGAAGCTATACCATCAAGATATTAAGATGAAAACTTTACAGCATTTAATCCATTTGAGATGCTTGCTTCGACTCGCATTTCAACAGCTACATGATACCTTTATCTCCCTGAAAGTGTCTCATCCCAATCAAGATATAACCTTCTTTATAACACATCTCTCGTACCATGTTTGACAGCATTTTCTCTGAAGTGACTTTTGAGATTGCAGTAGTGGATAAAAAGGGAAAATTACCTCCGCATATCTTAGTGCCAGGAGCGTGCATGCATGGTTGTGTGGCGGTGATGGTGGAGGTTGCCCTTATGGCACCTTGGATAGCCCCGATGACCTCATACCAGACGGATACGCTGTTCTGACAGGTAGCTGAGACATGACGATGATGTTGTCACTGGCTGAGACGAGTCACCAGCAGCAGGTTACTGGAAGCCTGAACGAGAAAATTATTTACGCTTCTAACCAATCCAGTGTCGGTTTCTCATTTTAAAAAACAGTCACTCCGCCACAGATCATTGACAAGCTCCGTCTGGAGAAGTAAAAACATTCTGCTCTTGCAGCATGATCTTGATATGATTCACAGCTCCGTTTCCAGCGGATATGTGCTGGCGTAGCTTCAGCGGAGAGTATTGGCCTCGAAGCAGGAGGCCTGGGGCGCTTTGTTGTGGTGGGAAGCAACGCCGCTATCCGGCCAGCGATCTCTGTCGCATGAATTTCGGGCCTCAGGAAAGTCAACACGGGGAGCTTTCGCAAGAGATCCCTTGAGCTAGGTGCTAACATCTACCACCGCTTCCCTCTGCACCTTTACCCGCTGGAGGCAGATGCAATCGTCTCTAACGCTGGACTTCGGGGTGACTTAACCTTTATCGATGGCCGTGTTTGCAACAATGACTCATATCATGAGATCATGGAGTGTGATAGAGGATTGATGTCAAGCCACATTTCAAACAAGTCATGAGTTCCAAATGTCTACGCCACTCCTTGTGATGATTGGACTGCAGTCTCTCTGGCGCAACCATACCACTACCATTCATCTACCATACAACTGCAGCTAAAACAATGGAAAGTGCCGAAAAGTCTACAGTATACAGACCATGGAATTTTGAGTGGGACCCAAAATGGGTCAGATAACGTTTTGTTGCAGGGACTTGGAATTCCAGTTGAAATATTTGGATGATCGTCAAGGGTACACTCAGCTGAAAACCTGGTGCAGAAGAATTGGTTCAGTTCCAAGTCAGTGACGGTGTGAATGCAAGCCTAAATGGTTGTCGATATCTATATGACGGACATCCATAACAAGGTGTAGTCCACCTTTTGTTCAAAGTCAGCTGGAATAGGCCACAGATCTCTGTGACCCAGAGCTTGAAATTTGATGGATGGATGGAAAACCCTGATGTAGAGAAAGTAAGGTACGGACCATTTCCTAACATTTCCATTTCTGATCATGAAATTACATACAGCATCAAAGAGGATAAAACTGTTCTGCTTGGTGGAAACTTGTAAATTTGACAACCACCAGACATTGAAGAGGTAATGATGAATTGGACTTTCTCCCTTCATGGGACTTTCGTAATATTGTCACATTTACAGTTGAGTTGGGCAATGATAAGATCAAATGGAGGACCGTTTCCACTCCATATTGGTTTGGCAAACCTCACTGAGATGGGGGCAGTCGTTTTTTTGGATACCACCAAAACCACACGGCGTTGAACGCATCAGTGTGAACAAGACATAAGAATTGACAACAATGCAGGACGAGGGTCTCTTGTAATGTCAAATGTTGCAATGATGAATCTTTCCGACCAGCAGTGGTTTGCAACCCGCATACACTTCAAACCCTGACTGACCAGAAACTAAAAATAGTATGTGGAAAAATGTAAATAGCAGGTAAGATGAGTAGATACAGTGCAGTGGAAAGGCTCGCAGGAATCGCACAAGCAACGTTCCAGTTGCCAGGCATCCAATCGTAATACAGTCCAGAATTGATTAAAAGTCTTAGCCTCTGTTTTATATGGATGTAACTCATCCCGACAGGTTCTCATAAAGATTAGATGTGTATGTCCAGACCAGATTAGAACCAGAATCTGCGTCATTGTCAGTCCCATGCAAGCTGTAGAAAGCTTGACCTCCAGCAGCCCGTATAGAAGAAGCTGATCTCTCTCCGTCTCAGTGGGGCTCATCACTGTGAACTTTGTGGCTGGTGGGGTTAAAGGTTGAGATCTCATGGCAGGTCCGCAGCCTCCGCAGCTGACAGTTTTGCTTAAAGATCATACTCGGCAAGCTGATTTGTGAGGTTTACATATTGCATCGGCGGCGGTATTGTCAAACAAAACTGTTTATGGCCTGAGTGGTAACCCACTATGTCCTGCCTCTGGAAGAATTAGATTTGACATCATATTATGCTAAAACTGCACCGTGTTTGAGGTCAGGTAAGCTTCAGTCTCACGTGTCAACAAACTCCGGGAGTTTCAAAATCACAGCGTCCGTATCTTGAGTCTTTTTTCATGTGGGGTTGAGCTAATTAGGGCGACGGCAACAGCAAAGTGGCACGTTGCAAATCTTTGTCGAGGCCTTTTTGAAGAGCGCTCTCTTAGGGCCTGCTGACCCCCAGGCTAGTGTAAACATTCCATTTGGCCTTCATGACTTGCCAGTAATTACCCAGACTGCCCCAGGGCCTGACTCACTCACTGCCTGGCCAGCCAACTGGCTTGTTGGCGGATTTTTTTTTTTCACTAGCTAACAGACACACAACAAAGAACTTGCACGCATTTTCCCAAACTTTTTCACAGGTTAATGAATCCAAGCCTTCATCAAACTCCCAAACTGGGAGATTCTTCCCAATGCTTCTTCTAAACTATCCTTAATGGTCTAAAATAAAATGCAACCAACTGAGCCATCACACATGCAAACGCACACACATGGACACACACAGAGGACTGATTGTCCCCTGTCCGGCTCCACTCACTGATTATCTGTATAACTGCGTGTCTGGGAACAGAGTGGCCGAGACGAGTCTCCGCATTGCAGTCGTAACATTCGAACCATGATAATGAACAATCTGGGCTTGAATTAATACACCTAAAATTAGCCCCAAATAGTGTCCAGCCTCAAGCTGTTAAGTCACAAAACTGCTTTGAAAAGTTTTTAATGATGGTTGGCCAGCATTTAAGGCACTGCTCATTGCTCATTGGATGATCTGAGATGTCAATCACGAAAGCTGCAGCACTTATCACTGAAGGTGTATTTGAAGACTACAGATATTTGACAGCATGTATTTTCTGGAAGACTTAACTGATAATCATGCAGAGTTGACGTTATGTAATACAACTGTGGGGCTCTGGGAGGCAAAACTTTAACATTAAACTTTTTGCGAGGCTTTTGGGTCTGGGCTTTTCCACCTGAACCTAAATGAAGCAGCATGAGGGCCACACCTAAAATAATAGAAATTAAAAGGGAAACATAGGTCATGACGAACAATAGATGCTAGATGATAATTTTCTTTCAAGCAAATCAGGTAAATCTGAAAGATGACACTTTAGCCATTTGTGGACAAATGCTAATGCTACTTCTAAAAATCAAAGCTTATACTATGAACCTTTATTAATAAACAACTACATACAAACATTTAAAACTGGTCTGAAACCAATTTCTAATTTTGTATGTTGTCTATCATTGAAATATATTAACACTAATTGGATGAAATATTTGTATGAAAAACACATACAGGAAGCCAAGAATATGTTTGCACTCCTGTGCAAACCAGTCTACTGCATGATGTTTGTGTTTAAATGGATAGCTAAAGGTAACTAAAAGTAGCCCTCCTGTTGTGTTTGCTTCTTGACAATGTTCATGGTTCTGAACCGTTCTAATGTTTAATCATAAAAAAACATCATACAGCACAATGCAATGTTTAAAAAAAATTTGCTAAAAAAAAATTATAAAAAAAAAAGAAAGTTAGTTGAACCTAACCCCCACAGATTTTCCAAACCGCTCAATTTGATATATATATATATATATATATATATATACACATTTTGCAGCCACGTCGAATTGCAGCCTATAAGTAGTAAATGAATGTGTTGTTAGCTTGATGGATGTGTGTTTCCGGAGAGCCCCGCACTCTTGTTAACATAGAACCATAAATCACTGATAATTAGCTGCGGCTAGACGGTGATAAGTCCAATGTATGTAACTGTGCTTTTACCTTAAATTCCATTAGAGGTTTACTAATGAAGTGAGTGTTTGTCGGCCTTCAGCCATTTTGTGCTACCTGGAGATGATCTAGGAAAAAACAAGTTGCAGCCATAAAAGAGTTCATAAATGTATGTAATGAAATAAAATGTGTAAATAAAGGATACAAGTAAGTTCATGCAACAATGCTGTTCATGCAAACATTACTAAAGTATTTTCTGACACAAAAAGTAAAAAATATTTATATACACATCTTTTCACTTAAAATTCAGACTTCATTATCTTTGTAACTACATTTAGCTACCTTTTTTTTTTTCAGTGGCAACCTAACATTCATTTGCCTCACTTTATCTTCTGTTAATTTTTTAATGGATTTAATGGACCAAAGCACTTTTTAAAAATTGCGGTTGTGTATAAAATGTGCTACACAAATACACTTGTGTCGCGTGGGGAACGCGGTGCTGTGAATGTAGTCAGTGTTCGCACAAGGCCCTCTCTGAATACGTGTTTACACTGGCAGTCACATGTCTGAATCGAGGCAGAAGAAAAATGCGATCACCTTCTTCCAGACAGATTAACCCTCACATTCAGGTTAACAGCCAGCATCCAGCACAGGAAATTCCTGTAGCACATGTTACGGAGGTCTAAGCAGTTTTCTTTCATGAACAAAATAGCGCTTCTGCTAATTCATCGAGGCTGTGATTAAAGCTGGTTGAAATCGGAGTAAAGGTTCTGCGAGAATCAGTTTTGCTATTAAAAGCAATGAAACTGCGTTGCCTTGATTTATGAGTTGTATTTGTTACGTGACCACGCTCATAACTCATAACGCCCAATACTCTCCTTATTTACAACCCAGTGTGCAAACCACACAGTTCGGAATATATAATTTTCGTGTGGCATTGTTACATATTGTAAACTTAGACCAGTGGAATGCATCAGACTGACCAGTAACACAGACGCTAAGCTAATGTATGTTTAGGTCTGTGTTGTCATGTCCGGAAAACACCTTTTAATGTGTAACGTTAACCTATATATATATATATATATATATATAATCATTGATCAGATGTGTTAGCACCAAGGCTAGCAATAGCTTGGGTTTCCTGGCCAGTCTGCCAGTATTACAGATCACTGAGTTTGGTGAGCTAGAGTAATTATTCTCCTGTGTACAACCAAGTTTGTTGCTAAAACCGTTTGAAAGATGTCGTCTTCAATCACATTTTTATAATTGTTTCCGTATCAACAGTAAGTAGCTGATGCTAAGCTAATGTGTACTTGTGTTGTCATGGCTTGACATAACTGATCAGATCATCATTTTTTGAATGTGGCGCAAAGCTTCTGCAAACATTGAATAGTTGCATTAGCACCAATGCTAGTGCTAATTAACATGCTCTGACTGGTCAGCAAGTTGGTGATCCATGGTTGCGGTTAGCTCCATTTGAATGCGGTTATTTTCACTAAAGTCCGACCATTGGACTGCATCAGAGCAACTTCGTTAAAAACCGTCGTTACACCGGCCCATCATTGACGAATGCACACCGTTCGGCCAGAGATTCTGCATTTTCAGCGAGTGTTTTATGACACACAAAAAAATGAGCACCGACTGAAGCCGGTTTATGTCCATCGATTCAGGTTTGTACAGATGGTCCTTCTCAGTCCGTGTATTTTTATGACGCTTCGCATTTGTCAATAACGGGCCGAAATAACAATGGTTTTGTTTCGGTTCTGTTTGTTTCCATACGGTGCAGTAAGGCTTCTCTCAAGGCTTTGGCTCTCCGTACTCAGACCTTATAAGGAGGCTCGCTGATCAACAGAGTGGGACATTTGATCCACAGAGACAAATGGAGAGCACTTAGGCTGGAAACAGTGGGCAGGCAGGCAGTCTGGTCGAGGGGGAGCGTAGCGTGCTGGGTGGTGGGGGGGCTATAGCTATCATGGTTAACCATCCTGGAGATATTGCTCGCACGTCTCCAGGCGCTTTTCCAATGACTTAAATGTGTGCAAGAGTTGAAAATGGCTTTTTGTCACGCAGCACCAATGTTCAATGAAACAAAATCTGTGCTGCTAACATGCAAGTTCAACACCCTCCCAAATACTCAAATCGGACATTCCGCAGAGAAAAGTGGTAGGTGTTCACCGTCTTCGTAGCAACTTGTCACATCACAAAGATTAACGCGACAAATATGTTAATTCCCCAAAAAGCTGTTGACAGCAGAAGTGACGTTACAGTTTGGGAAAACAGCTGGGCCGAGACTCTCCTCCGGTCGTCACTCAAAGAGCTGAGTCAACAACATGAAATGGACACTCCAACGACTCTCGTACACCTGTGGTGGGAGGTAGTCAAATGCAAATATTGCACTTACAGACCTCGCGAAGCGATTTTAGAGATTTGATCACAAGGAAAAACTTGTTGCGGCCATTCGAACTGTTGCCGAATGTTTGTAACCAAAAACGAACCCTGACGAAAACTCCATCCACTACCCTTGCAAATTTAAGGGGTGAAGGAGAAGAGTTGAAACAGTACTAATACTTCCATCCATCCATTATTTACCACGTATCTGGGGTCGGGTCACGGGGGTAGCAGCTTCATCAGGAAAGCCCAGACTTCCCTCTCCCCAGCCACTTCAACCAGATCCTCCGGCGGGATACCAAGGCGTTCCCAAGCAACCCGAGAGACATAGTCTCCCCAGCATGTCCTGGGTCATCCCCGGGGCCTCCCGCCGGTGGGACATGCCCGGAACATCTCTCCGGGGAGCCGTCCAGGAGGCATCCTTAACTGGTTCCTCTCAATGCGGAGGAGCAGCGGCTCGACTCTGAGTCCCTCTCGGATCACCGCACTTCTCACTCTATCTCTAAAGGAGAGCCCGGACACCCTGCGGAAGTAAACTAATTTCGGCCGCTTGTATCCGGGATCTTGTTCTTTCAGTCACCCACAGTCCATAGGTGAGGGTAGGAGCTTAGATCGACCGGTAAATCTAGAGCTTCGCCTTTCGACTCCATCTTCACCACAACAGATCGATACAGAGTCCGCCTGTCGATCTCCCACTCCGTCCTCTCCTCACTCGTCAACAAGACCTCAAGATACTTGAACTCCACCACCTGGGGCAGGATCTCATCCCCGACTCAGAGAAGGCACTTCACCCTTTTCCGACTGAGGACCATGGTCTCGAATTGGAGGTGCTGATCTTCATCCCAACCGCTTCACACTCGGCTGTGAATCACAGCAGAGTACTAATACTTCTAACAGAATATATTTTTGTACTTTTACTTAAGTAAAGACTAGAGCAAGAGCGGGCAAACTCGGTCCTCGAGGGCCGGAGTCCTGCAGGTTTTAGAGGTTTCTCTCTTCCAACACAAGCTGATTTCAAGCAACAGGATGGTTAACAGGTTTATGCAGAACTTGCTGATGAGCTGATCATATATCAGCTGTGTTGGAGAAAAGAAACATCCAAAACCTGCAGGACCGAGTTTGCCCACCCCTGGACTAGAGTGTGAGTACTTTTGCCCCCTCTGCCAAGTACCATTCCAGACAACCGACTGTTATCTCGGCCCTTGCCGCATCAATGAGTTCTTTGACAGGCATCGCGTGATCGCAGGGTAGACCGCCAAAACCTTACGTGAAATATTTTTTTTCTCTCCTGACATCTGTTTGCGAGAATTCCGCTGCTTTACCTTTTTCTCTCGGCACTATTTTCTTGGCCCGCCGTTGAACCTGAGGGGTGCAGGCTCATGCCAAGTGTAGGAGTGGAGGTTAGGACAATTAGTTTTGCTAGCTCGTCAACGTGACCTCACGCTCTTATCAGCGAGCATCTTTTGATCTCTCTCTTGGAAGCCCGCCACGGGTTCCGCATCACTTGAATCGAGGGGGGTGAATCGCAACGATACAGACATGGTGTTAAGTGAGTGACGGGGCTGCGCTGCAGCTGTGTGGCTGGCGGGCAGGTTCGCCGACCCCAACACTTCAGGAAGAGTCCAAGCTGAGGCCTGCTCGTTTCTTGTAAAAAAGTGCAGGTGTAGCGGTGGATAGAATGCAGACTTGAATTCACACCTTTGGACAATTTCTCATCTCATTTACAGAGTATGCAGAGAAGGCTTCTTTGGTCCCTTCCGTTGTTACTCATTTTCTCTGGCACTCTATCTCTCTATCTCAACTTTACTACTAGCCAAGACAAATGGTTGCCCCATATAGTCTGGGGTCTGTTCAAGGTTTTTTTTTTTCTTTAGAGAGAGTTTTTCCTTGCCTCCGTTGCCATGTATGGGAGTGTGGTTCTTGAACTGCTCAATGTGTAAAGTGTCTTGAGATGAGATGTGGCAAATCCAGATCCAGAAATTAAAAACCCTGCCACAGTTTGGCTGAAGCCACAGGTGCTCCTGCCTTGACTTTGCCAGGGTTTTTAATTTCTGGATCTGGATTTGCCACCTTTGCTTGAGAACGAATACAAACTATACTAACCACATCACCATACTTCCCATTTGGGGATTTTCTTTCGTTTGCGTTCGCTTGCCATTTTCACTCCCGCGGTTGGATCCTTGCAGCGTCCGGATGCGGTGAATTACACTAGGACAGGCCCCTCAGCAACCAGGGTACAGACGCTTGGCTGGCAGTCTTATTCATCTTTCCATCCCGAGGACGCAGGCAGCTGGCCTTGGTGACGGGACAATGACTGCAAGAAGAGCTCCAGCAGAGAGAGACGCCGGCCAAAGGCCTTTTCTGCTCCGGGACGGGGTTAAAGTCTTAATCTCTATTCTCTAAGGCATTCGGATTAGCCAGGCAAAGTTAATACTTACACCTTCATGTTAAGGACCAGAGGAAGGCCAGCAATCCCTCCCCATCACTCTCCTACTCTGTTTGCAAACATCAAACTGACCTCCTCAGTGGCCGTTTGTCATAACAGACCAAATATTTTAAATCTGTTTTTGTTTGACTTTGCTCATTCTTGTAACGGTTTAAAAGTTTAGTTTGATCACAGACATATTTTAAATAGTACACTCTAAACAGAAATATATACTCACCCACATACAAAAAAGAAAAGAAAAAGAGCAATGATGATGACATTACCGAATGAACAATACTGAGGATCTTTTTGAAAGAAAGAAAAAACTAACAAAAAAAATAAAAAATAAAATAAAGAAATATTTAGCCTCAACAACAACAAAAATATACGCAACAGTTTACATTAGTCTTTCTAAGTTGTGACAACTTATTTGAATGGTGTTGAAACAACAAATAATATTATTTTGAATGAAATAGCTTTTCCTCTTTAATAAAATATGATCAATTACTTCTTACTTAATATCTGTTATCATAAGGACACATTTTTAAGTTGGCAACTCAAAAAAAATGCCTTATAACAAGTTAGACAACTGACTTTTCCACTTTGAAGAAGGCTAAGCTACTTTAGCTTTTAAGTATTGTATACGCTAGGCTACTTTAGCTTCTTGCCCTAAAGCTTTGTCACCTAACTTTCTTCAAACAAGTAGTCAAACTGAAATGGCAATTAAAAAGCTTCCATTAGTTACTCTGACATGCACTTCTACATACAGGTAAAAGCGGGGGTTCCATACACGGAAGCAAATTACAACAACATTAGCAGAGGCACTCCACTGCCTGTAGTGTGGGGTGCAGTTGAGAGTGAAAATTGACAACACTCATGTGAACAGCAGACACTTTTTAGTAATGGTGCGACCCTCACGCATGTGTTTTAATGTAAAACTTCTTCTTCTTTTCCTTTCGGCTTTTCCCTTCAGGGGTTGCCACAACAAATCAGTTGCCTCCATCTTAACCTGTAAAACTAACGAATAATAAAAGAATACAATATAAATAGAAAATCCACTGATTCCTAACATTAGTCATCATTAAGTCAATACGCAAATACAAACAGAAAGGAACATCTGGTATTTGCAGCTTGAACATGGTGAAAGGCATTGTGGGAGTATTCAAATCATCAAAAAGTGGAGAAAAATAGTTTATTAAGTTTTACCAACATGAATTTTGAGTCTACATGACATGCTAAATCAAGTTGGTGTATTACCATTATTATTATTTAATCTACACTCAAAAAATAGTGTTAGCAAATTATAAAGTTTATCTAGATCAATTAATTGCATTTTAAAAACTTGCATTTATGTATTAAATCAAGTGGTGTTAACAGATCCTCCGAGTTAGTTTCTAGAGTGTTAAGAGAAGAATATATGCAACCTTGTTAGTACTAATGCCTTCTCAGCCTTCAAGGAAGAGAAAAATAAGTGATTCGGCAAAAATCTAAGTAAATTGGCTAACTGGATTTGTTCCGCTGCGCTTTGCTCAATGCACAATTAACCCAAGCCTCGATGGAGTTATAACTGGCCTCAGTTTTCTGTGAAAATATTGTAAACAAAACGTTTTTTTGTTTAGTTGTTTTTGGCCTGAGCTCTGTAGCATCAAAATATTCAATTGCACTTGGGGCTGCTGCTAATCCTCAGAGGTCCTTTGTCAAGC
The DNA here is from genome assembly GCF_054856555.1 of Leptonotus elevatus. Lineage (NCBI taxonomy): Eukaryota > Metazoa > Chordata > Actinopteri > Syngnathiformes > Syngnathidae > Leptonotus > Leptonotus elevatus. The sequence continues at coordinate 12,271,857 of NC_141242.1, forward strand.
GGGGACCTAACTGAGGTCAGATGGGTAATAAATAAAAAAAAAAGAGCTGGCTTTTCAAGCCTTTTAAAAGGTTGTGGCGGGACTCGACAACGGATGACGGAAACGGGATGAAAGACGACAACAGCAAAGCAAAGAATAACCCTTTAGTTATCAAATTGAGTTTATTTATGATATTTTGATATGACTATTAACTAGAAACAAATGTGGCACAGACGACGAGCGTGTCTAGCAAAATAATGAAAAAATTAGAGCGTACCCTAAGTGATTGGATTCCTCTCCACCCTTGACCGTACTAACATCAACACCATATCTCATTGTACAACAGCTTGATCCTCCCTCCAAACTGCCGCAATATTTCACCGGCAACACTTTCATGTGCGCTGCGCCCCGTCGACGGGTATCAGCGGAATGCGCGGTATGGCTGAGTGGTCTGTTATGAGCACGTGTAATCCCACCGAGGACAGATGAGTCACGCTGTCTCTTTCTCAGGTGATATAAAGAGCCATTCATTCTCACGGGGGCGACAGGAAGAGTGTCAAGGTGCGGACGCGCCGTACTGTACGTGGTCCAAGTGTGGCGTGTTGATCGATCAAGGGCCAAGTTCAAAGGTCATATCATTTACCAAACAAAGCATAATCTTTTTCACATACTCAAAGTAACGTTGAACGACAGCATACCCAGACTTGCGAAAAAATTCAGGTTGTGCCGCGAAAAGAAGAAAACTTGGACCGCCAATACGAATACTGTTCAGTTTTACTACTAAATTGTGTGACGTAACTTACTTTTCAAGGCTTTTAGCTGTCTTTAGAGTGCGATACAGAAACACCGTAAACCCAGTAGTTCCGAAGTGTCGTATGCGTACTGTTTGTGGTACATGAGCTCCCTCTAGTGGTACGTGAATAAATGTTCAAACTGTACGTACTCTGCAATGGTTTATGCATTTTTTATTTTATTTTTGCTTTGGCGTAGCCCCAGGGTTATTGTTCTAGGGAGTTTACATTTGAAATACGATGTGTTAATGTAAATGTTAATAGCTGTAAAATGACAATATTGAGAGTTACAACTATGTGGACATAACTGTATTGTGCGGATGTGTGTATGATAATTGGGACATCAACCATGAAAAGATTTCTTCAAAGGAGAATTTTATTTTATTTTATCCAGTACAGTTAAATACAGTTCAGTTGTATTGAAAATTTAATGCGGAATTATTTTCAAATATTTATTTTGGTTCCATTTTTATTTTATTAATAAGTGCTATTGTTGTTATTATTATTATTATTATTATTATTATTACAATTATGAAAGTGCAGACTATGTTAATTGAATCCTTATATAGGTATAGGTGCATTTTTTTTGTTTGTTTGTTTAATACCCGAGTGCCGTTGTAATTTTCGACTGTGCACAAGGTACAAGTGTTAATTAACTATTGTGGAATACATTTGAATACAATCATTAATTTTAATATAAGCACAGCGTTAATGTGCCAACCGTTTCATTAGCTTATAACCTCTGTCTCTTTTTTTTCTTTTCTTTTTAATAAGGCCTGCTATTGGAGAGCTAAGTCGTTTTTTTTTATGTGGTAGCCTACTACGTTTGAGAACCACATCGGTAACTGATTCAAGTTCATAAGAAAGAGGATCCATGTCATCCTTTTTCAGTGTTCCCTTGATCACCTTGTATGACTTCATTGTTGTGATTAGTTTTAAGTAACAGTTACACGCATAATGACTTTGCCAAAAAGGTCACGGGCACGTTTGAGCCTTGTTAGCGAGAAGAAAAAAATAAATAAAAGCTTTCATTCCCAAGGGTTCTCTTTGGTCGTCTCCGCTGTGACAATCTAAACTGACGCACCAAATCAACAGGCCGACCTTCGACCTCCTCTGGTCGGCCGCGGCCTCTCGACCCCGTTGCTGAAGTCAATTGGGGTTTGCTTACCCGACGTTCGCAAGGTCAGAGCGGGGCCGACGTACCTGTGAACAGGGGTCACACAAAGGATGGCTTCCCTTCAAAGCCTGATAACATTTGGCTTTTATTAGAGCGCCTCGGGTCGGGTCACTGTTACGCCGGAAACTCGGTCTCGCTCCGACGGGTCGGGACAGTGCGGTCGCTGAGGGCGGAAAGAGGGGAAAACGTCGCTATCTGATCGCATGTTTTGAGCGACGACGTTAGCTCGTTGCAAAGTGGAGCCGACTGATCTTAAAGTGCCGCCAGCTGTGTTGCGTTCCAGATGTCGCGTTCGTTTTGTATTACTGCGTGTGTGTCTTATGCAAGTCTCCGGCACTGTGTGGCACAGCAGTTTTCACTCACAGTAGAGAGTCTGATGACTGACGGGAAATGCAGTATGTAAACAAATGCTATTTTTTACCCTGCTTGACCACACTTGCCACCAATGCTGACAGGGCTAAAAAACTGAAGCCAGTAACTACACAAAAATAATCAGAGTAGCATTACCAAATTCCGGTAATTGTCATGTTTACGGAAAGGCAAACGTGTTTGCTGTGTCGCTAAACAATGTTATTATAATCAATGAAATCTTATGAAAAAAAAAATATATATATAAACATCGTTTTCTTTAACAAAATAATATAAAACTATAAAAATTATATTAACTCAGCCTTTTTCACTAAAGCAACCCCCTTCGCTCCTGGCTGTTTTACTGGATATGATTTTGCAAGGCCCACAGAACATTGTGTTCTATTGCTATAAAAACAACCAAAAGAAAGATTAGAGTCTCTTCTTTCATCAGGATAAAAAAAAAGTATATTTCTATCTTTTTCCGTTTTGCAGCAATTAGCATTAGCATATAGCTAAGTTTCATCATTATTCACAAATCTGTTTAAAACAGTGGCGAAAGAGCTTTTTTGCAACATGGCCCTGGTTGATCCCTTATACTCGGCTGCCACCTTCTGACCGTTTTTATAATAACTTCCATTGTTTCAAGCATTATCTTCAGTTCAGAGGCCTACTGTATGCTATAGCATTAAAAAAAAAAACATAAAAAATGTATAAATATGTATTTGGGAGCATGGTAATATTCAAAATATTTAAAATAAAACATATTTATACGTTTTTAGGAGCAAATGAGCTAACAGAATCTATACCTTACATTTAAATAACTCACTAAAACTAACTGAAAATAGAGTGAAAACATTCTTTGTTAATTCATTTTAGCTGTATGTACTTAAAAACAAATACTCCATACATAAGAAAACTAAAACTAATACTAATACTAAAATTAAGATTTAAAAAAATAAATAAAATAAAACATTTAAAAAACAAAAACTAACAAACCTGCCCCAAAAACGAATTACAACTTACTGAATTAAAAAAAAGAGTCAAACTGGAATAAAAAGTAACTATAATGAAAAATCCAAAACTATTGTAACCCTGGTTGCAAACTAAGTGCAACAGCATGGATATAAAGAAAACATAAATACAATTGTAATGAGAGTATAGCTATGTAACAATTTCAGCTAAAAAGTTAACTTTCAAATCTTTGGCGATTGGGTTGTAACACTAGTTTGGGGTTTTATTTTAAAAGCAAGGCATGGCAGTTGTATTTCATTTTATAGCACATTTGGCAGGTCAATCTGCATCACACAACCAAAAGCACAACACCTAAACTAAAAGCATTTACAAACAAACAGCTGGACATTCCAAGGCAAGGAAATGCCAACACAAGTACCTTACTAAGAATTACTAATAGAACATACATTAACAACATTTAAATGCATTTACTAACAAAAGATTTAAATTCATTTAAAAGCTAAGTGAAATTGATTTTAAATGCTTGAAAGACTTTAATCAAAGGTCAAAAGTAATCAAATTTGTTTTTAACCCGGATTTAAAAGCATTTACACTTGGGAATGACTTCACTTCTGTTGACATCTTATTCCATTTGCGTGCAGCATAACAGCTAAATGCACGTTCACCATGTTTGCTTTGAAACCCAGCGAAACTAAAGGAGACGAAAGGCAGCAAGACAACGGAACGCTGCACCAAAGTGGAGACTTCAGCGTCCACGGCTAAGAATCCACTGACAATGGTAAGCTAACGTTAGCATATTTTTTGTGGAGTCTAATACTGCAGCGTCCAAGACGACGTCAGGCATAGTAGAGACGCTTCCACATTTGCGAGCAGATGTTGATTCTTGCATTATCTTCCCGTGAAGCTCGCCAAAGGAAAGTGTTGACAACTTGTTGGACTCAAGTCAATTGGGAATGTATTTTTGTGGGACGACGTGTTCTCACCCTCGCATGTTGTTCCCTTCAACATCTTTCCTGCATTTGCGCTGCGATTTCATCGCTGTCTCGCTGCTGAATTCTTCTTCTTCCCTCAATATTGAATTTCACATCTCGCAAGGCCCATCACCACGGGCCACAACATCGCGTCCAAGGAACCAACGCTTCGGTATCCGTTTTGCAAACATCATTTGATTGCGTTGCGAGGACTTTTTCGCTCGCCAAAGGAAAAACAGCAATTTACTTCCAGTGGCTTTAGGCTGATTTTGGAGCCATCGGTTTCTATTTGATCAAGACTTTTGGGAATGTTAGCACAAACACGGCTCACTGAGCGTTTATAAGAAGTTTGATATCCCCAGATTACCCCTGAACTCTGCGTTACCTGCGCTTGCTAAGCTATACTTGGCCGGCCGGAGTTGACGCCGAGATCGGGTCATATAACACATTTTGCTGGCCCCAATTTTATTATTTTTCCAGATTAGACAGGGATTAGATTATTTTTTTGTAACTCTTTGTTTTTGACTATATATGGCAGATAAGGTTTCCATTCAGAATTTCATTTGGAGCCGCTGAAACTAATCCAAATTTTACAAGGGAGCTTTTGGAACGCAATCGCAATGTAGTTGCAGTTTACAAGTTCTTACTTTGGGCTGTAACTAACTAATGATTATTTTTGATAACTGATGAATCAACAAATACATTTTGATGAAGTTACTGGTTTGGTTTTGTGTAGACTTCAAGTTCAAAATCAAAACTCAGGACCTGATATTACTGATATAAATATTTGATACTACATCCATATACTTTTAACCTTATAGGCCACTCCTCCTGCCTGACATAACGGAGGTTAATTCATTCATGGTTCTGGTTCTGTTTAGCGAGTTAATTTTCTCTGCAGAGTCCAGACACTTATTAACTTACCTGCTATTTTGACGTTCAAAGTTGGACGTTCTCCACTTTAACACGGTTGCAGCCAGACATCTGTGAAAAATGGATTTACCGGTAATCATCCAAACGGCGTAACTAGCACAATTAATAAAACAAAAAGGTCAAATGCTGGATTAATTTGATCATCGATTAGTTGTCCGTTAATCATTGCACCTCTATTTCGAATGTATTGCTGCACATTGGCAAATGTACTGAATTTGTAAGAAACGCTCTTCAAGCGGAGAGTGAGAGTGAAGGCATATCATGAGAGCATCAGAGGTTGAGAGGCCTCTGTGGCACGTCCAAGTTTTACTGCTTTACAGCAACATCTCACTCTTATCGTTGACAACGCTGCATTCCTGTCAGGGGCAGACCGAGTTTCATTTTTTTCCCCCTCCAAGTCTCCGTTCATAAGATTTACAATTGCGCTGACAATCTGTTATTTGTAGGCGGGTGTCTTCCCATTTGGAGTTTGGGAGCAGGCCAAACATTGGCTGTTATACTTGATGCTGAAAAAAAGCATTGTTTTGGAGTAGGTTCATTCTCCACATTTCTGGTTTTTGAGATGAGACTGAAGGCAGCAAACGAAAAAATTCAAAAGAATCCCAGCAGCAAAGTAGAAGTTGTGGAGTAGAATACTAAAAGTGTCAATGCAAGAACTTAATTTTGCTTAATTTTAATTTGTTCAGTTTTTGTCATTTTTGGATTTTATTCTAGATGAGACTAAGGGCAGCAAAGTGAGAGACTGTGGAACATAATACTGTAATATCCAACACTACAGCACAGCAACTGGTTGGCTAACATTAGCATGTGTTTGTGTTGTTGTTGTTTTTTTGGGGTCATTTGAGGAAATGGGGCACTGCTTAAAAAATGGAGCACTGCAGCAAAGTGGAGACTGTGGACCCAAATTCTGCAATATCTTAACCTAAGGCACAGCAACAGGGAACGTTTATATTAGCACATGCACTTATTTTTTCCATTTTGGACTTTATCATAGAAGAGTCTTGGGACTGAATGAAAACAGTGCACTGCAACCAAGTGGAGACTACGGAATAGAGATCTGGACGTCACTTGACTATTTCTCTAAACAACGTAACGAAAAATGTGCTGCATTAAGCGAGACACAAATATGGGCATCATGACGACAAATCTGAGAAGAGACGAAGGGCGGCAAGACAATGGAAACTGTGGAGTCCCTGCGACAGGTAAGCTAATGTTAGCATGCACGTAATTAAACTACTCCACAGTCTCCACTAAGCTGCAGTCTCAGTTTCCTTTCAAATTAAATGAAAACTGACCAAAATATACACAAATGCAAACTTTAACCTGTCGCCATGAAGGATTATACGACACAGTCGCCGTTGTCTTGCTGCCCGGAGTCTCCTCTCGGCTAGAATTGAACATCTTAAAAGTAAACACATGATACATCCCGTTCTTGTTCCAACTGATGCGTTTAATGCAGCACGTTTTTCACAGTTTCCTGCGCTACTTTTAGGCATTCGTCCTTCCTTTGTTCAAAATATCATCCGCTTTTGCCGACTGCTGTTATTAGCAGGGTGCTCCGAAAGCGACTTTCAAATGAGTGTCACGGACGAGCCAAAAGGGATTGTTGGTCTGTGCTGACTGGATTTGTGTTCCAGCAGAGATAAGACCTTCCCTACATGAGGCCACGCGAAGGTCTCGGTGATAAAACATTTATGAGGCGCAGCTGGTTTTTTTAAGCCAAGTTTAATGAGAATATTCCACATCTGAGACGAGAGCGCGGACACATCATTAGGTACAGCTGCGCAATCTAATGAGGTCCGACGTGACGAGAGCTCGTGCAGCTCCATACAAACTGCAAACAGAGAAAGGAAAATGACTGCTTTCCTTTTTGGCTCATCGTTTTTTTTGTTGTTTTTTTCCCGGGGAATTTATTGTTGTTTATGTAGATCCAATCAGCTGACGCCGCACCCATGAGGCCGTCTCCTCTCAAACGGCGAACCGTCACGAGCTTATCGCCAGCGAACCTCAAACGTATCGCTTTCAGGCTCGGTCAGATTCAGATCAATTTTTTGGAAGTAAGCTTGTTTTTATTGTCAACATCAAACAAACAAAAAGATGCGTCAGACAACGGAGACGATTGAAAGCGCCAATTGCAGCAACCCGGGCAGGAAACAGACATTTAGCCTTCACAAGAGTATAAGCAGTGCATGAACAATAACAAGACCATTTGAACTTAAGTCTGATGTGTGTTGCCATTTACACTTTTAAGAACTCATTCAAATAGAGCAGAGGAGACGTCACAACTCCTCAGCAGTAATATTAGGTGTTGTTTTGTGCACAGGATAAAGAATATATGCATGCCAGTATTGTTATATTAACTATCTACATGTGTTGATGCATTGTTTTGTTTTGTTTTTTAAATGGTTGCTAAAGGGCTACATACTATTTGTTAGCACTCTGGTATTTCCCATTATGTGCTAGTATTAGCTTTAAGCGAGAAAAACTTAAAGAGGAAGTGACCCATTTTGGAGGGGGACAATAATCTGTTCTATGCAGCCCCATTAGTCTAAATATGGTATTCTGGTTGATATTGTGTTAGTGGAATATGAGTTATGAAGCAAAATCCAGCCGTTTTTATCCATCTCAGGTGGCGGCCATTTTGCCACTTGCTGTCGACTGAAGATGACATCATTGTTGCTGAGGGCTCAGGCAACGGCCAATCACAGCTTACCTGTTTTCTGAAGTTGAGCTGTGATTGGTTGTTACTTGAGAGCTGAGCAACAATGACGTCATCTTCAGTCGACAGCAAGTGGCAAAATGGCCGCCCTCTGAGATGGATAAAAAGGGCTGGATTTTGCTTCATAACTCATATTCCACAAATGTAATATTAAATCAGAATGTCGTGTTCAGACTAGTCAGGTCTCATATTGTCAAGAAATACTTAAGGGTGACTTTTTGAAACCGACAAATGCTTCTTCTGATTAACATAAAGGGCTACCAGTTTGATACCCACTTCTGAAATTACACATTTGCTCAAATTATCTTTAATAGTGTCATTATTGTGTACTATTGTTAATAATATGCATTAGTGTGAAGACACTGATCATGGAAAGCATAAATATCAATATGCAACACTCTATTTCTTTAAATCTGTGAGAGTGTTTACATGACCTTGTACGACATTCCAAGAAAATCACAATGTCCCCTCACCGGTGAGCTATATTTAGAACAGGCCTGTAGGCAACTCATGTGGTCTTTGGGGGCTACTTGATTGCTCACTAAACCATAAATATACTAAAGCATTTGCTGATATTTTCAGTTCAACAAAACGATCGTACAAGCATCATCAACAAAACAAAGAACCGAAGTCATCCGGACGTCGGATGGTGACTTGAAACAGACACCGAATCTGAAACAATACATCGATTAATCATCCATTTATTAATGTCAGACAGGCTATTAAAACATTGTTTAAAAAAAAATAAAAAATCTCGTTTGATGATGAGGATATTCTTGGCTGAGGCTGAAATTGATGCGGAAAATTCTGAAAATGAACAATATGTACGGGTTAGAGTAACGAGCCGATTCCCGGCATTCATAAAACGTGAAAATAAACAAGAACGCTGAGTCTCATTTGTTTCAACTTGAACTCCAGCCGACCGACGGGAGTTTTGGTTCTCAGCGGAGATGGAAATGAGTGATCGCCCGCCGTGCAGCGCCTCCCCGTACACATCAAAGACCGCCGCTCGGCCCGGCCTCTTAGATATTGTGCCTCGGTGACCAAAAGCAGCCGGTTCCGAGCATGACCGAGATGACAGAAGCCCGTTCCTCCTCGCTGACGGCAACCACGATAAGCCCTCGGCCCAACGTTGCATTTGAAGCGCCCCCCCCCCACCCCCACCCTCTTATTCCTCCTCCTCCTCCTTCCAGACAGTTTAGAGAAGCGTGTAATGCAAGAGGAAATATCAACGGTGATCTCTTGAACTCTGTCAAAAAAACAAAAACAAAGGTCTGTTTTTTCTCTCTTCGGCCATTTTGGGGGAGTAGTGGGAGAGGGGATGCATGACAAATGGTTGTTTCCGTACTCGTGTGGGAGATAGACATCTCGTCCATAATGTCATCCCATATACACGCCAGTAGTTTTGAATGTTCTCATTCACTTCCTATAACCTGCACCTCATTTCGAACCACGCTGTCACGCCCGCATGAAACCGAATTAGGCACTAATGTAATGTTAAAAGTAAAACATGGAATACTTAATATAATAAACACTGACATTCGTAGTCCTTCCCTGCCAAACCAGATGTCTATTGTAGTACCTTGACTGACCTGTGCGAGGCATCATGGCGCCACAGGGCATGCAGACTACAGGAAAATAAAAAACAAGAAGAAAAAGTTGAAACATCCAAAGGGGGAAAAAAATTAAAAGATGCAAGCACACAGAGTATTCCTTTGATGTCTGCAACAAATTAATTAAGTCAAGTGAGGTTGGCCTTAACTGACGCCTCAAATGTTAATTTTGGGGCATTTTATTATTATTTTATTTCCAAGAGTTTATTTACAAAACGATGCCAAAAATAATTACCTCATCTAAATAAATACATATTTATTTTTGCACCAAGCATAGACACAAATGAAAATACTGTAAATAACATTAATCATCAAAATCTGAAACCGATTTTTTGGGCCAAGTATGCAAAAACACACGAGGAATTTGTCTTCACGGTCACAACCCGTCCGAGAAAAAAGAAAAATGAGAACGACCAACAGAGGGAGATAAAACGCGAAGCCTGTCGGTTCGCTAATTAGCATCCGAGTTTCTTAGCTCTGGAAAAAATAAGACATGAAGAATGATGGAGATAAAGTCGATATTTGTGTGTGGACTCAGTTAAAAATAAGTCGAATTGCTAATATTAATGATGAAAATGAAATAAAATGAATACTAAATCAAAATTTATTTATTCTGTATGCATTTTATCGACTCTATCGATTCAAATAAAATAAAGATAATATCTAATGAATTAATAATAGTAATAATAATAATGAAGAAAAAATAAGAAATTGTACCAAATATAGGGAAAAAAACGTCAAAATATAAATAAAATAATAACAATAATAATATTTTAAAACTATTTCAATAATTAAAATTTTTCGATACGCAAATAAAAATAGTCCATCAAACGCCTCTTCCATTTCAATTATTTTTGCTGAAGTGGCCATTGAATTTGAGCAATGCCAATTTGTAATTTACACATTAGGAGAATAACAACAAGCTAGAATTTTCAAAAGAGTATTACAGACTCAAATAGTCTTAAAACTGTGTCAAACATATGCGAGTTACTCGCTGTGGTGACCCCTGACTGGCAGGGACTAAGCCGAACGTCAAATGAAAACAGTCTAATGACGAGCCGAATGCATTCAAAAAACACTTTTCCCCCCTCAAATAATCTCTAATTGGAAGCTAAGGGGAAACCCAAAATTTAAGCAGATCAACTCATAATTGCTAAATGGGACCAGGGAATTTCTAATGAGCTTACTGCAACTGCTAAGTAAATACATTTAAGAGTGGCCAGGATTAGTGGCTCGGGTACGACCGCTCTGCCTCTGTGCCAAATATCCAACCAACGATGTGCCCTTTTAATTGGGCAGAGGTCCAAAGAGCCCGTCTGCGGGTTCATTGGTAATCTGTCCTGGGGAGTCCGTCTGCCTGGCTGATGTGTAATTTAGGGGGCCGCAGATGGACGCGTAGCGCTGTGACAGCAGGATGCTTGAGAGACGCCTCCACCAGACGTGACTCGGAGTGTTTGGATGGTCTTTAGGGATGAAAGGGTGCTCCCCCCCCCCGTTCCCTCTTTTTTTTCTTCCTGTTCTCAGTGCGATTCGGTGAGTGCTCTAAATATTCACCTTTTATTTCTTGTTGTAGTCCATAACCGCTTTAACATTAACACTGCACTTGAATTTAGATTCAATTAAATGTACAGTACATAAGAGTTAAAAAGTGTTTAAAATGGTACAAAAATAACACAGGAAAAGTGGCTGATTGCAAAATACCGTGCCTTTCAAAAGGCCACTAATATATATATATATATATATATATATATATATATATATATATATATATATATATATATATATATTGCTTGATTGCTTGCAGAGTTGAGTAAAACCGCCTCTTTGAAGTGAATTGCCTTAATTTGTTCTTTTCTACATCTTGGCGAACAGTTCTAAAAATAGCTCACCAGTAATGGGACTCTGTGACTTACTAAGAAGAATTACACCAAAAGAAGAACGTTAACGTTTATTTTAAGTTAGCATCATACGCATTTCTTATGTACCAAATAGTCAATATTTTACTGAAAAATAAAATTTCTTGTGTTCATGTGTGTGGGGGGGGGGGGGGAGTTTTTATTGATCTAAATATTTAAATAAATGTCATTTTAGAGCTGTAGATTTAATATCATTTAATATCATTTTTGCTCACAGTTATCATATTGTCAAAATCTAATATCGCCTCAAAGTTTACACAAAGGCCAACATTTAAAAAAAAAATGCTGACTTGTGAAATCACTCTCGTTAAGGTGAAGAAACTTATGTCACATGTTAATTATATAACATAAAACAGGAGCGTGTTCTTCTCTGGCAACACGTTGTTCTTACGCTATTTGCCAGTTGGCGAAGAAATTCGACACAATGTCATTCATCTTTTACAACATTCGCAAAGAGGAATTCATTGCATTGGGCCCCCCCCCCCCCCGCAGACATAGCTGACATTTTACATGCATCGGCTCCCTGAGGGAAGTAAAACGTGTAATGGCGGTGAAGCAAATGGAAACAGGTGTTGAGAGTCACAGAGAGTTGTTGTGAATCACCGCTAATTGTGGGAAATTAGAGAAAGATGCTCGCCAGAACAAATGAACTCATTCCACTTTAGCCCGATTCGTTGCTGTCAGCATTGTGAGACGTCATCAGTTATGGAGCGATAAAGATATTCTTGCAAGTTTGCAACGCGTTTGCTTTACGGGAAACACTGCCGGAGGGTTTATTGAAAATTGCTTTGAATGTGATGACTGATTTAAGCCATCTCAGATATTTACCTCATAAAAAAATAGGTTGTAAACCAGAATTAGTTGAAATTATGGGCTTAATTTTCATAGACAAAGCATATTTGATTGCCGTTAAAACAAGGGCGTCTTGATTTTCGTGCCCGGGCAAGTCGAGTTTACCGTGTTCGGGAATTCGGAAGATGCGTCGGTTTCTTTTTTTAAGTCACTTTAATGCTTTGATTTTTTTAAATCTTAAAATGTCACTAAGACCCAAAAACACAGTAGTGTAGTGGTACATCCGCCACACTTTCATGCAGATGTCTCAGGTTCGACTGCCTGTCAGTCCCCATTACAATGACAGTTCCAAGCCCGGATACAAAATGGGTGGATTGTGCGGACAAGCCAAAAGTCACAACCAAAAGCAACAAAGACCCATTCCCTGCCCTGAGTTATTGTTGCTAAGTTCATCAAGCTATCACAGCACACACTTGCACTGTTTATTATTTATTTTAGGAAAGTGGGGTACAAAAAAAAGAAAAAAGAAAAATCCATAATTCAACACTAAACATCATTAAAAGTTTCATTTAAGACTTCAAAAGTGTCTATATTGGTCCACTCTTAATATTGCTAAAACAACACTTTTGAAAGTGTTGTTTTTTTTACACTGAAATGAAGTTAAAACAACTGTGATGGTAGATGTGATTTAACACTAGTCAACAGTAACACCTCTCAGTGTTGATTTTGATCTTACACTAGACTGTAGTGTCAAATTATTACACAATATAGTGTTGTACTTTTTAACACTCAAAATATCAATACAAACTAAATATTTAACTCTTGTAGAGAGTCAAAAATACTAGTGTCAATTTAAAAAATCAACTCCCAAATATGTAACCCTGAAATTTGAACACTTTTTTTTTTACTGTGTTGATCACTTTCAATCAACAATTGAAACAAGATTTGTAAAAAATAAAATAAAATAAAAAGACCAGATCTTAAGTAATGTATCACGTGCCTCCCAAACAAAGACATGAATTTTTAGCCTGTAAATGTCGCAACACTTGCTGCCGTCTTCTGAGAACTGAAAGTAGACTTGACCAACACGAGTTCCTTCCTCTCGAAGATTCACTTCTTTCGGGCACACAATGATCACTTCATGACAGAACGCGGAGCCTCTTGCACTGCTTCTTATTTGTTTCGATCCCGTTCTTCGTATTTGGGGCCTCTCGAGCCATGTATGCCGCCATGATCATATCCATGTTTCTGCGTGGATCCTTTGCCATCTCCTCCTTCGACAAGGACGCGTGTGACTTGTACGCCGCGGTGGGCCAGACCACCGAGCTTCCGTTTGTTTACAACTCTCTGGCCAACACGGACGCGCTGAGCTGGACTCACAACGGCACCGTCGTTTTCCACCGGGAGCAAACGCGAGTGTCCGTCGGCAAGCCGGAGGACGTCTCCAAGACCGGCTCCCTTCTGCTGAGGAGCCTGAAGCTCTCCAGCGGGGGCTGGTACCAGGCCACCGTGCGCCATCCCAACCGCACCCTGGTGACCATGTGGACCCGCCGTCTCTGCACCGTGGACAAGGCGCCGCAACCGCGGCTCGGTTACGTCTGCGACCTGAAAATCGGGTCCGTCAATCTCAGCTGCCACGTGGCCAATCCTCACGATTTGTCCTTCTCGTGGATCGTCGATGACGTGACGCTATCGGGCGCGGCCAAGCAGACTTTGAACGTATCCCTGGATCGAGAGAATAATTTCGCTTGCAGGGTCAAAAACAGATTCAGCACGGAAAAGAGTGACTCTGTTCGCCCGGCCTGTAAAAATCTGCTCGTGACTTCACCAGCGGCGCCGTCAACTCTGCTTTGTTTGACATCCAAAAGGATCATCGCCGTGCTGGCGGGTGAAGCGGCTCTCTTTCTTCTTCTGCTCGTCGTCGTCGCCGTTTTGTGCCGCCGACGCCGCAGCAAAACCGATACCCACGTTTCGGGAAAAGGAAACTTCAGAATGGCTTCCGTAAGGCAGCCGGCATCTGAGCTCAGTAGTCCAGATTACGAGACCATGAACCCCGCAGACGTTCCTACCCAGTTTCCAGAAGCTCTACTCAGAATTTGTCACCCGAGTGCTTCGACGCCCAGTGAAAAGCGTGCACAGCTGGAACAAGCTGCTGCAAAAGACCCCTCACCAGTGCCAAAGCCCAGGACCAAGAACCCCCAGACAACAAACATGTGAACGTCTTTCAAGTTTCAATGATTATTTTTCTCCCTCTGGGAAATGACTCCATCGCAACTGGACTGTTCTGGTTGTCTGCGAAGACGATTGGGTTGTCGCCCGAGCAGGTTTCACCAGTTCTACAAGTGGCCTCGTGCTGAAGCCTTCTCGGATAGTCCAGTTCCGGTTGATTGAATGCCCTGAGAATGAATAATGAAACGACCTGCATGAAGGAGATTATTCACTCGTATTATTTTTTTCTCTCCCTTCGATGTAAATCTGTACACCAAGATTTGAAATCAATTTCCAGGGACGTAAATTGTCCTCACACAACGTCCACGAAAGAATGTTGATGTTTTATGATGTCCCGCAGGAAGTAACAACTCCCAACGAGACATCGAGAAAATGTGGTTGTCATCATAATGTCATAAGAATCTCCACAGGCCATGTCTGTAAATTGATGTTTTAATTATAAACATACATATAATAAATGTTTCCGTGTGTGTTTTAATTTGATGTTTAAATGATGATGTCCTCACAAAAATCTAAACATTTTTCAACTGATTCTGACATCATCTGGTATAAGATTTTTGAAGGAAAAAACAGTTTTTTATTATTATTAAGCTGAAATTTTAATGAAATTAATTTTCATAATTTCACAACCTATTTTTGAAAGAAACCTTTTTAATAAAACATATACAGTACACCAAAATAATGCATGTCTTAAAACTCATAATTTTACAACTTTGGCTTAAAAATATGACAAATGTAACCTCATAATATTAAATCTTCTGAAAATATAGCAATATAATGAACATACCAAAGATATTGTCTTCGGAAAAAAATATATTTCGAGAATATATACTGTATATATGGCGTCTTTTTTTTTTACTTTGCTTTTTTTTTTTATCTGTTTTTTACTTTCTATATTCTAACACTTGATTTTTTTTATGGCTTTTTCTTGGAGAAAAAAATCTGAATTTTTTTTGTAATAATCCAACTAAAGAAATACTGCTTTAATTGCATTAAAAGTGCAAAAAGGTCATATTAAAGCTTTTTCTACATCATGCATGCTCCATCAATGCTCAGATGAGTACGAAGAGTCCTGACTGCTTTACTCTGACTGCACCCATCAGTTTTTATCTTCCCTTTATAGGACCCGCACAAAAAGGAGTGGTACAATTTTAGCATTTCCAGTCTTATTTGTTGATGGTTGCAGTAACATAAAGTTGATGTTGCATATATTTCATACTTGGCGTCGTAAACTGATTATCTACATCAAACACTATTCTTCGTTCTGGCTTCGTACATTTTCGACATTCTCGTGCTGAAAATGTGCTCGCTTGCAAGAAAGTTGTTAAAAGGAGCAACTGCAAAAAAAAAAATCAACAGAGGAACGGATTAGCTATTATCTGCAATGGGTGAATGTTAATCCGCACATGAACGTGTCTGCAGTCTGGCCTAATGCTGTGCGACAGTCTCATAATGGAGGCCCCCTGAGCGCGCTGGCATAAAACCAACACGCAATGTCATCTTTTGTCGCTGGCGCGCCCTCCGCACGGCGCACGCATCGCTTTGGGAGAGCAAAGCTCCACGACGCTTCTTGAAGAAGTTGGCGCGCCACATCACTTCCGGACGTGCGCTTTCTTTAAATGAAACACATCTCATACGCATTCTGCAGATTGGCGCTGAGACGTGTTTAATCGGAGGCCGTCGCCGTCTACGCGGGGCTCGACCCTTTTGATGGCGGCGTGCGGGAAAAAAAAAAAAAAAAAGGGGTCAATTACCCGTGGAAAGTATTTGTGCCCACGTCAGATGGTTCGCCGTCTCGCCGGATGCCAAGTCTGCGGAATGTACCGAGCAAATCAGAAAATCAGACGTTAGCGGACGCCGCAGGCTGTTTGAAATCAGATTTGTCGGCGGAAAGCGGTTAGCATTCTTGCTCGACATTTTGTTTATCTGAAGAAACGTTAAAAAAAATATCCAGCCAAGATGAGGGATGCAAATGAGGTCGATGGACAAACTCAAGGTTTGAAAGAGTTTTCAATCTCTTGCAACGGGTGTGTTTAGATGTGATGCCTTGAGATTCTGTGACCATTAATCCTAATTCCAGCCTAAGTGAAATATCACTCTATAATATTGTTCTTCATAAAAACAACAGCAATGGCATCATTAAAAAGAATGGAGTGCGAGCCTGGCCTTGGCCACCTGGGGGCAGTATATAACGACATATGTCTACATTCAGACAGGTCACAACTTCCCAGTATCTTGTTTTGTTTTTACTTCTCAGTAAGTTGCAGTAATAGAAATAATAAGAAATATATCCATGCACATGTGTATTGTCTGCAACAAATGGATGCCCGTGGTGTTTTACATTGTCTGTTAGCATTAAGCTAAATGGAATTATCTAAAGCTCTAAAAACAGTTGGGTCAAAAATAACCCAATATGTGTGAAAAAGCGACCGACCTAACTTTTTGGGTTATTCATTTAACCCATAAAACAACCCCAAAACTGGGTTGCTTGAATGTACAATTGAACTCAAACAAATGGGTTGTTTTGTGGGTTATTGATTTTACCCAACTGTTTAGGTTAAAAATTAAACAGTTGTTTTGTCCCTTTCTGACCCATATTGGGTTGTTATTGACCCAACTATTTTTAGAGTGCAGCCACAGCCACGTGGTTGTTTTAATAACACATGTAATTAGTTCCCTTTGTTTAGAGAAAAGATTAAGACCATTTTCATAATAATAACTCTTTAAAAGTATTTATGAAATTCTTGACTTTTTCCTTGTAAACATGTATATTTTTTAATATATATATATATATATATATATATATAAAGAAATTCTTGTCACAATCAAACTACACACACGCACATATACACGGCACGATTCTACTTAAAACTTTTTCTTTGAGAAACTGCTGTTATTTTTCTCCATCTCTTATCGGGGGGGGGGGGGGGGTTCACTTGACAAAAGTTGCAGGCTGCTTGTAAAAGTGCATTGAAAAGTCCACTGTTATGTTAGCGTACGTGCTGCTGTGATTAAAGCAGTCAGGATGTTGTGCACTCTTTTATTTGTCGCCAGGTGGAATTCACTTTGTCTTTACTTGGGATGCACTTATTAAATGCAGGTGAAGTACTCGGGAACTTTATATGACGGATCAGCTGTCGACTCCAAAGTCCAGTCAGGTGGGCCTGTGCTTTTTAAAGCTTTTAAAGCTGCTCTATCATTTCCACCAGCTCTCTAATAAAAAACGCTTAAATCGGCCAAATTACCCATCCACGCAAGGAAGAAAAATTCCAACTCATGCTTTAACTGCCATTGACGGCTATATACGTCAAAAATTCATTTGAACTATTTCTATTAGTTTATTTTTTGCCGCTTTTGTTAACAAGAGCATGAAAACCTAGATATTTTTTTATTGTACATTTAGAACAGATATACAATTTGTGATTAATCGTGAGTTAACTAGTGAAGTCATGCAGTTAATTACCATCAAAAAATTAAATCGGCTGACACGATTTAAAGAAAATAAAAAGATTATTAAAAATTAGAGGCATCAGGCGATTACAATTTGAATCGTAATTAATCGCATGACTTCACTATTTAACTCACGATTAATCACAAATTTTATATCTGTTCTAAATACAATTTTTTTTAATCTAGGTTTTCATACTCTTGTTAACAAAAGCGGCAAAAATGTTAAACAAATAGAAATAGTTCAAATGAATTTTTGACGTCTATAGCCGTCAATGGCAGTGAATGAGTTAATAAGCATCTTGTGTGTACGCATGCAAAACTTAGAACCTGGCAGGTTGTTTCAGATCGCCAGTATACTTTTGTGTGCGTGTAGTTTGAAGCTTTTGTTTTTGAGAGAAAAAGATCCTCGTCGGCCTTGTTGCGTTTGTGGATTTATGCGGGGGATAACGGCGTGTCAGTGAAGCCGTGCCACAAAAGTGCAAGATGAGAGAGGTGTAAAGGTGTGACGGGGGGAGCTGACAACACTTGGTTTTTGCTTTGGCTATGTGACGTCTATCTTGGGAAGCATCAGTGAAACACACAGGGAGGCCTCACTGTGTGGCCTGGCTTCTTCTCTTTGAAAGCCACTCTGGTTCCAAGTTGACCTCAATTAGGGAAAAAAATGCCTTTAAAAGTACTTTTATCACTCAAATAGATAAGCTCCTTGTTCAAAATAATGTTGTATTTTGTTTCTGGCTGCCATGGAGATAAGCTGGGTTTGCAAGAATTGTTGAAATGACTTTCAGCCTTAAGTGACAAAACGACAACACCATTGCAATGTTCGAGAAGACCAAACGGACGTCAAAGAGGCTAAAATGTATTATTTTTAAACACATTTATTTTGTCAATATCCTGAAAGCGAGGGAACAGACGGAAGCATCACGAAGCTTGCTAGCGGACGTACGCGTAACCAAACTAATGGAGTGACAGTCATTTAAGAACCTGCTTCTAGCCCCAATTGACCCCTTCAGTGAAGAAAGCTCCTACCCGTCTCTTGAT
The DNA here is from genome assembly GCF_054856555.1 of Leptonotus elevatus. NCBI lineage: Eukaryota > Metazoa > Chordata > Actinopteri > Syngnathiformes > Syngnathidae > Leptonotus > Leptonotus elevatus. Next base: position 12,290,788 of record NC_141242.1, read on the forward strand.
CGCGTCCCGGTGTTGTGTCCTCGGTCCAAGTGCACGCATTCAGTCAAATAATAAGCACTTCAATAGGCGTGTGAGGGCAGTCAGTAACGACATGCTATTCATGTTTAAAATAGATTCAATAAAAAACATCAACTTTCCAATGGTTGAAATGGTCCAAATCAGCGCTTCCCCCGTTAGACTCCATTAGTTTTCAATGACAAGTTGGTAGCAGGCTACCAGCCGGCCTACCCATAATGCACCGCGCTCCCGAGATGCGCACTTCGTTTATTGAAGTCTAAAGTCGATCCAAAACCTGAAGTGAGGTAGCCACATGGGTCGTAAAAAAATTAATAAAGCAGATCAAGAAAGATTTCTCAGAAAGATTATAAGAAAGAGACTGGACACAAGGCTAACATTCAAACAGTCAATACGCTAACATTTAGCAGGATAGCTAAGCAAGATACTATAAAAAAAATTAGGCCAGAAAACAACTTCACATCAAGCTTATTTAGTAGTACTTGTCCTATTTTAAAAGGTTATTGATACTCAATAAAATGCTAAGTATATCACTAAAGATTTTGTGGTCATGAACTACTTAAAAAGTATATTGAGACTGGAAAACAATGCTAACTTGCTAATACTTGGGATGAGAACATATAGCAGGATAGCAACACTAGTAATAAAAGCAAAGAATTTTCAAATACATTTTAGTTGCATTAGTTCAACAGTATTTCAAAAGGCTAATTAGGCTGTGTGGACACAGTAGTGTTAATATTTCAACAGTTAGGATGCTTATGTAGCAAGACAACTTAGCTGCATAGGGTTCACGTACTACTCTAGCTAGCTAGCTAATAGATGGATGGATGGATGGATAGATAGAGAGATAGATAATCTATCAAAATACTACTTTAAAAGTCTAATGCTAACATGCTAACGATGTATATGCTATCATTTAGCAATATACTGGATGGATGGATGGATGGATGGATGGATGGATGGATGGATGGATGGATGGATGGATGGATGGATGGATGGATGGATGGATGGATGGATGGATGGATGGATAGATAGATAGATAGATAGATAGATAGATAGATAGATAGATAGATAGATAGATAGATAGATAGATAGATAGATAGATAGATAGATAGATAGATAGATAGATAGATAGATAGATAGATAGATAGAAAATCTATCAAAATACTACTTTAAAAGTCTAATGCTAACATGCTAACGATTTATATGCTACCATATAGCAATATACAGTAGCAACTTTTAATTTGTTGACCACTGCCGCCCATTCAACAACAAACGTACCCGTCTCTGTGTCTACAGATTTGGACACTACAGTGTCTACAGTCTCCACTTTGCCTCGATGTACAATAAAATGTATGTGTGGACCCTTGTTCCCCTCCATCATTGTTTATTAACATGTATTGTTCTCTGACTGCAATGATGTACTCAGCCTGGCATGCCCCGCCCCCCTCCCGTTTCCCGTGGTATTCTTTTGAATCCGAACACATGTAATCACATGCCCAACACATCTTCCGGGCCAATAAATCCCAGTCAAATGTGCTCCTTATGGCGGCTGATCGACATTCTGCTCAATGGCGCTTCTTGCGCCAGCAAGCGTGCGGGCGAGCAGCTGGGAGGTCGACGGCGTGACTCACAAATCCGGTTTTGGCCGTCGCGTGGCGTGCCAAGAGCCTGTGCGCGCACCCCTTCTTATATTTCACGCAAAATTCTGAGATGCTTTTGCGAAAGGCCGTTGATTTGTGAGCATCTTTTAGTTGATTTTTCTTGTGATGTGCACGCTGGTTACGTTTGATGTTTGCGAACAGCTGTTAGCGCTCATAGGGCGAGACCTCAAGTTTGGTTTCTGTGGAATTTTTAAGTCGGTCTGACACATAATTGAGTGAATGCGGGTTTTGGGTGGTAATTTATGGAGCGTTTACATACAAAAAATGTCATTAAAAAAACAACTTTTTGTCCTTTAGCTTGTCTTAGGTAGGGTTGCGGTTGAGCTGCATGGATCCTAGCCTGTACCGGCTGACTTTCGGTAAGAGAAGTTGGATACAGTAATCGCTGGTCAATCGCAGGGCATTTACAGACCAACACCCTTTCACACCCATGGATTATTTTTCGTGTACCTAACCTATAATCACTACTTGCTCCTGAATACCTTTTTTTTTTTTATGCTAATTGAATATAACCCCGATAGGGGTCTGAGGACTGCAGACATATATCAATTAGTGGTGTTCAGAATTCAAAGTAAACATGGGGAATCACCATTTAGCTGTTATGCTGCCATCAAAGAGACACTTTTTTTTTAAAGCAATCTTTAGAGGTGATGTCCAAAAATAAATAGTCAATTTTCTTTAAAAAAAAAAATGAAAAAAAGATTTTTGTGGAGTTGCAGAGGAAGATTAATGACACTTTTGGGTTCTTGCTTTGGATTAATAAAGTCTGAACGTTGATTAGTAGGTTGCTGAAAATCAATTCAATACATTATTTGACAACTTAACATGAGCAGCTACAGAAAAACAGTAACATTATCGTTGTACCGCGACTGCATGAACCACAACGTTAAAACACCTCCAGAGTGTAAAAGCTGTTAAAAATAATTAAACCCCCCCCCCCCCCCCCCCCTCCCGGTCCTGCCTGGTCCCACACTTTGATGACCTTTGGCCTCTTTCTTCCAAACTATACTGTACACAGACCAACATTTCTCAGGCGGAAAGTATTTTCCATGAGGAAAAACACTGGGCCACTGCTCGTAATTATGCGCAAATTTGGTGACTATTTCTGGGCTTGAAAACGTAAATCTCTCTGCTTCATCCATTGTTATTTTGCATGTGTGACAAGGCGTGGTTTTCTCAAATCTGAATGACAATCCTTGACGTTTTAAAGACAAGCTGACATTAGTTAGTGCACAAAAGGCTACTTGACTTCCAACATGGAGAACTGACCACCACCACCCGATCTAATATTTCCTGGGTGTCAGTAATGCCTTGGTGAGCATGTGTGGGGGGCTTACACGGATTTGCGAGTAGACATGGGGCATAAAAAGATGAATTTGATACAGCGAGAGGCCAACTGTTGTGTCGTGGGGGTGAATGCGATTTGGGGGAGGGGATTCAATAGGACGTTGAGGTAAGAGCAACAATGATTAGGAAATTGACTGCAAATGATTTACTTTATCTGTCAGGCCGGCCAGGACAATGCTTATACTGTGTTAGCGTCAAGTGCTAGTTTTATAGATCAAAGTAATGTACTTGATCATCATAATAAATACAATACTGTATATTGTAAATACATGATAGTTTAGGATACACACAATCATTTTAGGCTTAGGTGTACCACAGTGGTTTAATAATAAATTAGTCTTAAATTACGTTAGTTTATTTATGTATTTATTTGTTTATTTATTTTTGTTGTTGAAAGAGCAGCGATTTTAATCTCGACAAAAATTCACGTCATTGGGTACATGGCACTTTACTACCATCTGCTGGCAGGATTTGAATATTACAGCTAGCGTGTCCCCATTATTTAATACATGAATACGAAGTATTTCCTTTTTGTTTGTTTTAATAAAACTGCGTTCTTTTTAATAATTCTACTTATTTTTCAGATAATAATTATGAATTTTTAATAGTTTATTAACATTACAATTATGTAATCATATGTAAAATTTATTTTTTACTTTATTTTATTACTACGAATTTCATGCTGTGTATTTTTCTTATTTTTCTTTAAGTTATTTTTCATCAATTTTTTTGTAATTGTATTATTACAATTATCCATTTGCTTTACTCTGTCTGTTTTATTTATTAGAATTAGGATTACTGTATTCATTTATCTGCATGTGTATGTGATTTCGATTGTATATTACTTTATGAGTTAATTTATTTGTATTTTTTTTTAAATAAATTCATAATTCTGCTTTTTATTATTATTTTTTATTCATGGAAGCATTATTTGTATTATTACTGTTATTATCCAAGTGAAATTTTCCCAGTCAATGCAATGTGGGGAAACGGGTGCAGTAACCAATTAAAGACACTAGATGTCACTGTTTATCCTTCATTCACATTCATCAGTTGTTACATCTAACTATTCAAATTCTGATGGCATTTTAGAAGGTCATCACGTTCTTCTATGCGATTGTTACAAGGCCAAAACACTTAAGTGTTTGCTCACCATGATATTAACTAGGCACAAAATGACCCAAGTGTGTGTAAGAAGTGATTGGATAGCCCATTTTATGCCAGAGATGCCTTTTATTTGAGCTGGGTAAAATAAATGAGACTTTTTAGACGTCCGTGCAGGAGAAAAGCGCTCTGAAGGGGAGCAACTGTCATGCTTCAGGTCCCTAAATCCTCCGATTAGATTTTTGTTCGGAACAGAGGCGGCCGTCTGGCAGGATATCAAAGCGGCTCTTGAAGGACCAGGGGATCTGTTTTCAATGTACAACGTTATCTCTGTGAAAGCGTATGCTGCATAAACATGGCCTTCTGCTGGGGTACTTGCACCTTTGTCCCGAAGACCACGGTGCTTTCCATATGTCACTCACGTGTTCATTTGACACATAAAACACAAGAAATCTCACAATGTGTTCCAACTTTAAGGTAGAACACAATCCATTTGGGAACAATTCAGATTTGTAGCCATTGACAATAAGGGGGAGGGGGGGGGGGGTTGTGGATGTTTCCTGGTCAAAAGAAGTCAATGCAGTGGACAATTATTAAAAATCAGTTTTTCTTAATACATTTTTTTTACAAGTTGCTAAGTAAATAAACCATTTGAAAAAAGGCATTTAAATTGTTTTAAATCTCGACAAAAATGTCATTAACCCAAATACATAATCAAAAACACTGATAAACAATTGACATTTTCCTAAAAAAAAAAAGAAAAAGTGGAAAAAATTCAAATAAAATATCTGCAATTCTCGTGTGCCAAACTGTAAAAATGCATCAAATGTAGTTTTAAGTTGTAAAATCATCATTCACCACTAGATGGCAGACATGCAAGACAAACATAGTACCTCAATAATGTAAAATCTTTGAGTGAGTTGATTTTTGTGGGGTGCAAAATGCACAAAACGAGTTCTTGGGCTTAATGTTGATTTGCTGTTGAGCAGTTTTGTGCCATCCTTGAATGGTCATTATTACGCAAGTGAGCCCTTGGGGGGGGGGGGGGGGGGGATCACAGTCCTAATTATTTTTATTGTTTGCTTCAAACCCTTTGTTGTTGGATTAGGATAGTTGATCTTTTATACATGCATTGAGAAAAGTATCATGAAAAATCGAATATATTACAAGCACATATGCACATATTTTTTCCATATCTAAAATAAATTTTTTGTTCTACACCTGCTTAAAAGTGTGTGTGGCCCTTGAGTAGCACATTTGAAAAAAGGTGGCCCCCTCCAGCATTTAAGTTGCCCATCCCTGTTCCTTCACCAGGTGTCTTGATGTCACTGCAGTGGTAAAATGTCAATAAATCATTCTTATTCTTTATTTTCCAAATGTGTTAGTAGTGGCAAGGCATACAGTATCGGTACGATTAGTAACAAAGCACCATAATAAATCATTTATTTTTTATACAGGCTACATACTGTACTGTACATACTGTATAGGTAACATTAGCATTCGTTTAATAAAAACAAAACCTCTTTGGATAAACGGCAGGCAGACGAGCGCGCTTGCGTCTCTAATGCAATGCCCATCCGCGGTTCAAGTATGAATAATACAAACAATAACGCATATAATCATAAGTTACAACGCTTCACGGTTATTACAAAGAACAGGTTAAATCACTACAAAAATGTTTGGCACATAGTGCGTCAAGTATTCTTTACATTTTCTGATACAGACCTCATAGCACAGTTGGCCTTCACCGATATCAATGAAGGTTTTCTAGCTGCTCATTGACTTCTTTTTTTTTTAATATTCATTTCATTTTTCAATACAAGCAAACAACAATAATACGACTCCATCTAACCTCTAATTTTGGTTAAAGCTTTTTTTCTTTTTCTTTTTTAACGGGTTAGGCTGCATGATGCGGGTAGTAAAAAAAAAAAAAAAAAGTAATGGAGCACACACAGGCAGTGAACATAAAATAAAATAGATGCTTGTTAATACAATTATCAGAAATCTAATTGCCAAATTGTCTTGCTAAGGCTGGTCGATAAAGTGGTTTTATCTCGTGATCACCAACCCACTGTTGTGAGAAATATCCAACTTCACTGAATTGGTTTAAAAATTGTTACCTTGCTCATCTATCTAAACCAGCGACGTATGATGACAACCACATTAATCAAATGCTCTTTCACTAGATGGCAGCCGGTACAATGAATTTGTGTATCAAGTTCTTGCCATTCACACAACAGAATAATAGTTTTACCTTCAACTAAACAAACACCAATTTTACACAGAGAAAGTAAATTTGTGATTTTTTCCAATGTAAAATATATGTGTTGACTTAACTCATTCACTGCCATTGACGGCTATAGGCGTCAACAATTTATTTTAACTATTTCTATTAGTTTAAAATGTTTCCCACTTTTGTTAACAAGAGTATGAAAACCTAGATTTCTTTTTATTGTATTAGAAAATATAGAAAGTTTGTGATTAATCATGAGTTAACTAGTGAAGTCATGCGATTAATTACGATTAAAAATAGTAATTGCCTGACGCCCCAAATTTTTTTTTCTTAAAAAAAAAAAGATTTATTTTTTAAAGAAAATATTATTAAATAAGATTAATAAAAAGATTAAAACATTTTTTTAAAGAAAATATTATTAAAATTAGCGGTGACAGGTAATTAAAATTTGTAATCGTAATTAATCGCATGACTTCACTAGTTAACTCACGATTAATCACAAATTTTATATCTGTTCTAAATGTACAAAAAAAAATTTCTAGGTTTTCATACTCTTGTTAACAAAAGTGGAATATATTTTTTTTAACTAATAGAAATAGTTCAAATGAATTTATGACGTCTATAGCCGTCAATGGCAGTGAATAAGTTAAAAAGTCGTAAAACGTCAACAGCCCCTCCATGACTGTCCCAAAACCTTTCCCCACACTGTGTAAACGGGATAACCTTTGCGGCTACGTCCTATATTTCAACTTGCAAGCCAAATGCTGACGGCCTGTGTTTGCGAGGTAATCATTCTAGTAGTCTTGAAAAGCACCGTTCAGGATCATTCAGTGGTTATTTGCTACAAGTTGTTTGAAAACGGATGCATCAACAACAACATGATGACGGCTGCTGCTGCTTCTGATTTTGCAGTGGTTAACACATAGGTGGTTCCGGAATAAATATGGTCAAACATAAATACGTGGAGGTAGGGGATGCAGGTAACATTGAACGTGCGCAAATGAGAGACAAAACCACACGAGTGTCATCATGTGTTCGTACGTTGATAAGTGGATTTCTTAGTACCGTCGTTCTATTGTACTTCTGAGAGGAAACTACACATCTGTATCAATAATGTAAGGTAGGCCAAAGAAGTCGATGTTGTCAATGTAATTTTAGCACCACTTATGTACCCAAATGACGATGTGTTGCTTGCAATAGGAAACTGTTGTGCAAATGACCAAAAAAAAAAACAACAACAAAAAAACGAGAGTGTTAGTCACTAAGCCAGACCAGTCAGTCAGGCAACAGTTCCTCATTTGGTTGCATTTCCAATCAGTCGGGTGAAGGATTGTGTCCCTTTGTGTCTCGCACAACAGTGTCTGGTGTCTTTGATTATCATTCATCAATTCCATTATTGACAGTTTCACTGTAGAGGCACCGTAATAACACAGTCACCATGCGTTGTGGTGAAAGTGGGATTGTTTTTGCAACATGCTCACAGATGTCGATGGCGTCCGACTAACTGGTGTCCGGGCAAGTTTTTGCTGGTCGGCGGTCTTGGGGATCCTCAGCGCAGCTGAAGTAGGAGCCCGTTGTGCGCCTGAGGAATGCACTTCCCACAGAAACCACCGCAGCGGCCATAGATTCTTGTCCCGTCCTACACAGACGAGCGTGACAAATGACAACTTTGAACGGTGCATCTGATCATTCATTTGGAACCGCCAGTTAGACATTGCATAGCAGTTCCTTACCTCAGACCTGTGGACCTTGACAGAAACATAATTGCCCTGAGATGTCCATTTGGCGGCCTCGGCCACTCTGAGCCCGGTGCCAATCAGATTGATGCTGAACTGGCCCTGCAAGTAGCCGCAAGTCAGTTTTTATGAAAGATAAGCCAAGAAGGAAAACATATATGATTGTTTCACCAACTTGTGGACACTTGGCGGCGCTGTAGCAGTCACCCGCTGTGGCAAAGGTCACAGGTCGCCCGACAGGAGTGTGGGAGAAGCGCAGGTCGGTGACTGACGAACAGCAAACATGAAAATATCGTCTTAATACGTGTGTGCAAATGTGGCGACCACACAGACAGTTCTCAGAACTTTTAGCACTGTCCCATGAAAATCCATACATTTATCACATATATTTATTTATGACAATACATGTACACTTCCCACAATTGGGGGATTGGTTCAAGTCAAAGTAAAAAGTTGTGCTCCAAATAATTATTTGAGCGAATAGTAAATACAGTATGTACTCAGTGGGGGGGCGGGACCTACTCAAGTAGTGAGTAACTTACCATGCCGAGTATACATGCTCCATATGCACAAATCATTTGTTCAACTATTACTCTATTTACAAAAGAAGCGTATAAAAAATGCTCACAATATATCAAGAGTAAAAGTGAAGACAATTTTCAATTTTGATATTTTAGCAGAAAAACATAAGTTCGAACTGCACAATATGTTTTTCCTTTGCAGGCCACTAGGGGTGTCAGGCGATTCAATGTTTTAATCGTAATTAGTCGCATGACTTCAATAGTTAACTCACGATTAATCGCTAATTTTATATCTCTTGTAAATGTACAATAAATTGTTTTTTTTAAAAGTTTTCATACTCTTGTTAACATAAAAGTGGGAATAAAATGTTAAACTAATAGAAATATGGCAGCGTCTTTTATACATTGATACAGTAATTTCAGAATGATGCATAAAATTGAGTGTGATATTGATTTGTGTTGGTCATTTTTCTGCCACTAGATGGCATAATTGTAAGACGGTGACAGCTCAGTGCATTTTTCTTTTCATATTAAGAGCTATCTAATCTTTAACATGAAGTAACTTGTGAAATTCTGCACATTTTTAAACTTGTCAAATACAACTTGACCTCAGTCTCCACAAATATATGCATTATTGTAAAATTTTGTACTGCTAAATTTTGACGTGTCTGCTGACTCTGCTGCGTTGCGACTGGAATTCCCCCAGTGCAGTAAAGGAACGTTAAATTAACTAAAAATTAATGCACTCATTTTGACACCCCTACAGGCCACATAAAGTGATGTGGTGGGCCGAATCTTGCCCTCGGGCCTTGCGTTTGCTCATGGCAAGTTCGCTACTGGTTATAGCTTGCACAACACATGAGCCTCTTTTCAAACTTTGCTGTGACAATCGAAAGTAGCAGTGCAACGTAGCGCAATTCACAATAAGGAGGTTAAGACTAGCCTTCATTTTTCACAAAAAATACATGAGTAAAAAGTACCTTACATTGAAAAGGTACCCGAAACTTCCCAAAAACTTTGAATTGATTTATTAATTAAAAGTCAATCATTTCAAAAATAATGACCTGTTGCGTGGCATCTCATCATCCTTCATCTTGAAGTCATTGCCTCTCTCAGCTCTTTTTCAAGCTGCCAAATCCAAATGAGCACCATGCGCGGGGAGGATGAGAACATGTGCATTTAGGACGGAGCCAACGGGATAGCTTCTCCACACACATGATGCTAATCCACTAATCATGTACGGGAAGGTGGAGCGGACTGCAGTAACGAGCAGCGCCACGTAGCCTTAGGATGTAGCGTGTAACCGTTTCCTCTGACAGTATTATTATTACGATGATATCACATGTATCCCTTTCATTCCGACGTGTTTGGAATCAACTTGCGCTGGGAAAAAATCATTTGTTCGGGCAAAGGGGATTTTGAGAAAATCAGCCCCGATGACGCACTTTCGGGAGCCCATGTGTGGTCTCGCTGTGGCAGACATGCAATCACTAAGTAATTACTCACTCAGTATCCTCAGCGTGCTCAGGTCCAGACGGACCTTGTGGAAGAGGGTGTACCCCGCCGCAGTGTAGTCGTTCCTGCAGTTGCAGTCCTGTCTCCGGCTGCCGTTGTAGGGACACTCGAAGGGGTTCAGCAGCCTTCGTGGACGAGACACGTGTTTTCATTACTGTGGCCTCATACAACATATTATTGTAACAAAATGTTTGACTTCAGCTGTAAATTTGATAAAAAAATTTAAGGTAGGTGACATTATCTTATAAATGAACTCATTCAGTGCCATTGACGGCTATAGACGTCAAAAATCCATTTTAAGCTGGCTTGCAGTGAATGAGTTAAATTAAAAACACTACTATTTGATTTAAAGTCAACCTTAAACATTTCTTGACAATATGTGACATCACTAGTCTGAGCATGACATTCTGATTAATATTACATTTGTGGAATATGAGTAATGCAGCAAAATCCAGCCCTTTTTATCCATCTTAGGAAGCGGCCATTTTGCCACTTGCTGTCGACTGAAGATGACATCACAGTTGCTGTGGGCTTAGGCAACGACCAATCACAGCTTACCTGTTTTTTGATGCTGAGCTGTGATTGTTTGTTACCTGAGACCTGAGCAACATTGATGTCATCTTCAGTCGACAGCACTTGGCAAAATGGCCGCCCCAGAGATGGATAAAACGACTTAACTCGTATTCCACTAGCGCAATATTAACCAGAATACCATATTTAGATTAGTGAGGCTGCATAGAACATATTATTGTCCCAAAAATATTTTTGGGGGGTTGACTTCCCCTTTAACTCATTCACTCCCAGCCATTTTCACTGAAGCAACCCCCTTCGCTCCCAGCTGTTTTACTGGATTTTCACTGATTTTGCAAGGCCCACAGAATATTGTGTTCTATTGCTATAACAACATGGAACATGCCAAAAGAAAGATTAGAGTCTCTTCTTTCATCAAAAAAAAGTATATTTGTATCTGTTTCGGTTTTGCAGCAATTAGCATTAGAATATAGCTAAGTTTCATCATTATTCACAAATCTATTTAGAACTGTAGTTAAATGAGCTTGTTTGTCCATGATTGATCTCTTATACTCTGCTGCCTCCTGTTGGCCATTTTTTGTCATTACTACCATTGCTTCACCATTTCTCTGCATTCCGGAGGCCGCTTCAAAGCCTTCTGTATGCTCTAGCATAAAAATACATTGAAAAAACGTATAAATACGTCTTTGGGACACTTGAACATTTAAAATAGAACGTATCAATACGTTTTTGGGAGCAAATTTGTTAATAAAATAGTTCATTGTAACTGAACACACCCATAAAGTTGTTTTGAGTTCATCACGTACCTGTAGCCGTACACTTCCGAGTAATTGTCCGTCTGGCCGCTGCGCAGCGTCACGTATTCCTTGGGGAAATCCGTTTGCATCTCCGCACAGTAAATCTGCAGAAGAAGAAAGCACAGATGAGCACACGTGGAGAAAGTGACTCACAAAGGATGAACGCACCTGAAGGATGCGGGACTTGATTTTGAGGTAATATTCTCCGTCCATCCTGACGCCCTGTCGCATCTGGACCTCCCGGCACGAGGTGAATAACCGGCCTTGAGGGGAACGACAGTCGTTTTAGTGCATTATCGTGTGTTGGTGGAGCAAAACAACAGCATCCATGACTGGCATTGAGTAATTATTCAGACAACGTGAATGTACTTGAGATTTTCTATTTATCTATCTGGGATATTATTCAAAATCAGTATCCGGATTTCAAGCTTAGGTTATCTCTGTCAGCATAGAAGTAGTTCCGCTTTATCCCTTCCCTTCCCAGATCTACCGCTGTAAATGCGCTGTGTCACGTGTGTGTCATGAGCCCGGAAGAACAACAGAATTCCTGTGAGAATGTCACACACGTGACAGAAGAATGGCCCCAAAGTGCTGTGTAACTGTGTGCTTTTTGGTATTTTCGGAGACGGCCACAGATAGAAATTGGCGAATGTGCTTTTGTCGGAGTGAACAGAACAGACTTGATTCCGACTGAAGTGGCCTTTAAATTTACCTGTGCCACAACTTAGACCTGGCTTCACCTGGTCTAAAGTCTGGTCTAATTTCTATCACCAAATTTTTAATGAGCTGGGGTGTGTTTAACTCATTCAAACCCCAAAACATGGAAAAAAAATTTTAATACTTTGTCCTTCACGCCCAAAAACGTATTTACATGTTTTTTTTTATTTTTATGTTTTGTCTTTGATGCAGCTAATGACATGAAGAGGTGGCCTGAAACAATGGTAGTTATTTAAAAAACAAAACTGCCAGCGGGTGGCCTTGGAGTCTAAGCAATAGAACACAATATTCTGTGGGCCTTGCAAAATCAGTCAAAATCCAGTAAAACATCCGGGAGCGAAGGGGGTTGCTTCAGTGAAAATGGCTGAGTTAAATTGAAATGCGCCACAATTTAGACCTGGCTTCACCTGGTCTACTTTCTATCACCAAATTGTTAACGTGCCGGGGTGTGTTTAACTGAAAATGCCCTCAGTTCGTCGCAGCCTGACGGATTTCCAAACTTGGTCAACTAGACTTGCTCCGCCCGCCGTGCGCCTGTAAACAAAATTAGGGCCCTCGTGTTGAATTTCATACGAAACCAGTAGGGTTCTTACTTTGACATGGACGAATAATATGCTACAGGGAACACCGTACAATTATTACTTCAATGACTGTATGCCATTAAAAAGCAACCGGGGTTCTTGCTCTGGCTTGAGAACACTCATTTCACCGTCTGCAATTAAAAGTTTGGCTCATGTCAGAGGCGGTTGTGAGTCATATGAATAAAATGCTTATTGATGGAATGAAAAGATGAACGTGACTAAAATAAACACCCCTATGTTGAATTCCCATTTCCTTAAATGGAGAGCTGTTCTCTGAAATGTGTTGCCTGCTCTTGTTTGCCCGGAGTCCCTCAGTGGCCATCTCGTGCTGATTAGCATTAATACTCGAGCGCGGGACTGGCTCTCGTCCGAGCATATCGTTTTAATTCCACCGCGGACCGGCTTGGCAGAGGCCGGCCGGGCAAACGCGCAAAGTCTGGCGCGCTGCCGACTTGTGAAGAGCTCGCAAGTTCACAATGAAGGCGACGTTTTCATAGGCCCGAGAGTTTGCAGGAAAGAGCTGACTGCCCATTTTTCCTACAACGAGGTAATCACTTCAAGAGGCTTTCGGGGCGAGACGCCGTTCTGGCTAATGTGTTAAAATGAAGCGAAAAGGGGGGAAACGGTTGAGTTTCTATAAACACAATCAGATACGGTGTTGGCCAACATACACAACACAGTCAATTTGATATTATTACTGCGAGGGAGTTGAGGGGATGTTTTACTTACATTCCCCCGCTTGACACGCAGCTTGAGACTCGGGTCTTTCTGATGGACGGCACTGCTTGGACGCGGCTCCTTTGGAGGTCACGCACTCCACGCTGCGCTCCGTCACTCCTGCCCCGCATGTCTGAGAGCACTGGCAGCAAGACATTTATTGATCAGATTTCAGTTGAATCAGCCTTTATTAGCCCCACTGCGTATGTGGCAATAAACTGAATCATGTCTGACTTTTTTAATGATCTCATTTGCATATGGCCTCACACTACAACCTTGTGGAAATCCTCAATTATATTTTTATATAATCCAAAGAAATGAGGAACCTAGTAAACTAACACATTTACTAACTAAAAGAGCTAAGAAACAAAAACGAATTTACAAAATAACTAAGAAGCGAGAAAAGTAAGGAACCAATGAATGAAACTAACAAACTAACAGACGCTATTGTGGCAGTTTTAATATAGCGATATCACGATATTGCCGTTATCATTACATCCCTATAAGAAACTCGGGGCACTGAAGGGCGATCCGCCAGGCTTCATCTGTTGGTCGTCGTTCTCATGTTTGTTGGGCAGGTTGCGACTCGGGCAACTGCGCTTTTAAGGATCAATAAAGTCATCTGAATCTGAGACTGACAAACCAAGAAACAAAACAAAAAAACTAGAAGTAGAGCACATAAGTAAGACAGTAAAAAAAGGAACAAACTAAGGAACAAGCTGCCAAACAAAGTATAGTAAGCAGGTAGAAAAGGAAAGGTCATGCTAACCTTGCTCCAAGGGCCAACTTTCCAGTAGGAGCCCTGCGGGCAGTCCTTGAGGAGGCACGGCCTGGTGTTGAGAGGACGGGGCTCGGGGCAGCGGGTTCCGGCGGCAGGCGAGTGTGCGGCGTAAAGACGCGGGGCCTGAGAGGAGGGTGTTGTAGAGCAAGAGACCACACGCTGCTGGTAGCCAACGCCGCAGCTAGCGGAACACTGACACACACACAGATTGACGGTCAAGCAAAAGTTCCTTCAACAAACCAAACACATTTCGGAAGGCGGCGCGGTGTGCAGAAGCAGACTGCGCGTCTTCTGTATTCAAGTTCTAACCTGCGACCAGTCCCCCGTGGTCCACACGTGGCGACACGGAACTCCTTCGCACGGCTGACGCGCCGGCGGTCGTGCCGATGGCTCGCAGTAGTCCGCCTGCGCCGGCGTCATCCTCGGGCCCACGCAGTCCACTGCCCTGCTCCTCACGCCGCCTCCGCAGGTGGCGTTACACTGCCGGCAAACAGAAGGAGAGCGTGAGGGCGGACGGGCTGACAGAGTGGGGGCACTGTTGTACTTCCCAGCAGGCTTCGGCTCAAGCAGCTGGACCCGTTTAAGGATTCAACATCTGCGCTCCTATAAAAGCAGATCAGCTGATTTCCCTCAGCACCAGTGATGATTTAAAAGAGTGTTTATATGACCATAAACATGAATTCGTGGAACACATTAGTTTCAAAGCGGGGTTTTGAACATGTACAAGAAAGTCTTGCAAATTCATGGTGAATGTGAATTCAGTCATGTTAAATGATTTATTTGTATGAAAGTACAACCTTGGCGCCATGTTGTTGGCCTTGGACTAGCCCATGTAGTCGACTTTGCTGTTACAATTTGCCAGGATTCACAAGCATTTGAGTTGAGTCGTTTATGTAACATGGTTTCACGATTGCGTACATGCTAGATGTATGGTGTTGATGCTTTATGATCCTGTTTTAAATGTTTTGCTGCCGTTTTGTGGCATCTACAGGTAATTACAAACTGCTTTTGTGGAGGGGGGGGGTCACCTAGTACAGTTTCAGCATTTGAGTTTTTTTTCTTTTTTATACGACTGAATGTTTCTTCTGTTTCTCGAGGCAACATAGGCAGGCGTCTGAGCACGGCAAACATGGAGAAGTCCCTCATGACAGCAACAAGGAAAGATGAAAAGCTAAGCTACACACACAAGTGTGATTTGACTCTACCGTAATAAAAGGAAGTCCCACTTTGTGAGGTCATTTACAGAACCATGATTCCTCATGAGCAGTGCAGGACTGAGAGCGAGCGAGCAAGCCTTCAGGTTGTCTCTTTAATGATAGCAAGAAAGAGACAATAAAACAGCATAACGAGATTCTTTAACATTTGTACATCTGCCTAACAGTAGGGGGTTGCGAGCAAGGATGTTTGTTGGAGATAGGAAAAACTAAGGTAATGTGCACATGCACGCGTATTTCCCTTCAACTAAAGAGTAAAAAAAAGTATTCAGCTGCATGCTAAAGCAATTGGTGGCGCTGTTACCCTTTGACGCCACAGCAGTGCACAAGAGGAAAGGCGCTTAAGTCTTTGGGAGAATGCTGTCCAGGCAAGATTTGACATGGAACGACCTCGTTTAAAAGTAGCTCCACTCATAACACTGTATCCTTATTAACAGTGAAGAAAACAAACAAACAAAAAAGAAACATAAATCTGCTGAATAACTTTAGTAGGCGTCGTTGACCTGCCAGGCTGCTATTGTATCCACTTTGTCTTATGTGGTTATTGTTGTCAATTGTTATTTTGTTTTTGTTGTGTGATGTGCAATCATGTCCCGTCTGTAAACAGGGACCAATAAACGTGGTACGACACTCAAGGCACACATTTCTAAATTCAAATTTGCCTGTATAGTGTAAAAAATACTTCCAATTCATAACATAAGGGGCGCGAATGTTAAATTGTGACATAGCGGGGTCGTTGCATACCAAATTACCCAATGGTTATAATAACCAAGCAGATTTTGATTTCAATGAAACTTGGTGTACTTGTTGGTAGTGATAGCGCAACACTGAATTTCAAATGCTAGGTCTATAGGAGTAGGGCTTTGGGAGCTATAGCCCATCGAATTTGGACATTTTGGGCAAAAAGGGGCGTGGCCATATTTGAACCATTCTATCTAAGGAACTACTGGGTCAATCTTCACAAAACAGGTATTGTAGGAAACAGGATTCAACAAGGATTCTCCAAGTCTGCGATCATTTATAAGATTGGTACATATTTTCATAGCTTGACATTTTGACCTATAATCTGACCTGTAATCTGACCTTGTGGATCATGTGACCTAAACCAAATATTTCATGAAATGTAATCTCTCACATAAAAGTTTCAGAATAAGGAGTCCAAAATATCCTAAAATATTCAATGATCATTGATGGCATGGAACGACCCAGCAGAGGAAGGTTGTATCCTTCCAAAGGTTTTCATGGACCGACAATGCTCTGGAATGCAGCCAAAAATCAAAGAAAAACTCTTCTTACTTCTTTCCATGGAGCGGCGACCCAAGTGTAATGGGTGCATTCTGCAGCTTGGCACCGCTGGACGACGGCGGGTCGTGATGGAGCGTCACATAGATCTTCCCTGACCTTTCCGCTGCTTTTCAGCCGGCAGTAGACGCCTCGGTTCTGGAGTCCCACTCCGCATGTGACCGAGCACTGGCGAGACACACACACAAACACAAAAAGAGGTTTGCGTCAGATCAAGTCGGACTGTGGAATAATGACATCTATAACTGTCAGCTGCTTTGGAGCTGCTGAGCTACAATCTTGAAAAGACAGTTTGTCGCTGCTCGCTCAACCGTACAATCTCTTTCATGTGCTTAAAATGCGGACCTGCATACTGAGGAAGCTCAAAGGCCTCAGATGATTATGCTGAATTTTGTCCAAGCTCAAAGAAATAAAAACTGAACTGACTCCAGTGATGAATGTCAGTGAGCCTACAACCATAATGTGAGTTACACCTTCCAAACAAATCTTCCTCCCACCAATTCACTATTTAAACATCATACACAACATATACACAGCTAATCTATCTATCTATCTAAACTGTGAGGTGTGGGATCTGTCTGTTTGCCTAAATTGTGTGTGGTTCAATGAAAGTTCAAAAACAGCATATGGCCTTCAATCAATCAATCAATCAATCAATCAATCTATAGCCTACCGGTACATGCTTTTTAATTACACTAGGATTTTTGCTATTTGTAGGCTGCCCGGGTCCCTATCACCCGCAAATAGCAGGGGCACATTGTATAGTATATATATTGTGGTGATATTTATTTTTATTTTGTCTTCATGAGCATACTTGGTATTGGAGTAATCCAAAGTAATCAAGTTACATTACTTTACTATTATGGTACTTGGATTACGTTACTAACAAACATTTTTTTTAGCAGGTAACTTGTAACTGTAACGGAATACATTTTAAAAGTAACCCTCCCAACCCTGCCGGTAATTCGTTCCTGCGAAGTGTTCAAAGTCCGAATTATTCAACCGCCGAATTTTTTTTTCCCATAGGGAATAATGTAAATGTAATTAATCTGTTCTTAAGGTCCCAAAAACAGAAAATTCCTATTTTAATTTATATTTCTGTTTTTTACATTTGCACCCTGTACAGTATTTAAACAATAAAAAAATACCTTACTTTTTTGTTGTATTATGATGGCATCAGGTGATGATAAATGCTTTGTTAATGCTTGCCTTAGTTCAGTGCTGAGTTTGTGTATTTTACATTGGGCATATTGTTCGACTATTAAGCGGTCCTTCCGTGTGTTGTTTAACGTCAGGCTCGTTGTTGAACAGCTAAGGGGGGTCCTCGTGCCAGTGTTTACAAAAGTAGTCACGGTAGTTATAAGGGCGCGATAACCTCCTTCCTAATTCCACTGTGGTTCGTAGCACTGTATGTTTTTCTTTGCTGCCACTGGCACTGTTGTCTTTCTTTGGGCCCAGTCGTGAAAAAATCAAAATGCTCTCGCGAGTATGGAGGACCTGCGGGAGTATTCACGATCTGACTGGAAATGAGCAGCGCTTCGTCTCAACTACCGCAACGTGAGCATCCGGCTTCGCGTTTTTAAGGTACGTTCGGCTTAGCTTGCTTTGCTTGGGTGTTCGAACTCCGAAAATGAGTTCAAACTCCGAGGCATTTTTTACTCCGATTTTTGGGTTGAAGTCCGATTTGTACGACTTCCGAGACGTTCAAACTCCGAGGTTCCGCTGTACTGTTATTGTTCCCCTGCTTCATACTTAAATACTACGAGGCATCTAAAATGAAAATCAGCCTTTTTGCTAAGCGCAACAAATCCCAGTAAAGCCAGTTGAAGGATCATAATGCCAGCGCTATAAAGAGAGGTCAGCGAGAGGACCACAGTTGGTGCGCACGTTTGAAAGATGTCACATGCATGGGTATGAAGATACACAACATGTCTGCCTGCTCACGACTTCATGCTCGCTGGTGGTTTTTATAGGACGATGATTACTTCCAGAACTACAGAACTCTGCAAAAGAGGAGGAGGAGGCCCACAAAGAGATGGCGTAAATGGATCTTTGGGGATTTTAGTTATGTGAGTAGAAGGAGGGGGGGAGGGGGGACGGGTCTTTGGGGAGACTTTAAAGTGTGGGTGATGAGGTGGGAAAAAAACTGTCTGCATGCATTTTGTCTATGCGCCATCACACTGCGTACTTGTTCTTAGAAGATAAAGCTCGTGACACCACAGCATTCTTGTTCAGGCTGCTCTGTGACATTCAAATGGCTGAGAAAGAAGAAGGTCAGTGGGATTGATTCATAAACATTTTTGCTTGAGTGGAATCATTTCTCTTCAAGTTTATTGTCCAGAAGGTATGAATGGTTGTGTTTTTTTTTCTATATGTGCCCTGATTAACTCATTCACTCTCAGCCATTTTCACTGAAGCAACCCCCTTTGCTCTTTGCTTATTTTACTGGATTTTGACTGATTTTGCAAAACCCTTAGAATATCGAGTTATATTGCTACAAAAACATGGAACCTACTAAAAGAAAGATTAGGAATAAAAAGTAGATTTCTATCTGTTTCCGTTTCGCAGCAGTTAGCATTACAGTATAGCTAAGTTTCACTGGGGAAAATAGCTTTTTTTCCAACATGGCCCTGGTTGATCTCTTATACTCTGCTGCCACCCGCTTGCCGTTTTTTTGTAATAACTACCATTGCTTTCAGCGACCTGTTCAGGTCAGAGGCTGCATCAAAGCCTTCTGCATGCTCTAGCATTAAAAAAAACAAAACATAAAAAACACATACATTTTTTTTTAAATATATATTTTTTTATATGTTTTGGGTAGCAAATGAGTTAAAAAGTTACAATTATAAGCGGTGAAGAAAATGGATGACTGAAGGTAGTGAAACTGTTCAAGTGTACGTGTCTTTGTGCCACATTGACTGCAATATGTTCATTCAAACATTTGGAATAATAGTGGAATCGTTTTGCCTTCAAAGTCAGAAGGCTTTGTCATGTCAAGGTGTATATGGGAAAAGGTCTTGACAGGTGACAAAAAATTAATTGATTATAAGTGATACCTGGACGTTTGAATGCCGTAGAACTTTGCAGTTCAACTCAAATTTTTAAAAGTCAAACAACTTTTGAAACATGAGCCATAAATGTGCCTCACTAGTATTTATAATGCATATCATTTATATGTTCTGCAAAAAAAGGCATACAGACCCACTGCACTGCATGAATAAGCAGCCAAACAGGACACACAAGTCCTCGAATCTCAAGACAAGCCCAACCAAAGCTCCAGAAAGAAGTCTTGAATTGTTCTTGCCCTCTTGGCAAGTCGAAAACAGCAATTTTATATAATTTCATATAATTTATACAATGTTAATAAAAAGTTAGTTGTATACTTCATTGCATTTCATCCTGATTTTGGGACCAACACTGAGTTGATTTGTACTTCG
Organism: Leptonotus elevatus; assembly: GCF_054856555.1. NCBI lineage: Eukaryota > Metazoa > Chordata > Actinopteri > Syngnathiformes > Syngnathidae > Leptonotus > Leptonotus elevatus. The sequence continues at coordinate 12,311,000 of NC_141242.1, forward strand.
TTTTTATGGTGTTCAATGTCTGATGCTACCAGTCTGAAAATGTCACACTGATTCTTTAAAGTTACAGTAGTGGTTGACTTAATTTTACACTACTGTTAACTCTTTGACTGCCAGACGTTTTCAGAAAAGGGATGCCGTCAGTGCCAGCCGATTTAAGCATTTTGACTGATCTTTCAAGGTCCACAGAAAATGTTCTGTTTGGACTATGGAAACACACGTACTACCAAATGAAAGATTGGACTTTCATCTTTCATCAGAAAAAAAAAAGTTTGTTTCTACCTTATTCCGTTCTTTAGTAATCAACAATAGAAAATGGTTAGTTTCACCCAATTTCGCCTGTTTTGGACCAAAATACGGAGAAATCAAGCTTTTAGTGAAACGATATTATTTCATGCATTCTAGTGAATTTTACACTTCTTTTTGTCCATGAATGATGCCACAAACACCTAAATAGTGCTTTACTTCTATAAAACACTACCACCAAGAATGAAAAAGTGTTTTTTGATAGCAAAATACGTTTAACAATTTGACAACAATTTGGCAAACTATTTACAAATGTGTGCAACTGTGGTGCTATTTACAAATATGTGGATGTTTCAACGACAGGTTTTCTTTTTGTAACACTCTCCTGCGTGCAAGGAGACGCAACAGCATTTGCACAACAGATTGCCTCTTCGCGTGCTCCACTTTCTTGCAGGCCGTTTTTTCCGGGGAATAGCAAGTATATACTGCAGTGTGTGTTGCCATCAAGTCTAATATCAGGATCATGCTACGGTTACGTTACGGTGGTGTTACGTCTGGCTTCCTCATGTCCTTCAGTTGCTATACCGGGTTGTAAGAGATGTTCTTATCCACTCCATTCATGGTGGCATCGTAGTCCAGAAACAGTGTCTTCTCCGTGATCAGACTGTACCCGCTCCTCCGATGAATATGCATTGGACTCGGGGTACTCTTCATTGTCCGATCGAATGTCCGGTCGGTTATTGTGCGCGTTTTCCGGCCTTAGCAGCGGTAGCCGCGCTAGCCGCGCTTAGCCGGTGAGGCTTACTACGTGATCATAACAGTCGCGTCAAGGCTTCCAACTTTGGCGTCAAGCTCGGAGTCATCATCATCATCATCAATCTGCATTGGTCGATGCCAACTCTCCATCGCCCGATCGAATGTCCGATTGTGTAGAAGTACCCGGTCGGTTATTGTGCGCGTTTTCCGGCCTTAGCAGCGCTAGCCGCGCTTAGCCGGTGAGGCTTACTACGTGATCATAACAGTCGCGTCAAGGCTTCCAACTTTGGCGTCAAGCTCGGAGTCATCATCATCATCGACATCAATGCGCTTTTTAGTATTGATTGATGCTTTCCGTCTTTGAAAAAAATGCTCAAGCGTGAGCTGCTTGCAACCGGTTGCTTGGTCAGCCATTGTGGCTTCATCAGCCATTGTCTCCTCAACACTCTAGCTCCGCCTCACGTCTTCTACTGACGCCCACGGTGGGCGGCCCATCCAACCTTGTGCAAAGAGAGTCATCGCTGCCCTCTAGGGGCCAAAACGAGTCTTTTACTAATCAGATCTGCCTGATACTTTCAGCACAGCTGCCCAAGGCTTTCCTGCACCCGTTTCCAAAAAAAAAACAAAAAAAACATAGGGGACGTCTTTTAACGTCCTCGGCGCCCTTCCCTAGGTTTATGCTAAACGTTTTATAACGTTTATGGCGGTCAAAGAGTTAAGTTTTTATGCCCCCCAAAAAAAAGATTATCGGATCATTTTGCATACCTTGCTCCACCTGTCGACTTTCCACGCGGGGCACCCGCGGGCCCGGCAGGACTTCTCAGTGCGGGGGCGAGCAAGGGGGCCGCAGTGTTCTTCATCAATTTTGGTTTGGTTCCGGTCAACGCAGGTGATTTCCCGCTGCTTGATGCCTCGCCCACAGGTCACCGAACACTACAAGGGAAAGGAACAAAGTCAGACAAACCAGCAGAATCCAAGAAGCGTACACGAACCCCAACAAATACAAATATGAACATTGAGATTTGTAATATGCAAGTAACGTGAATGTTTTTAATTTATTAAATTTTTTACAAGTTACAATTATATAAGCATGGGAATCAATTATATATACATGGCATGTCGCCACGGCAACACCTCATTGCTCCGCATTTGTGTTCCTTCCGCAACATGTCCGTTCAAATATTCGGTGCGCTATACACGTCGCATTGACTTGTAAAATGCTCTTTTGTTTGTATACCAAATGGCACGGTGGTCTAGCGGTTAGCACATCTGCCTTACAGTTCTGAGGTTTGGGGTATAAATTGCTTTCTCATCCCAAATCAGCTGGCATGGGCTCAAAATCACCCGCAACCCTAATAGGATTAGTGGTATAGAAAATGGATGGATGGTTAGCTGGGCCTCTGGATTGCCTGCCCACTCATCAAATGTGAAATTACACAACTAAGTCCATCTTACGAAGGGGCTTGTATGTGACATGCTGTAATTCTGTATTTTGTATGTCTTTTGACGTAACAATGACTAAATCACCTGGTAAGACTTTAAAACTGCATCATATGCCTGAGTTCCAAATCATTGAGGTCAACAAGTGCGTTGGCGTTTGACAAACGAACGGATGCTCGGCGTGGTCGGCGGGCTCCCTTGCAGCATTTCACGGCCAAGCGACCGTGCTGCAAACACATCATCTCAGCTAAACAACCCAAACGGAACACTCCCGCCGATGGAATGCGTCTGGCTATTTAACCGGTAAACAAAGCAATGACTCCGAGGAGCTCCTGTAAACTGAGTGCAGCGTCGCCGGGCCAAACATGGCGAGACGTTCATCTGGTACCAATAAGGAACCCTGAAGAACTCCAGGACAAAGCAGACACGCTGATGAAAGTGCTGAAACAGGCCAGTGATGGCGGATGAGTCTAGGGTACTCATACCTCCCCCTTCCCGAGGCCAGACAGCAATTAGGGTGTGGGCTATTTTTTGCTCGCTGACTGAGCGGGGCGCCCCTTTAACAAACTGGGTTCAGGAGACACGGCGAATCGCATTTTGTCTTGGTGTATTTTCCAGTCCAGATCATCCGCATAGTATTGCATTGTCCCCTAATGATGATCTCAGAATGTTGCGTAACATCCAACACAAGACAAGAGCAACTTGCTGCAGTGCTATCTGTCCTTGACCATCCATTTTCGACACCACTTATCTTGTTTAGGGTTGCGAGGAGTTGGAGCCTATCCCAACCGATTTAAAGGCTTGGATTGGTCGATATTCATTTTCAGTAAAAGTGAAAATATTGGCATCAGCATTACGTTTAACTCATGTCTTTAGGAATATGTTTATTGGACAACTTTTTTTCTCTCCCTTTAGACAATATAAGACATTTTTGTTTTAAAATTCTAGAAAGTGCAGAGAGTTCCCAGGGTCAGCAGTATCTCTTATTAAGTTACCCCAACATGTGAATAAATACTTCCTTGCAGTTAACACAATTTTAAATCGATCATTTATCGGTCGTCAGACTTTAACAACAGGCCGATATTCTTCAAAATGCTGAATATCGGCGCCTATAATCGGTGACTTTCTAGTACCTATTTGTACTTTGTGGACTGACTAATAATAATGATTTTTGTAAGAATCTGAAATTTCGCAAATTGTGACTTGCCAGCGTTTTACTAACCTGGCAATAGCTAGATTGATATTATGATTCACTCAAGGGAGTTGTCCACAATATCAATCTGGGACTGCGCCACTGCGAATTGCTCGGGAAAGGCGGGACCTTCTGGACAGTACTTTGAGCTGATTGGACGATACACTAAAGTTTTGACCAATCACGGCAACAAAGTGAATGTCGTGGTTGTAGGGGAAAAAAGCACAAACAACTTTGCCAGATAAAAATGCACCAAGCGCCTCTCACTGTTCTTCTTCAAAACAGAAACTGTGAGTAATTCTGTAAGCACACAATGAATTGCAGCGTCCATGCATTCGTCTGCCGGTGTCGCCGTGTTAGGTTTGTTTGCTTCCCACGGCTTCGGCATTTTGGTCACAGCTGCATATCCCGCCTCCAAACACAATGTGGTTTTGTCAGTGAAAATCAGCGGGCTCTGTCCAAGATATATTCTCCGGAGTTTGTGAACTCACAAACACCGCAAGAATTCAGCTCGCAGAGCAAGGTTAGCGTTTTACTATGTCTACATCTGAAAACTGAAATCGGTACGTTCTTCTCCTTACTTTGTCGGAATAGTCTTGTTACTCTTTTCAACTTCCACGGATGATCACAAGATTTCAACTTCAGTTGATTGATTGAGATTTTGGGATCTGCAACAGATACGGAGAACCAAGATCTTCTTATTCCATGGCCTTATTTCAGACGGTTGTGTATTTTTTTCAGTTTTAGCATGAGCTCATTGGGTATATGCCACGGAGGAGGCGGGACTCCCGACTTCCGTAAGTCACACACCTACGCTGTTTCTGGTTACTGATGCGACATAATAGGCCATGTCCCGATACTCGCACTTCCACCCTTGAAAAAAAAAAAAGTAGCCATTTTGACTAGAAAGTAATACTGTACATGATAAATATGATCTGAGAAAAAAAGAAAGTTTCTTTGCGTACTAATACTCAAGTAAAGTGTAAGTACTACCTCTGCTTTTGAGTACATTAGCAAACAAACCGTTTTGTGAGTGCGGCGCAGCGGTTGACACTGCACACACATGCATCCCACATTGTAATTACCGAGGCATTTTAAACACAGGGCAGCCTCAGCTGACGCACAGCATCAAAGCTGGCCCATTCGCATAGCTGCTGCACGCACGCACACAAAAAAGATAACTCCCACCACCACCTCAGACTGCTTTTTGTGGAGGGGGGCGGGGGGGGGGGTTGTTGAGAGAAGAGCAGGCCCCTCCTCAGTGTTGTAAAAGAAGGGAGGGAGGAAGGAAGAAAATCACAGCCATACGGGCTGCGCTCCCCTGGCTGAACTTTATCTTCATTTTAATGGTGGGAGGCGGGGGAGGAGTGTGTACAGGGGGGGGGGGGGGTTGTCTATATGTGCTCCTCCCTCGCATCATATGTCAGCCATTAGTGCATCGCAGAGAGCTGGCACAGAACAGTGCAGTTCAGTGAAGTGTAGTGGACCGCAGGAACGCTTCAACCTCTCAGACAAAAATGAGGGAAAACCGAGAAAAAAACAAAACAGCTGACCTTTGGGACCCGAGAGCAGCCACTCAGGTAGGGCGCCCTTTCACTATTTCTAATTTAGTCCCAACACTCCGCTTCCACTATTGAAATTGGAATCGACATGAAATGTTTGAGGATGCTAACCAAAAAAAAAAAATCTTGCCTGACATGGGAAACTCTCTTGACACACGTTTCTGCCCTCCCACGTCGTCACGGCCATTAATTTCACACGATTAGCCACTTTAAATCTGTTGTAATCCGGGGGTGGGGAGAAAGGATTCATGCAGGGATTAAAGTGGAATCACTCATCCGCCGTGCAGAAATGAGCCCAATAGCGGCCAAGGAAAACAGCTTTCGCTTGCACAGAATGCCGCGCGAAGCTCGCAATTATTCACTTTAAGTACATCCAGAGCGACGTTTGGCAGTTTCACGCTTCTCAAGCAAATCACTTAATTGAGTGCTAAACCAGACGCGCTTCATTTCAAACAGACGAGCGGGGAGAGTTAATCAAGAGAGTCAAACGGGAGTTGTAACTGTTTTTTTTTTTTGTGTGTAGAGACCACGTATTGCAAGACTGGCAATCTAAAGATGACCCCGCCTACTCATTTTCTGCCATCAGGTAAGCCAATAAGAACCAAGAGAACCCGTTTAACACGAGAAACTAAACAAATAGAAAACAATGGGGATGTGCAAGTACCAATATCAGGTTTCTTATCAGGCCGATACCTTGCCTTGTAACTATTTTACGATTAGGAACTAGAAATTAGAAATTGGAAGAATAGAAAATTGGCAGTAACGTCATGCAATATTAGGGGAAAATTGCTACATTGTGATATTTAGATCCTTCTTTAAAATGATCTGTCAATGTTTTTGGGAGGAACTCTTATGTATCAAAAGTACTAGTGGTATCAGTACTTGGTATTTGTGACTACTCAAGAGTTGAGTACTCGGTCTGAAAAAAAAAAGTGGTATCAAATATCCCTAGAAAAAAACAAACACTTTACACAAATCGGATCAGCTGGATCGGGATTGGGCGATATTGAGCATTTTATGCAAATTCAATGATCAGCTGTAATGTGGTAAAGCCATCAGACCTGCATTTTTTTTGCTGGGAAATTACATTTTTATTTATTTTTTGATGCTTTCCTCACATAAATACAACTTGGGAAATTTTTGGGGGATTATCTCATGTTTTTATTTGTGATAATGGACGCCGGGATTATATGGCTGTCTTTTTTTGGCATGTTATCATTAGTCAAGGCTTTTAAGGAAGACTGCAGCCTCCGAAATGGCGAGTGTCAAGGTTACGTGTCAATCACACAGTGCCTTGATGCTAATGGCGAACACATTTTCTAAAAGTGACTTAACCTTGGCCAACGTGAGTGCTTAGACGACAGGGGTGAACGTCTGGAGTCGGAACCTCAGTGATGTCTTGTCAAATCGGCTACGGGGGGAATTTTTAAAGTTCATAAGTAGTCATGCCGAATTGGAATTGGAATGTTTTTAAACAAAAATCAGCAAATGTGTACTTACTGGTCTAATAGTGTTCAAGATGACCAACACAGCACACACAATTAAAATCACATCTCCACCGTCAGACAATCACGGGTCTCCTTCCATGAAAGTCTGTTGTAGGACCGAAAATGACCAGTAAGAGGCAGCATGGTGCCAAAGTGAGTGCCTGTAAATATTGTTTGATGCCGTTTGTGTGTATTGCTCGCCCATGTGTTTTAAAGCAGCAGTTGAAATTGTTATGATTCCGAAACATTTGCGATCATTTTCGTTAGCCATCTATGGCATTTTGTATTATGTGTTAGCATTAAGCTAGCTGACTTTTTTTTTTAGCCCAGCGTAAGTCCAGTGCAGTCTAAATGTGCACCTGAGTTTTCTTTCTTTTGATATTTACCTTGCCTTTATGCCGTTGTGGGAGTGAACAAAGCCAACTTAATTTTTACCAATCGAAGTGGCTCGAGAGCCACATGGTCTACATGGCGGAAGCATAACGTACTCGCTGGAAGTCGGCGCGGGCAAAGTACGTTTTTAAGGAACGGCAAGAAGATCTCCAGATGACGTCAAGTTGACGAGGAATCTTGGAGACTGCCTTCTACTCCCCTTTGTGCATCTGTATGTGATAACCCTCCCGCTCAATGCACCAATTTCCAGCCACTGCCGATCCCAAAGCCAGAAAGAAACGGGTGGCTTGTGTCAGGAAAGGCATCCGGCGCCAAAACTGTGCCCAAGAAAACATGCGAGTGACTCGACAAAAAAAAAGGAAAGCCACGTCTTCTTAATACATTCCAACATGTTTAACTCATTCACTGCCATTGACGGCCGTAGACGTCAAAGATGGGATTTAACTGGCCTGGCAGTGATTGAGTTAAAGCGCATGGGAGGGTTAGTAATAGGGGTGTCAAAATTAGTGCGTTCATTTTGAGTTAATTTAAAGTTCCACCACTATTTTCTTTTAACATGCAATTAATGACCACCCCTTACTTGGAAAGCCTGTAGTGGGGAAATTCCAGTCGCAACGCAGCAGACACGTCCGCGTCAAAATATAGTAGTAATACATTTAATAATAATGCATATATTTGTGGAGACTGGAGTCAAGTTGTATTTTACAATTTTAAAAATGTACAGAATTTCTCAAGTTGCTTCATGTTAAAGATTAGACTATCTCGAGCTATCACCGTCTTACAAATGCAATTATGCCATCTAGTGGCAGAAAAATGACCAACACAAATCAATATCACACTGTTTTTTCCCCAATATGAATTATTATGGAATTACTGTATCAATGACTAAAAGATGAAGCCATATTTCTATTAGTTTAACATTACATTAACATAAAACAAGAGTATGAAAATGTAGGAAAAACTATTTAGAACAGATATAAAATTAACTATTGGAGTTATGCGATTAATTACGGTTAAAAAATGTCATCGACTGACATCCCTGGTTACTACTATTTTTAAAAAGGATCGGAATTGTATTTATTGTGGTTCGATCCAGAACATATACTTGCATTTGTGTACCCCAATTAGATGTTCTACCGTATCTACTGGCTTGTACTCATCAAAGCACCCGCGTATGTTTTTTTTGTTTTCTACCCGTACGAGCAGGCCCGGCCTCGCTGAAGATGAAACAGGACGGGGACGCGAGGGAGGACGATAAAAAGTCCCAGAACATCCCGATCACGTTTGCAGGGAGCTGGTGAAGGCACAAGTCCAAACAACACTCCATGTGGGAGCAGCTGGTAAGAATGTTGTCAGGAGGCATTGGTCTGTTACCCGGCCAGATGTGTTTCCAGCAAAGTAGCGTGAAATCCTGACATACTTGGACTTGGTATAGAGCAAAGCCCAGCTGAAATATTCAAGATCCAATACGGAGGGTGGAAATGATTTTCAGCTCAAAAACCGTGTCTGTCAAAGCGTCTTCTAGCGAGATTTAAAATGAAGACCAGTCCGAGGACGCATGTCCAATTTCTTTTCACGCCGTTTCCTTTTTAAGTCAACAGCACTCCGATGAGATATAGCGCGCAGCCATAAGTCAAAGTGAAATGCCAAAACAGCGCCGTTCCGGACTAAACATTCCACAGAGGGCTTCCCCTCCGCCCCCGCCCGTCTTTACGGCGTTGCAACACAGACGTACGGCAACGAAAGATCTTCGCACAAACAGCATATGTCTCGCATATCCAAAGAGTTTGGCAGTAACGTCACAACAAAGTGGTTGACCTTTGACCTCGGCAAAAAGCTCAACTTCCCCTTCCTGCTAAATGTTGGCCAGCTGTGTTTCCACTTAGTTCTTAGAAAACTTTCAAGATCTGAAAACATGGCCGCAAACAAACGTCTACGCCTTTTTATGCTTGTTTGAGCAGGACGATGTTCTTTTCCGTGCTCTAACCATTCAAACTGTCTCCCATTTTCAGCTTTTTGGGCCGGCCGCTGGATGGAAGTCTTCGATCATGTCTTAAGTATAACTCAATTATGCACAAATTCATCTTCATTTGAAACTGAAAGAAGCTTTTTTTTGTGTGTGTTGCAAATAGAGAGGAAAATGGCGCTGACTACGCAAAATCCAACGAAAAATGTCTAGCCAGTTGACCAATTGGGTTGATTCACATTAAATGCATTCGTATTCATGAATATTTGGGGGAGGCGTGGCTCAATGGTAGAGTGGTCGTCGAAGTATCCTTGAGCAAGATGCTGAACCTTCTGTTGCTGCGTCATCAGTAATAATAATAATAATAATAATAATGCATCGGATTTATATAGCGCTCTTCTAGACACTCAAAGACGCTTTACAATGGAATGGATACATTATAGGAGAATGAGTAGTCGAATGTAAAGCGCTTTGAGGGCCTTATAAATTGGAAAAGCGCTATATAAATGAAGTGCCATTTACCATATTCATTAGGGGTGGGAATCTTTAAATCGATTCCGATTTTTTGGGCCTGCGATTCGATTCAGAGACGATTTTCAATGCGGAACGATTTTCGATTCAAAATGATTCGATTAACAATGACTTCTGCTTCAATTTATAGATGTGCAAAGAATCGTCATGATCTACTCCAGTCTGACTCGCTAATGCTAATTAGTGCGCTACTCGCAGCACTTTTATCGCTCAAAATACTTCAGGAACACTTCAGGAATGTATACAGAGAAGCATTTTAACATTGCTCCCTGCCATATGCTCTTCCTACGCTGCAAAAAACAGCAACTTTTATTGGACTAACTTGATTGTGCCTTTTTCCTTCTACTCTCTAATGACAAGTTAACAGTGTATCAGAACGCGGGGAACCACATTGCCCCTAAGTGGCCAAATCAGGTACAACATGAACTGCGCTCCCAATAAAGGCAGTATAAAATAATTTACATATAATAGATTTTGGTTCATTTAAAATGGATTCTGAATCGTACTAAATGAGAATCGCGATTTTTATGAGAATCAATATTTTGGGCACACCCCTAATATTCATATTCAAAAGATGATGCTATATAATAAGCCCTAAATATAAGGTCATTGTTGCCAATTTAAATTAGTTGTGGTAAAATGACGTAAAGTGAGGGAACACTGGATATACATAGCAATATATATGTGGAAATAATCTGTAACTAAACAACTGCACAATATGAAACATGAACTTGAGTTTCGAGTATTGCCATTCAAATTTTTGGGTACAGAATTACCACATGTCATTTTAGGCCTCATGCTGTAGCTTCACGTCTCTTTTTGAAACAAAATACAAAGCATCTCATCTACTGGCTAGCAATAAGCTATATCAAAATAACTCATTAATCATCATTAACTCATTCAAAGCAGCCTCACTCAAAAGGTGAATTTCAGTGTAGTAAGAAAAAAAAATGCTTGATGCAACTTCAAGTATCATGTGAGCAAGTGGTATTTATCTGATGGGGATAATGCAATAACAAATGCCGTCATTGGTGTATACTATAAGATTGTTTCATTTTTCATTTACTGGCAAATTCACGACTAGCAGCTTGCTTTTTTTTTTTCATGTTTACTTTTAAATGTAACTAAACCTGTTCCTGTTTACAGAAAACATGTTCACCTCTGAACGGAGCCCTTAAAACCAAGGTACGTACCACACAATGATTTTTAGTTAGTTTCCATGAGGGAGTTCCCCACTAGTACTACTCCAAAACCACGTCCATCTACTTGAGAGCATGGACAGGCCTGAACAAGAACAGACCCAGGTTCCACCGAGCCTGACACGCTAGCTTGCACGTTTAAGAAGCAAAACCCGAGGGTTTAAAAGGCGCTCGGATGACGGACGTTGACCTGACGTGACCTCTCGCTCCATCAGGACCATCCTAAACATTTACAGAACTTTACACCTTGCCTTCTTTCATTTGTCTCCTCTTGCCTGAGATTGTCACGTATTTAGTTTTTATTTCGCTGTGAGTTTTGTTTTTTAAATTGGGTTAGTTTTCAGTGTGGGTTTGTTAGTTTTTCTTAATATTTTTTCTTCCAGAAATGCTTTGTTTAATTTTAGAATACGGTATTGAGTATTTGTCGTGCGCAAAAAATAAAAGTTTACTGAGTATTGTGTAAAAGAAGTAAAGTAAACTAGAATTTGAAAAAAAAAACAGTTTGACCTGATTTCTTCTGTACAGACATCATGGTGGCCAAAATTTACCAAAATTGTTGCGCAACATGGTCAGTAGTCCTTTTAAAATGTGCTTTTGTACACATGGTGTGGCCAATAAAATAAACTTACTAAACTCATTACTCCTCTCTACTTTAGCTTTGAGCTAATTAAAAGATCTGATATAATTAAAGAACAAATGATTTACAGGAATTTTATATATATATATATATATATATATATATATATATATATATATATATATATATATATAAAATTCCTGTAAATCATTTGTTATTTTTATATATATATACGTAGAATGCCAGGTATTTTTTTTTTTGAAAAAGATGTAATTTTTTTTACGGTGTACTTTTTTTTAACGGTAATATGGTCATATAATTATTATTATTATTATAATTGTTTTTGTTGAAAAAAAGGCGTGACATTAAAGGAATGAAGTTGCATTTTTAAAATTCACATGTTAAAATATGACTTTCTTCCATTGCTAAACTTTGACTTTAATAAAAATAATATTGAGACTTTATCTTTGAAAAATACTACTTTATTCTCACAAGATTATGATTTTTCATCCCAAGAAATATTTTGCCCCTAGTTGGTCTTGAAAATATTTCTTGAAAAAAAAAATGCTATCATCATGATTTTTTCCGTTTCTTGAAATTAGGGAAATTGGTCATGTTTAACTGGTGTAAGAATTATTAGATGTCCTTGCAAAAAAAACATAGTGAACCTGCAGCTCTAAACTGTCCATAGGTGCGAACATAAGCGTGAATGGTTGTTAGTCTATATGTGTGATTTGCTGGCGAATATTCCAGGGCACACTTCCACTTCTCTGGAGTAGCCTTCAGCTCACCTTTGAACCCAATTTTGTTGTATCTGCACCATACAGTCACAATAAAGGCTTTCTGTTCCATTCTAATGAACGGATGGATGGATGGATGGATTAAAAGAAAAGCCTCTACTTTAAACAAGCAAAAGGAGTCTGAGACAAGAAAGAAACATGAGCGCAGTGATGTCACTGGCGGTGGACCCCGATGCTGTATGTGTGTGTGTGAGACAGGTTCGAGGTACGCTCTACCCTCAGGCTAAAGTCAAATATGTCAATGTGCATGTGGATTTCATTTGTGATGAGTTCACAGTCTTCCCGCGTGCGTCCATGGGAACGTGGCTCACCAGGAAACGCTATGTTTTTATTACAAGCCAGCAAGCCTTAGATGACTGAAATTGATCTTTTCCTGGCCAATTGATCCCACGTGGAAACCCGACACACACACACACTGCTGATTGCTTCCAAGTTGGTTCACACTCGTGGCGTTCTGCTTTTTGACCGTCTGTGCAATAAATACGCCAATTGTTTTGTGTCTTTTCTTTGGACAAATGTGATTCAATATGCGATGAATGAGAGAACAACAAGAGTCGGCGAAGCAGTCACGCCCAATTAGGGTGATGGAAAAATCACTTGAAATAAAGCCAAGGTTCTTTTTGTGGGCACTGTCAAAATGGATCGAGAAAATGTGATTACAAACGACAATAACATATTGAAAGTTCTTCATTTATAATAATAATAATTGCAGCTGACCATTACTGCATTTGAGTTAAAACAGGTAGCACCACGGTTAGGTAAGAAAAGCAAACAAAGAGTCTCTCACGCAAGGGAAGGCTATTGAAAATTATATTATATTATATATATTAGGGATGTAATGATATCCAAGCATCACGATACGATATTGTCACGATATGAAGGTCACAATACGATAATTATCACGATATTGTGGGGAGGTCGGCGATACAAAAAAAAGGTCACAATATTGTAAAAAAATGTTAGCTCATGCTAAAAAAAAAAACACCCACACACACACCATTGTGCTTTTGTACATTACAGAAATAAAAAATATTATTAAAATATTATATGATATATATATATATATATATATATATATATATATATATATATATATATATATATATATATATATATATATATATATATATATATATATATATATATATATATATATATATATATATATATATATTGAGGCACTTACTTGCTAATGCAAGCACACATTGAGTTCCTCCACATATTGACTCTGTTCACAAGCATATTACGTTCCCCCTTCATCTGACCTTTAGCGTGGATTTTAAACATAGAAGGGCCAAAACATGCCTTGTGAAAATTAAACTGCACAAAAAAACTAGCCACCAGAGGGTGCTAGAACTGCACAAATGGAAATCTACCTGACTTTATTAACAGATGCTATGTGTGATATATACATACATATATATATATATATATATATATATATATGTATATGTATATATATATAATTCATTCCAATCGCATATTTACTCCTGATGTATAAAACAGCTGACACTGCACAAATTGTACTGTTATAAGTATGAATGCTATAATATTTAATTTCTTAGCATTATACTTGAGTCACCTTCTGTGTATATAAATATGTATATTTGTACCTGCATAATAAAAAGTGTGTTTCAAATACGTTAGTTGTTCTTTTCATTGTATGTTCTCTTTTGACTTTAAATATGAAAGCTTTCTTAGGCATGTGCAATATTTTGTGTGCATGGAGAAACAACACCAGTGTCACAGTTTGGGTTCTTTAATCAACTTTACAAAGGGGTAGGAGCTGACTCAAACATTTTTTCTTTTCTTTTTTTTTGCGTTTTTGCACTCCTCTGATATAAATATCATCTTGGAACAATCAAGCAAAACATGCACAAGTAGAATTAAAATACGCTGAGGTTATAAGATGTTGCAAAGGGGCCGCTTGTCTTGGGGGGACGCGACGCGCATCTGCGACGCGTCAAACTGAATTAGGCGTCGCCAATGTGTCGCCGTCGCCATGGTTCGCGTTTTTACGACCGCTCGCGATTTGTTTCCTGTAAGGCTGCATGTGACAGCGCTGGCGTCCCGCTGTGCTTTTATGGGGACCTAAATAAGAGCATGCACACACACAAAAATGACACGCGCTATGAAAGCTTTTCTGTGTTTTATCACTAGTCGCGCCTTCCGTTACATTTTTATTGTCGAGCTGCTGCCTAAAATGATGCGGCGATGCTTAATTGGGAGATTGCTTCAAATCTCTTATGTTTGTTATGCCTCTGACACACCTGACAATTTGGTGACAGAAAGTGGACTCGACCATAGACCAGTTCAGGTCTAAGTTGTGGTGCTGAATTTAAAGGAGCCGCTTCCATTGGCCAGGAAGCAACTTAGCTGTGTTCACTCCCACAACGGCACGAATTGAAAATGGCAGTGGAAATATAAAAAGAAAGTAAACTTCATTCACGTGCACAGTTACACTGACCTTTGCCCTGGGCATGAAAATAGGGTGTTGGACATCCTTCAAAAGGAGTCCGGTTCTTACTTTTGTCTTGTTTTAGTGGCATTTTTAAATGATTGCACAGCGTGTATCAGATGTGGACAAATAATTCAAGTGATTTTTTTAAAATGGGATTGAAAACATTAAAGCTGCAACATTATCAGCTACAAATAAATATTATTTTATGCGTGGAAAAAAATCCTTCAGAAAAAAAAAAAAAAACTGGCCAAAATAAGTGACACACAAAACAAAAAAACAGGGCGGAGGTATCTGCGTGTTTTTAGATTCTGTATAACAAATTTGCGACAATAATGCACCGATTTTGACCGCTGCTAAAGATAATAAAAAAAAGCTCAATTTCAAGATAGGATCGCCACAAAATTACGTACCTAAAATAAATGTACTGAATGACGTTTGCACAGACAATATTAGGATCTCGTTCCCTTTAAATGAAACCCAAATGTTTAGATGTTAGTCATTGTTTTGATGACATGTCACTTTATCAGCAAGGCCATTGACACCCGAAATCATAAAATATATGAAGATTTAAAAAGTCTACACACCCCTGTTCAAATGCCATCTTTTGTGCTATAAAAAAATGAGATTAAAATAAATACGTTCAACTGCTTATTGAAAGGAAATCTTTTCAACAAGGCAAGTAAAACTAAACTAAGATAATATGGTTGCAAAAGTATGCATACCCTCTTATAAACGGTGTTCAAAATAAACAAATCACATTCAAACTCCTGTCGAATGGGAGTCATCACATACCTGAAACTGTATTCACTGCCTCAGATTCCCCCCAAGTAAAGTTCAGATGTTCTAGTAGGCTTTTCCAGTCATTTTGTGTAACAAGTTACAGCACAAAGAATAATTGCATAGAGCTTCTACAGCCGTCAGAGTGGAGGGCAATATGAACCGCTCAAATTAGCAGTCAGTGTTAGCACAACATCTTTAGGCTTCTTCTAGAAAAAGCCTACTAGAACATTTACACTTTATTTGGGGTTAATCAAAGGCACTTTAAATTGTGGCAGGTGTGTGTTGACTCCCATTTAAAAGTTTTGAAATGATTTATCTTGGTCTCATTTTTCTATATAAAGAAGAAGGGGTGTGTTGACTTTTTATATCAACTGTACTGAGTTTACTGCATTCATGTGAAATGTTTTTTATGCATTTGTTTACACTACATTTTTTACGTATGTTTTTTCATTCTATGGTGTGAAGATTACGAAATGTATCGACTGTCTCGGATGAAGGAAAGGGAAAAATAAATCCATCCACCCATTCTCTAACCAAACAAAAACCAATGAAAATATTTTCCTCTGTACAATACTGTATTTTCTTTAAAGAGCTACAAGAGGTCTGAGCAAGAGCACCAGCAAACGTTTTTAAATAATCGGTAACGAAAAATAAGCCACTTGGGAGAAACAAACCAAAATAAAATCCTGTACAAAGACAATACATAATACAATAATTCGATAAAAGCCATAGTTTTAACTCTTATACACAAATATACACTTGTGTACTCAGGATACATGGTGAAGGCAGCGAGAACAGCATACAGAGAACAACACCGTCTTGAGTGTAAAAAAAATGAGATCCATGTGTTTGTAATGAACGCCTAAGAGAAGCACCATTTCGTGTCGTCGTGTGTTTTTTGCTCTTTTGTTTCTCCCTTCTAATCAGCACCATGTCACTGCGGGGCCCCGGCTGGGTGGGCTGGCGCCAACGCATGCCAACGAGCGCGCACGTGATAAGCGGCGCTCAGTTGAGTCTCCCCGCAGCATTAGACTAAATACACACCAACGGGCCCGTTGGCGCTGACGCACCAGCGGGTGAAAAAAAAGGGTAGTAAGTGTCAGGGAAGGGAACACTATCGTACCGGCTTCCATGGTCTGCGCTGCCAGGAGGCGGAGCCTACGCAGGGCTGCAGGTTGCACTGCTCCATGTCCAGCGGCTTGTCCAGGATGTCGCAGTTGTAGTCGTTGAGCCGCTCACCGCTGGGCCTCTGGCACACCACCAGGCGAGTTTGCCGTCCTCCTCCGCAGCTCTGAGTGCACTGAGGGAGCCAGAGAGACCCGCGTTAGGGATCTGCTGCTAACATGACTTACAGTAAATCTAAAAATAGGGATGTACAATACCACTTTTTTTCACCGATAACAGTGAACAGAGAACGGTGGTTCTTAACCTGGGTTCGATCCAACCCAAGGGGTTTGGTCAGTCAATCTCGGGGGTTTGGTGGCAGTCCAATCACACGCCCGACTCAAATAAATTGTGATGATACGTCCCGCAGGTGAACACGCTACATTGCTTGGCCTATCTGTGCTCAGGGAATTTTGCCCGCTCAATAGTGATGGTAAGTCGTGTGATTTCTTTATTATCGTAATCCGTTCATCCTAACTATGTCGAGCGAAAAAAGCGGTCAGATGAATTTGTGCAATACGAATTCACATATATAACGGAACGTATGGTGTTCCACAGGGTTCAATTCTAGGGCCTCTGTTGTTTTCATTGTATCTGCTGCCTCTGGATTCCATCTTCATCAATTAAGAAAACAGCATAGTGGTATACGATAAATGGAGTTGAGTTATGTGATGTGTATTCAGCATCCTAACTGCATGATTTGCAATGCCAAGGGGAACAATTCTAGTCCAGCACAAATAGCTATTTAGCAAATTGAATAAAAAATTGTGAACACTGATGCAGATGATGGTTCGCTGATGTGTCAAACTGGCACAACATAGCACCAACTACTGCAGAGGAGGAATGTCAGATTTTTTGTTGTTGCCATAAGTATCTTCTTTTTTTTTTACCAATTAGTTTTAAATAGGGCCCGACCATCTGGATTCCTCGCGAATACCGGTTGTCAACTAAATATACTGCTAATTTCTTTTTTTTTTAATCATTAAATTATAAATGCGTGTTTGTGTTACCAGTAGTAACATATTTAACCCATTCATGTTTGATTTATTTTGCATTACATTTTTATTTCATAATTTTTTATTTTTAAACAAACCGTGACTTTTGTGTGTACAGTAGTGACATCCAGGTCAATTCCTTGCACAACTGGCATTGCTCACCTAACAAAGAATTGCTTGTCAAAATTAAGATTTTGATTGACAGGTTTATAGAATGACCTGATCAACACATTTCATTATACATATAGTTAAGAGTGCCTTTTGGCAAATTTTTGGGGCGGCGTGGCTCAGTTGGTAGAGTGGTCGTCTCTCATCCGAGAGGTTGTGGGTTCGATCCTCAACCCTGGTGACCATGTCGAAGAGTCCTTGAGCAAGACACTGAATCCCAATTTGCTCCCAGTGCACCTGGCAGCGCCCGGCGTGGCAGCAGCCGACCACTGGTGTGTGAATAGGTGAATGAGAGGCTTTGTAAAGCGCTTTGGGCACTATAACTAAAAAGGCCGTATATAAATAGCAGTCCATTCTGAAAAAATAGTAGTCCAATGTTTGAAATTGACGGGGCCCTGGTTTTCAACACATCCAATTCTAATCAAGCGACTGATCTTAAGTTTTGTACAATCAATCCATGATGCGCACATAAATCAAGATTTGACGTACCCTGCATGTGACCATGCCGGTGTGCCAAAACAGACACAACAGATGATAAGGACGCAACTGCAGCGCAGGGAGTGTAGCAAGGTTCACCATGATTACAAAGAGAAATTTAAAAGCAAGCAAGAGGATAAGCTTACCTCTCCCCAGACGCCGTAATTCCACAGCGGGCACGGCCCCGAGTTGCAGCTCTTGGACTCGGCCGGCTTGACCCTCTCGTCGCAGTAACTGTTGCCGCGGCCGTTGGCATCCTGGCAGACCACCACTCGCCTCTGGAAGCCTCCCGCACAGGTGCTGGAACACTGAGAAGCAGAAACAACACATCACACATGCGCACATGCCAAAATGCGCGGCCAGGGAATGATTCATCGAAATGTATTCTGTGATGCCATGGATGATTAATATTCAGCTTTACTGCCAGTGAAGTGTTTATGAGTTACGCATAGAGCAAGATTCCAAGAATTCTGTGGGTCTAATGAATAAACATGTACATTGCTTTGGCCTGCGTTATATTGGGAAACAATTCCAAATGTTTGACCACCCATGTTAAAGACAGTTTATCAAGCCAAACGTCTTGCAACAGCCTTGACCTCGCCCCTGCATCCAATTACCATGACCCCACTCCCCCCCCACTGCCAGAGGGTAGGGGAGCACGTTCGGTGCTCTTCACAAGGGAGGACAGCAGCGAATGAGCATGAGCAGAAGTGTTTTCACTCAACGCCATGATAGGGAGTTCTCGTGGGAAAAAGTGAAAACAAAAACAGCCTTCAGATGCATTAAAAAGAGCAACAACAAAAAGGAATAAGGGGATTTTTGTTAACAGGGCGGGGCACACCCTGACTTGGCGGCCAGCCAATCGCAGGGCACACACAGACAAACAACCATTCACTCTCACAATCACACCTCGGGACAATTTAGAGTGTTCAATTAACCTGCCATGCTTCTTAGGAATGTGGGAGGAAACCGGAGTACCCGGAGAAAACCCACGCAGGCACGGGGAGAACATGCAAACTCCAATTAAACTCTGAGTAATTTTTTTTCCACTGACATTTTTTTCTCATTATTTTTAAACACAATATAGACTATTTGGTACGTTTTTTCTATGGGTGGCGTGGCACGAGATTTTGTCAATGAAAAAAGTGTGCCGTGGCTCAAAAAAGGTTGAGACACTGCATTAAAAAATGTGTACCGTGTTAAGTTTAAATAAAATAAATAAATAAATGTTAATAATCTTCAGTTTTAATTCTTTTTTGGCAAGTCACAGAGTCAATGCTGAGCTATTTTTAGAAGAGACCCCGTGGGCTACTCATGTTGTCCTTGGAGCTAACTAGTACACACTGGCAAGATTTTTTGGGGGTAATTAATTCAAATGAAGTGCTTCAAAGTCCCCTCAAAAAAGAAAATTTGAGATCTAACCTTGACTTTTTAAAACATAATTTTTTTTGCCCAATGCCTCGTTCTGATATGTAATTTTTCATATGTACTTAGTACAGTAAAAGCTTGAAATAAATGTCTGATCAATTTGTGATACCTTTCCAATTGTGTTTTGGGCCACTTCAAAATAGAAACTGCCAAAACCACGGCGCACCAAACGCATCACGCTAACGGACTACAATAGCACGAGAGAATAAGCTGACGGTAAAACGAGTTTAAGATGAAGGGTAGCAAGAAAATGGAACTCTGCAGGAATGCTACGGCCTCTAAAGCTAAGACTCAGCGAGAGGGCAAGCTTCGTGGTATCATTTAACAAACTCCCACAATCGACAGGCTGTACATACCGCGCCCCAGGGTCCGGTCCTCCACTGGTTATCCGTTGACGGCACGTTCCAGCTGTTGTGGCCGGGGTGGCGACCCGGGTCTTTGGGATATCCGTACGGTTGGTCGTTGATGCGCTGGCGGTGGTAGACCGAGGAGCAGGGCGTGGCCGTGCACTCTTGCTCCGTTGCGGGTCTCTCGTCCGGGTCGCAAAAGGACTGGTCCACGGGCTGGTGGTAATTGGAGCACAGGACCTGTCGGGTGGACCTTCCGGCGCCGCATGTCACTGAGCACTGCAGATGGAACAGACCCAATCTGTCAAAAGTCAATTTGGACCATCTATCCAATGTTGACTTGGAGCCTGTTGACTTTGGGTGAGAGGCGGGTACATTTTATACTGATGAGCCTTTGATGATGATGTCAAATGAGCATCGGTCAGCTTCAGGGAAGGCAGTTATGTGAACCACTACATTACCAATGACAGTGATGTGATGGCTAAAGGGGAAACTCATCACTGTTTGTGATTTCCATCATTCGTTCCCATGACTCAGGAATCAACAGACTGAACCTTTTATATCTGAAGTTGACTTCATCCCATATGATTTCAGACTGATTAAAAGACGATCCCCCAAAAGTCATCCCGACTATTCAAACAAACACATCATTGCCCCTTTGACATCATCGAGCCCTGATGCGAACAATAGGAGTGATTACTGCAAATCTCCGTGGCAGGAAAACCCCCCAAAAACATCTGTACTGATTGGACACAGCAAGCGGACGGATCACTCACAGGCGACCACTCCCCGGTGCGCCATTGGCCGCAAGGGCTGAAGCAGGGGGAGGTCTCCGGTGGTCGGGGCAGGTGGACGCAGTAGGACTCGTCGGCCACGCCGCCCTGGGCGTCTCTGCAGCTGACATAGCGTGCCCGCTTCCCTTTGCCGCACGTTGCAGAGCACTGGGAGGAGGACACAGTCATTATTATTACTTGGTCGGCTTGGGGGATGTTCATTCAGTGGTTTAATTTTGTAGAGAAAAAAAGCAGATTATAGATTCACATTTCAAATGGCAACTTTTTGGCTTTAAAGGGATAGTCAACCAGATTTTTTTTTGTTTAAATAAAATGTTTTATGCAGCCTCCCTGGTCTAAATATGATTACTGGAATATAAGTTAAGCAGCAAAATCATTTCAGGGGGCGGCCATTTTGCCACTTGCTATCGATGGAAGATGACATCAATGATGCTCAAGTCTCGGGTAACAACCAATCACAACTCAGCTTCAGAAAACAGGTGAGCTGTGATTGGTCGTTGTCTGAGCCCCTGAGCAACATTGATGTCATCTTCAGTCGACAGCAAGTGGCAAAATGGTCGCAACTGAGATGGATAAAAATGGCTGGATTTTGCTTCACAACTTTTATTCCATAAATGTAATATTAATCAGAATGTCATGTTTAGACTAGTGAGGTCACATATAACATATTATTGTCAAGAAATGTTTAAGGTTGATTTCCCTTTTAAGAAACAGTTACTTGTTTTAGACAAAGCAACTTTATATTTATGGTTAATAATTGTGTATTAACATCTGTATGTCAACATATGCGTCTGTCTATTTCGAATGCTAAAGGATAAAAATGCTGTTAGCGCATTTGGGAACGGAAATATCAAGAGACAATGAACTCTGTGGACTTCTGGATGCTAATGCTATTGCTAAAAAAAAACTAATTGTGGACTGACAGGTGCCGCAAACTTGGTAGTAGCAGATAAATAATAAAACACTAAAGCATATATTTTGTGTCAAATTTAGATCATTTTGTTTAAGGATAAATTGCGTTTGTGCGTGTTTCACAAGCCCTACAATATGCACTTCAGGGGCCGTCACTCATAAGATTCCAATAAGAAAACAACAAAACATCAACACATTCCACACTGACTTTTAACTTTGCGTGATTTCCCACCCTTCCATTTGGTGTAAGGAAAAATAGTACATTTTGCTCTGTCCGAGACGAATTATGCGGTATCACGCACCGCTGCGTTTGATTATTAGAAGCGCTTCAATAAAAGACATCTTACAAAACATGCTCAGCATTTTGGCTTCGCCGTTTGTTTATTGGTCGGGTTCCCCGTGCTCTTAAAAACAGCCCAACCCAGCATTTATTAGCCAAGACTTGCATTGAACTTATTGCTGAATTAACTCCAAAGTATTAGAAACAGCTTTGAGCGCGTTGCAGGGGAAGCGCTACGTGACACCGCGGCCGCCCGTCAGTTGAACCCTCCGGCGTACGTTGACAGCACATCACAATCAACATTTGCGAGGGCACGCATACCTAATGCGATCAAACGGCTCGGGCTCAAATGTGCACATGAAAATCGGGTGTGGTGTGGTGCAAGAGTCGAGACCACACGGTCGAGTTCGATTGACAGATGGCGTTCAAGCTCAGGCATAGAAGACAGGCATTGAGATGACGTGCTTTGCATTTGCGCCTAGTAACGTTGAGATGCATCAAACTGTGTGAGACTTGAGTTAAAACAACAATCCGTCTCTATTGATCTGCGCAAAGTCAAGAAAAATCTATTTCGATAGGCCTTACTCACATAAGAGTCTCAAACGGCTTCACAGACCCACAAACTTGACACATATTAACGTCATCTCCTGATATAACACCCCGAAAAAGAAAACAAGTCAATCCAATGATAAAATATAAAATTACAGTGAATTTGACCCGAGGCCACGATTACCGCTTCACCATGTTTGCATCCTTACCGCTGTCCACGAGCCATATCGCCACTGTGTCCGGTGCTGAGCAGAGTCAGGTGGAGGTGTGCTTTGGACCGGAGAGGCCCACGGACACGCCACCATCTCGCAGTCCTTCCAACACAAACATACCAGATCAATATTATACATCATTAACACAGTAGGCTTTTTTTATTTTATTTTTATTTTTTTTACTGGAGCATCAAATGAGAGTATGGTTACCTTCACAGACTAGACGATAACGAGTACTGCAGAATAAACAAACACATAAATAAATAAAATAAAATAAATAGGTCTAAATAATAATAGGAAAGCTAAATATAGTATATCTTTGCTGAAAATAATGCATTTTGTTTACAGCATGTCTGCTGCCCCCAAGTGGCAAAACTAATTTGCCATTTTTGTGAATTATGTAACACCTAGCATTTAACATTATTACTCATCATGGTTTAACAGTAAGCAAAAATACTGTATTAAATAGTTATTATGATACTTAAATCACTGGAATAACTTTAAAAGATCTGTCTAATAATGCAAATTTCATGTAAATTATTGAATTTTTGAAATTTGACGTACATACCTACTAGTTAGCAAGCGGCTAGCATGGAAAGCTAGCTTAGCAGTAGTACTCCGTCTTGTTAAAGTGGAAGTCAACCTTAAACATTTCTTGACAATAATATGTCATATGTGACCTCACTAGTCTAAACACGAGATTCTGATTAATATTACATTTGTGGAATTATAAAGCAAAATCCATCCGTTTTTATCACTAATCTGAATATATGACTGGCTAGCCAATAGGCCAAGGCTTTTGAAGTCGCGAGGCCGCCATATTGCCGTCTCTCGGCATACAATCCTATACATTTACAGTATCGAAATTGGAGAACATTTGAAACAGTACTTAAAAAAGACTTTTGTTCACACTGACAAGAGTCCTCTCACGTCAACGGCAATCGTACAAATACAGTGAAAACCTACCAAAATGAAACCTATACCAGCGCTAAACGCTCGTCTGGCATATCGCGTGTATGCGTGTCGACGTTATGTCTTTACCTGACTATCTCTGGGCCTGGCCGCAGCATTGCACTCTCTATCATCCACGGTGTTGCCGTAGTCGCCCGACACACACCTCACTGCTCTCATCTGGTAGCCGTGGCCGCAGGTGACTGAACACTGGGGGACACGCACACACACACACAAGACAGTAGGGAAGCCCAGTCAATTACATTTGATCTCAAACATTATCTTACTATGTCAAGGTACAAGTTGATACCTCAGACAGGGCATCAGATAAGAATTACAAACATACACATCCAGAACCCTGACCCTTTACCTACTTCTTTAGTTCTATTCATTAACACACCCATAAAGTGCATCTCTGACCTCGTGCATATACATGCATGGGCGTGTTGTTTACATACGGATATATAAGAAGGATGAATATGAATGACTAAAAAAGTGACTCATTCAGGTTGCAGTCGGTTTGCGCTTTACCTCAACGGTGTCAATGCAGTGTTTTGAATATATCGTAATATATTTGTGTATGCGTGCGCGCGCGTGAGTGCGGATCAGGTTTAGTCGGACAGGATATGAGGGCAAAGTGAGAGTGGCGCAGAGGAAATGGCAGCTGGAGTTTGAGTACGCCGCGCAACTCTTTGGTGGATCACGTTACAACAAACACACATGAATTTGAAGTATAGACTGTCCCTCTGTGACCTCACACGCACATGTTGGGTTTACATGTTTAGTGGGGACATCTCATTGACATAATGCATTTCCTAGACACTCCATCCAAAATGATTGCCTACCCCCATTCCTTACCCTAACCTCAACCATAACCCAATTCAAACCTAAACTCTAAAACCAAGTTTTGACCCTGAAAAAGAGGTTTGGACTCATGGGGACCACCAAAATGTCTCCACAAGGACACGTGGTCCCCACAATGATAGTAAAACCCCAGAAAATTGCCCCCATGATGTCATTTAAACCTGTGCACGCACGCACACACACACATGTTTATTTTACTATCTTTGTGGGTCCATCTCATTGACATAATGCATTTTCTATCCCCTTACCTTAACCTCAACCATAACCCAATTCAAACCTAACTTTTAAAACCAAGTCTTGACCCTAAAAAAGAGGTCTAAACTTCTGGGGTCTAGCGAAATGGCCCCACATGGACGGGTGGGCCCCACAACTCTGAAAAATACCCAAATGTTGGCCCCACTATGTAACAAAAACAAGACCACACGCACACACACACACACACAGAAGATTTGACTGTTCTCTCCATCCATCCATCCATGCATCCATAAATGGCACTCTTGTTTTTTAAACACTATATAAAAACGATCAAACCAAAATCTACACTACACTTTGACAAAAAGTGAGATTTTATAAAGTGGGACCAGTGTGTCTGTGTGTGCACAGTTGTGGTCCACGCGCAGGCACATTTGGAAAGCATCTGGCCGCAAAACTGCAATCCACACATGAAATCCATTTCCTCAGACAAGCCTTGCACGCGTCGACCCACTGAGTGTGTTTAGCCTAGTGCGTGTGTGTACTCACCGCTCCCCACACGCCGGCCTGCCAGGATGCGCATTCGGGCAGCTCGCAGCTTCCGACGGAGGCGGGCTTGCCGGACGGGTCGCACAAGTGCTCACTCAGCTTTTCTTCTCCGGTGGCGCCGGTGCACGAAACCTGCCGGTGCCTCATCCCTTTGCCGCACGTCACCAGGCACTGGACGCGCACCAGGATGGTGCAAGAGGAAGAAGAATCAACAATAGTGTGCGTTAGTGACAGACATTGACAACATATATTCTAATTTCTTACATTAAGTTGAATGAATTGATTTCCAAATATTTCTCTTGGCTGTACGTGGCTGTTTTATATTCGGCCAATCAGATTACAGCTTCTGCGTGTTGCTATGTCAATCTAATCTGCCTTGGGCCGTCAGAATTCTACCTTCAGGGGTCAAGTGTTTCCTCACGCTGGCCCTGGATGACATCAGCATTTCTCTGTCCTCTGATTGGTTGATCAGAGCAAGCCAAGTTTTACTAGTAAATAACGTTTGTAGAAATCTGTAACACTGAATAAAGTTATTAATCAGCATCTCTGGTGACCATGATGTATTTTATCTATATGTATTGTGTTTTTGTCATGTTATTAGCTAAAAATGGATTCTGAACTACTACCTTTGTTTTGTATTGCCTTTTGACGTGATGGTGGTGGTGTATTACTGTAAAACCCTGTCATAACAGGTTTTTTTTGGGTTGCAAAAAATGATCCCAAATTGAGGAGGGGCTTATTGAAAAAACATACCATAGGCAGTAAAAGCAGCAAAAATTGGAGGGTTAAAATTTCAGAGTCTGTGGGAATTAATTTTAACACTTATAGTGTCATTTTTACTTTTTCTGAGTGAATGGCATTTCACAGAGTTAGATTAACTCAACAGAGTGTTAGACTAACTCCGCCAGTGTACCTGCACTTTTCCAGGTTGAGAGCGATAAATCAGCACCATTTTCCTCCTCCTATTTTAATTTTGCTTATGAGCTGGGAGTAAAGTTTTAAACTTGGATTTAAAAGCATGTACACTTAAATTCGTATGTTTTTTAACCTTTATTTACTCTGATAAAGTATAACAGTAAATCGGGGTTCCATATTACACACAAGTATAGAGGAAGGATTTTACGTTAAGTAAACACCCACTGAAAGCCCAAAAAACCCAAACGTGCGGCTCGCCACTAAACTCTTAACGGTAATTTCCCCACCTCGGTCCACTCGCTGACGGTCCACTTGGGACACGGCTGCTCGTTGCAGGCTTCCGTGACCACTTTCTGGTATTTGCCGCATTCCCCGTCCACCAGCCGCCGGCCCAGATTGTTCATGCAGTACGACTCTCGGCTGCGACTCCCTCGTCCGCACGTCGTGGAGCACTGTTAGGACATGACATAATAAAAAAATCAATAAAACATCTTTCTTGAAACATATGCGTCATGCTTGAATGTGAATTTCCATCCCCATTCTCGTCTACCTGTGACCAAGCGCCGTACTGCCAGCTCTTGAGAAGACAATCGCCGTGGCAACTCTCTCGAGTGGGAGGTTTGACGACATCGACGCAGGAAGTGGCCTCCACTCGCTCGCTCTGCCGCTTCATCAGGTTGTACTTCATACACTGCACGTCGAGGCTGCGGTAGCCGGCGCCGCACTTGGCCGAGCATTCACTCTTGCCGGCAACATGCCACCTGGAGGAAAATATGTGTAAGACGCTGCAATTATTTGTATTACAGCTGGTACTCTACAGTGTCTACAGTGGCGACATACGCTGGAACGCCAACATCAGACATTATTATGTAGATAGGGGCTCCTTGGCACCAAGATGCCACAAGAACACTACTTTTGTCAAAATAAAGATCCATATTTCCTTAGGAACAAGATGGCGGCAAAGCACTGCGTTTTAGATATTTTTTTTCCCGGTAAAGATAAGTTCTCCTATCTGATGTGTCACAAAAAAACGTATCATCAAAGAAGACATGATGAACGAAATAGATTAGTGGCAAAGTACTACGTTTGTCTAATTGGGGCTCCTCAACTCACATCAACAAAGTTTCTTGAAACAAAAAGCACAGCAAAGCACCAATTTTGTCGAAATGAAGTTCCTCAACTCGCTTCTTCAACAAAGTTTCTTGGCGCAAAAATGCCACATGGCAGCAAAGCACTACTTTTGTCTAAACAAAACTCCCCAACTCACTTCAACAAAGTTCATTGGCAGAAAGATTCCTCAATATGGCAGCAAATGACTAATTTTGTCCAAATGAAGCTCCTAAACTCACTTTGACCACAGTTCCTTGATACGAAGATGCCACAACATGGTAGCAAAGCATTAATTTTGTCTAAATGAAGGTCCTTAACTAATTTCAACATAGGTCCTTGGTACCAGGATGCCACAAAATAGCGGCATAACAATAATTGCATCGCTTTGGCATAAAAAACAACATGTGAGTGAGTTTGTCTGTGAATAGCAAAGCAGAGGCACAAAAAAAAAAAAGTCAGCTAACGTGAATTTGTGAATGCCGAAGCGTGAATATGCAGGCGTCAGTGTATTTTTGCAGTATGTGGGTGTGCGCTTGCATCTCACCTGACTTCACAGTCATCGTTGCAGGGCTCAGGGACAGCGACAGGACGAGGTAGGTGCTCACATCGCTGGTCCGATACCTCGAGGTGATCGCTCTTCCGCACACAGGCCGCCTTCCGCCGCCGCTCACCTGCACAATAACATGCGCAAATCAATAACAGAATCAGCGGAATATCACATTTCTTCACCTAAAATTCATCGAGTAGCTTTGCGGGTCCCTGTCATGCTCACAGCTCATAATTACATCTCCTTACTAGAACTTTGCCCCACGGTAAGCCTGACTAAGCAGCCTTTAAAAGAAACGTTTGACGAGCTCAGTGCTTGAAAGCTCGGCTGTGGCAAAGGCGTCGAGCGATGTGAGTGGCTTGGGTCAGAGTAAGGTCAACAGGAAGGGACAATTTTATTTTAAATGATTCCAGAGGTATTTTTAAGTGATGTTAATTTGTGCTGACGCGTCAGTCTGTGTACTCTCTGCAATAAGAAACTTTATATTGATTTCTAGCCATTTGTGTTCCAATTTTAGTGGAAATTTGGGTCAAATTGTAAACTTTTCACAAATACATCGGAGGATTTCTATTACATTCAAGCATTACTCAAGGAGAAATGTATTATTATGTTGAGATATAATGGAAAAAAGCCACATCTTGTAAGAAATTGTGAAAAACAACAACAAATGTTCTTCTTTTAGAAGGGACCACATTGTGGCGAGTTTCTGCAAACAGCGGGGTGCCCTCACACAAGAATGAGGCAGTAGGAGGCGATGAATGTCCCACAATGTGAATTCACACGCATCCACAAAGCACAGAAATCTTAATAAGCTCAATTCAAACATGGTCGTAAATGGAGAATGATGTGACATGACAAAACCACTTTTTAATTCATAGGACTTCTGTTTGTTTGTCTGGTCATTAATTTGGTTAATTCTTCGTCTGTAGAAAAAAAAAAACAGGATTACACATTTACCATTTAAAAAATCAGTTTCTCATGTTTCTTTCTCAGCACGCATACAACCCCTCCATGAAATGTTATGGAAATCGCTAATGTTCTTTTGGCTGAAAAATGATGAAACCATTTTTGTGTTTGGCACATGTAATGAACACTTAACCTCCTTGGAAACGGTTATTGGAGTAGATCTTCCCCCCCCCCCCCACTTTCAACAACATCACATTTCATTGTTGGCCCTCTTGCGCATATTTTGCTCAACCGCAAAACCTGTTCAAGATTGAAAAAGGTGAAGACCTCCATTTGAAGCCGTACCCTGACAGATGCGGTTGCACTCAAGCCAAGGGCCCGAGGGATCCCACACAAACTGCTCCCTGTGCTCCTCGATGGGTATGTTGAAGGAGTAGCGGACATCTGGGTTGTAGAGGTTTCCCACACACAAGACCTGCAATAATGGCAGGAAGAGTCAAGGTCACAAAAAGCTCTCCTATTTTATTTTTATTTTGACTGCGCAGAAATTCAACCTTTAAAACAGATATCAGTTACAAAGTGCTGATAAACGAGGGGCAAACACAAAATCAAGCCATCTTCCACCAAGTGGTGCAGCTCAGTTCAATTCTGATGCGACAATTGGCGGACAAGTAAACCATATGGCAAAATAGCTACAATATTGTTGAGGAGTGCCAAAAGATAGTAAAACCTGCCATTTTTCTGTCATAAAAAGGGTTAATTTGTATTTATTAAAGTGAAAGTGTATTTATTAACACTCCTGTTATATCACGGGTCAAAATGTTCTTCTTCAAAATCTTATCACGTTAATTTCTGGGATTGTACAATATTCACAAATTACTTTGACTTTGAAGGGCAGAAAACCAGAGAGCGAGTATAATACTGTCATTGCACTATATAGTAACTGACATTTTACTATAGTACATACTGCAGTAAAACATACAGCGGGTCACATCAACCCATTAACATTTTTGGGTGTAAAGTAACAAGAGGTAAAGAGAAATTATATGAAGGAGCATAATGAAATCAGCAATCACACCCAAAGCTGCTATGGTACCAGAAAAGGAAAACGTTACGTTCCAGACCCCGGCAATAAGTGAAATCCATGATATAGAAATACCCTATTCAAATACACCGTAATATAGCATCTAGGGCACTTTTTTAAGGTCTTTAAACATGCTTTTAATTTTTTTTTAATAAACCAAACACATGTAAACACATATATTGAGAGAGAGAGAGCAAGAGCAAAAGATAAGAAAATATTGTATAGTGTACAGATCTCTCTATGTGTTTACAGTAAACAAATCCCATTATTTCCAAACTAACAAATATAACTTTTCATTTCACAATAAACATAAATGATCAAAGATGTACATTATAAAACCTAAAACCATCAATTCCTGTAGGTGTAAAAAGCAGGATTAAAGGGGAATAACATTCAGTAATCTTCAGCAAAAAAAAAAGGCTGACTTGAAGTCCTGCACTTCCTGTTTTCAATCTTCTTCTTTACTCACAATTACACGGTGTCAAACTAAATCAACATATGAAGTTCAAAACAAAATTCAGTTGAGTTATGAACTGTCCCCCAAAAATCTTCTTAACAGGATTGCATACTCGGAAACTGCAATGGAAGTCAGGGTTTAGGTTTACTGTAGTGTGAAACTAAGCCCGTCATTGCGCCTAGCCCATTTGCTTCTGGCTCAGCATGAGACTCAGTATTGTTTTGTGGTATTTACTGTTTTTATGTTATTAATGTCTTGTTGTATGTTGTATTTTTGCTCCTAGTACCAGCACGGTTTGTTTTAAAGTGCTCTATAAATATAGTTGAGTTGAGTTGAGTACTTATGTGAGAATCAAAAGTGAACGAAAATCATCTTTGATGGACGGACATTGGACAGTAATAGCAATGATACCTGATGTTCGCACATAGATACTATAAACAACGATTCTAATATTTTAGGACCTATTACTTGCCACAGCTGAATTTAGAACACTTTAGACTGGTCATGACATGCTCACTGTAAACCGAAAATAAAACAAAAATTCTTTACGGAACCACATCTTAACTCTTTGACTGCCAGACGTTTTCAGAAAAGGGATGCCGTCAGTGCCAGCCGATTTAAGCATTTTGACTGATCTTTCAAGGTCCACAGAAAATGTTCTGTTTGGACTATGGAAACACACGTACTACCAAATGAAAGATTGGACTTTCATCTTTCATCAGAAAAAAAATTGTTTCTACCTTATTCCGTTCTTTAGTAATCAACAATAGAAAATGGCTAGTTTGACCCAATTTCGCCTGTTTTGGACCAAAATACGGAGAAATCAAGCTTTTAGTGAAACGATATTATTTCATGCATTCTAGTGAATTTTACACTTCTTTTTGTCCATGAATGATGCCACAAACACCTAAATAGTGCTTTACTTCTATAAAACACTACCACCAAGAATGAAAAAGTGTTTTTTGATAGCAAAATACGTTTATTTACATTCAACAGTGTAACAATTTGGCAAACTATTTACAAATGTGTGCAACTGTGGTGCTATTTACAAATATGTGGATGTTTCAACGACGGTTTTTCTTTTTGTAACTCTCCTGCGTGCAAGGAGACGCAACAGCATTTGCACAACAGATTGCCTCTTCGCGTGCTCCACTTTCTTGCAGGCCGTTTTTTCCGGGGAATAGCAAGTATATACTGCAGTGTGTGTTGCCAACAAGTCTAATATCAGGATCATGCTACGGTTTCGTTACGTCTCGCTTCCTCGTGTCCTTCAGTTGCTACACCGGGTTGTAAGAGATGTTTTGATCCATTTTATCCACTCCATTCATGGTGGCATCGTAGTCCAGAAACAGTGTCTTCTCCGTGATCAGACTGTACCGCTCCTCCGATGAATATGCATTGGACTCGGGGTACTCTTCATTGTCCGACAAAATGTCCGCATGTGAAAGCTCCGGCGTTAGCAGCGGTAGCCGCGCTAGCCGGTGAGGCTTACTACGTGATCATAACAGTCGCGTCAAGGCTTCCAACTTTGGCGTCAAGCTCGGAGTCATCATCATCATCATCATCAATCTGCATTGATCGATGCCAACTCTCCATCGCCCGATCGAATGTCCGATTGTGTAGAAGTACCCGGTCGGCTATTGTGCGCATTTTCCGGCCTTAGCAGCGCTAGCCGCGCTTAGCCGGTGAGGCTTACTACGTGATCATAACAGTCGCGTCAAGGCTTCCAACTTTGGCGTCAAGCTCGGAGTCATCATCGTCGACATCAATGCGCTTTTTAGTATTGATTGATGCTTTCCGTCTTTGAAAAAAATGCTCAAGCGTGAGCTGCTTGCAACCGGTTGCTTGGTCATTGTGGCTTATTCAGCCATGTCTCCTCAACACTCTAGCTCCGCCTCACGTCTTCTACTGACGCCCACGGTGGGCGGCCCATCCAACCTTGTGCAAAGAGAGTCATCGCTGCCCTCTAGGGGCCAAAACGAGTCTTTTACTAATCAGATCTGCCTGATACTTTCAGCACAGCTGCCCAAGGCTTTCCTGCACCCGTTTTCAAAAAAAAACAAAAAAAACATAGGGGACGTCTTTTAACGTCCTCGGCGCCCTTCCCTAGGTTTATGCTAAACGTTTTATAACGTTTATGGCGGTCAAAGAGTTAAAGTGAGGGTGACCTGCAGAACGAGCTCCTCTTCGATGCGATCCGTGCAGTTGATACGCTCCACTTTGGTGTCAGAGCCGCTGTACTCGATGACCGTTCCCTTGAAGGGGATCTCCCTTTTGAACATGGCCACCACGAAGTTCCCGTTCAGCAGGAAGTTGGACTGGCTGTCGGATAACGCTGCAAAAAAAAAAAGAGACAACAATCCATTTGAGCGGAAAAACATTGGAAGAGTGCACTGTTGTAAACAGTCGTCCTGTTGCCAGCTCATTGTTGTGGAAAACCACACGAGAAGCACGTAAGCGACACTGGCGGTTATAGATCGCGTCTATTTGGAGTCAAAACTGCGCGACACTGAACGCTGATTGACGCTGCAGTGAAACAACAACACATGAGAGCATACGGTTCACCATTGCAGCAAGTAAACACAACTTTTTTCGAGGCTGGTTCCAAGAAGCATGCAGCTAATTGCGACGTCTGCGTGCCAAAAGTATGCGCGCCATGAACTCCCTCCACTTTGTTTACATTCGAGTTCGCACGTTGTTGGAGCCCGGAGCGAGTCATTTTTTACCCAAAAATGATTGCGGGTTTGGGACCATATGGCGCAAACAGACAAATGTGCACAACATGAGCATAGAAGTACAGAGGTTACCTTTGGCTTATGGGTTTCATTTGTTGCGTGACCAAGCTCGCAACTAAATTTATACATATCAAATAAACATTGAAATGAAATAAAATGCCATTAATCTGTTCCAGCACCCAAACATGGCACTGCAATGTCAAAACTATCAAGTTTGGCGTCTGTGCACGCAGATTGTTGCATGGGTTCCATCAGCCCAAAAATTGTATACAAGCATTAAATTGGAATTGGGCAAGCCTACCTGAACCCGCAAAGGCCTTTTCACTAGAGATAGGCCAATAGCAATGCCGATAATAAGCAAACTCAGCCGATAACTGATATTTGAAGCCAATATTTTCAGTAAAGAAAAAAGATGGGGGGTGGGCGGGGGTCAATTGGCGTCAAAATATTTTAAAATACAAATGCCAATATTGACTTTGTTGTAATGTCTTAAAGCATTAAAGTTTTTTTTATCTTAATATATACTTCATTTTAAATTAAAAAAAAAAAATCAGGGAACTCCCAAGGTTATTCAGTACATTTTAAGAAGTTAAATAGTAGTAAATACCATAGCTCCAAAATATATAAAAAAAATAATTAAAATAATTATTTGTTTCAATGTCGTACAAAAACAAAAGGTTCAGAAGGTTCTCAGGGTCAACAGCATCTTTTATAAAGTTAACTGAAATTATAAACAATTAGCTCCCTGAGATTAAAATGGTTTTAGCTTTACCTTTTATCGGCCGTCAGATTTTGAAAAAAGGCCGATACCGATATTCGTCAAAATGCCCAACTTCGGCGCCGATAATCGGCCTATCCCTACTTTTCACACTGCACTTAACATATATTAATGTTTTATTCTTTAAAAAAAAAATTATATTCGATTTTTTCCCAATTCCAAAGCTTGCGGTGGTTCCATACCTCCAACAAGGTCACTGAGCTAGAGAGACAAACGTGACACGGCGTTGCAAACAGCCGCCATGTGTTTTTTTCAGCCACATGTGTTTCTTGACAGTGACTGGAGAAAGTCTTGAACCTGGCTTGAACTAAAACGTCTTCATTTTCTTGCCCGCCTCCGTGCCGAGCTATCCGCTTTCACCCACATGCGTCTAATTAGCACCTAGCGCCGCCTCATTTATCTTTCTTGAGGGCGTCTGACACTCCATTTACTTTCCCGAGCCCGCGTTGCCTTGACCAGCCGACCCCCCCGATCACGTTGCCTTCGCGTACACTAAGCGCGAGAGACAGTTATCGAGTGGCTTTTTGCCAACGGTTTACGTCTCCCTCACTGACAGCTTTCCTCGTCGGCTGCGTGGGTCACCGCAACAGGGCGTTTGTGATGGGGGCCCGGGGCATAATGGCATTGACCTAACTTACTGAGAGACTTCTAATGTAAGCGTACTTATTCAAGAGGTAGACTCGGCTATAATTAAAACCGGACAAATAAAACCATTTAAACATCACCATATTTTTTTCCATAAAGTCAATCAATTTGTTCATACAAAACCTTAAAGTTATCCAGGTAATGTTTTCAGTTACACGTCAACAATCCTAACTGATTTTTACTCAAAGTTCAATTACTCAACATCTGGGTAATTGAAGGTGTTTGCAGAGTCATAGTGGTGCTTTTGTACTTACAATTTGGTAAATGATAACTATTTCAATAAACTCATACTCAGCAAATGCTGAACCACAAATATGAAGTGGTGGTATGGCGTACTTGCACAATTCCGGTGAATTTTTTTCAGAACCTTATCATCTGTACGCCACTTATTTTCAAAGTTTGAAATGATATTAAATTGTTTGGAGACAGTAATTTGTGGTATTCAGTAAATGGTTTAAAATACTAATAAAGACAATTGTTTAAAATTTGTATCATTATTTTTGGATCCACTGTACAAAACAACACTGATTTATTATATAACATTCTATCTTAATATTTTGGAATTTAAGTAAACATGTGTCTTGATAATATATTAGAAGTGGTTAACTTAATTAGGCACTTTTGCGACAGTAAATTATCATTAAAAACCGTGGTGGCTTGCGATACGAGTGCCGTCTAACGAATTTTTCAAGGAATGAGCATCACTTGGCCGATTTTCAGTTTGGAGCATATTTGAGACAAAAGCGCACTTCAGAACCCCACCACTAGACGGCGGCAGCAAACTTTGCAACAATTGTCAACCATCTATTCACATTGATTTCCTTGCAGTGGAAGGACAATATTAGCTGGTGGCGCTAATGTGCCATTAAGATCATTTGCCAACCTGTCAATTGACCCAACAGACGGAAAAGGACGAATAATGAATTAGGTATAGTTGGGTTTTGTGCACATATTTTAGTGTTTGCAGGTTATGAGGAGAGCAATTTTTATTACTGCGTGTTGTTCTACCCTACAATACTGTTGAGTACATTTGAAAAACATGTTAAAAAACACATTTTAGTGTTTTGGTGGGCTGGGACGGATTAATTTCATTTACATTCATTTCAATGGGGAAAGCTGATTTGAGGTACAAGCGTGGTCATGGAATGACTTAAACTCGTATCTCTAGGCCCCGCTGCAGAAAATAATTAAAGAAAATGTTTCATGATAGGCAGTTTAAACCTGAAACAATAATTTATTCAATTCTCTTCAAATTGATTTGCAATTTCTGTTGAAAAATACAAACATACAACATTTCTTGTTGAATTTTATCCTGCAACGGCCACAAACTTTTTTCTAAAACTATGACTTATAATATTAAAAATCTTATTCTTCAAGCTCAACTTTTGTAACATAGGATTTTTCCCTGTGGGCCTAATTTCTCTTCTTTCCAGACAACTGGACTTCATCATCTTCCTAAAAGAAGATTTATTGCAAGTGTGACGTTCCTCAATGTTTTTATACTTATCCAGCTCTGCTCCTAATAAATTGTCAAGCGGGCCGCCAGCTTCAATTTTGGATCTGTGCTTTCAAAAAACGCATTCTCGCTCCGACTCACCGAGGTAGTTGTCATCTTCTGGCTTTCCGGAGTAGCTGACCTGTTTAATATCAATGTTGGTAGCACCAGCTGGGATGCGGACCACTGTGTTGTAGCCTGAAGAGGAAAAACAGACAGAGATCAGACGCATTTTGAAGTTTTCTAATAGTTTCACCATGCTCCAAAAGGGATGTCCGCTTCCAACCACTGGGGACTTACACACTTGGAAAAACACCCAAAATCAGGTCTCGTCTCAAATAACCTGCAGGGAGGCTTGTTGAGGTCTCAGAGGCCCGGTCGTGAAATGACAAGTAATTATTCCCTGAACCTTCCATTTGGCCTGTAATTACCACACTCAACATGTTGTCCCGCGATAAACTAACACAAAGAACAAGTGGGCATGACAGAAAGAATAACCCAGAAAGGACACTTTTGACAAAGTGCACACTCTAAAAACAGTTGGGTCAAAAATAACCCAATTTGAGTCAAAATTGGGCCCATCCACCACTTGGGTCCATTTGTCTTTATACATTTTTGGGGTTGCTTTGTACAAATGAAAAATTTTTGACCTAAATTTGGTTACTTTTTTAGAGTGTAGTGTAAATAAACTGTAAAATAAATAATAACATGTAAATATTTTTAAAGGGAAATTTTACTAGTTTGACTAGTCTAAACATTCTGATATGAATAAATGGGCAAAATCCAGCCGTTATATTCATCTAAGAGCGCGGTCGACAGGCGAGACGTGATTGGTCGTTACTAAGCCCTTAAGCCCTGTGATGTCATTGTTTGATGGGGTGGAAGTAGGATATGAAATTACAATAATTCATTAAGATAATCACAATCAAATATTCAGCTGTGAAACATGATTAAGCATATTCAAGAAATTAATGATTGTGGTATAAAAACTACACGGGCAACATACGTAGGTCTGCAACATATTTGAAAGGTCCTGTGTGCAAATTTCGGCGTTTGTATGTATACTCCATGCTCACTTGGGTTTTCTGGAAGGACTCTGGCTTCCTCCCACACTCCAAAAATATGAATGTTAGGTTTGATGAAGGCCATAGGTGTAAATGTGAATTGTTGTTTGTCTATTGTAT
Source organism: Leptonotus elevatus (assembly GCF_054856555.1). Taxonomy (NCBI): domain Eukaryota; kingdom Metazoa; phylum Chordata; class Actinopteri; order Syngnathiformes; family Syngnathidae; genus Leptonotus; species Leptonotus elevatus. The sequence continues at coordinate 12,348,125 of NC_141242.1, forward strand.
GGTTGATAACCGGTCCAGGGTGCACATCACAACTCGAATAGGCTCCAGCTCACCCTTGACCCTAAATGCTGATTATCTATAAAAATACATATTTCTCACTTATGCCAATAATCCAATAGTATGATAAAACAGTGGTGTGTTTATTATGCTAATTTGGAGGAAGAAAAAAATTATTGAGCTCATAAGAATGAGTTGGCATCCATTTTTCTGCACAAACACACACACAGGAGGGCTGAAGATGAGATTCGAACCCAGAACCTCTCAACTGTGAACCAGACTCTATGCCACTGTTGTAGCCTGCTGTTTAATCTTCTATTCTAAATTGAGAGCAGAAGAGAAAAGATGTTGAGGAAGCGTGGCTTCCCTAACACCTCCAGCCACAGGGGGGCAGCACTTGGTTTGCATATTAGCCATCTATCAAATCATGCCAGTCTTACCTTTACAAAGGCTTTTTATGTATTTGTCCCTCAAATTTCCATTGTGGGATTTGTAGGAGATGCACTGCAACAATAATTTACTGACAATGGCAGACAATGGTCCAGCAGCCATTAAAAATGTTTTTTATTGTCCTCTTGTGAGAAAGGGGTGCAGGGGTACAAAACCGTCCACCCTCCCACTAAGCAACCAAAAGAACAAAGAAAAAGCACAAACCTGATGAGGCTTAGATTGAAAGCAATCAGAATTTGGCACTAGATGAAGCCCTGCAGCATCGCGTCGGTTTGTTTAAAAATGGTGAGGTCAGAGCCGTTATCCGAACATTTGACAGTTTCAGACAAAGATCGGTCCCCAAATTTGGCCCAGGTCTGACTATTCTTTTGAAACAATCAGAGCGCATTTAAATGACAACAGACATGACATCAGTACGCCATTATTTCAGCCAAGAAGTCTTTCATTGCCATGTGTGTGTTTGTCAAAGGAGATATGAAAAAAAGACTCAATCAAGAGCATAAGCAATGGACTGTAAGATTGAATGTACATGACAAAGTTCAGGTTCTTTCCTCCCAAGTGGCCGCCATTTGCTTATAACTGAACGTCATGCCAGCATAAAGAGAATAATTTTCAAAATGTAGATTGGCTATTTTCATCTTAATAAGTTTTGGAGAATAATAAATGGAAAGGCTTAAAGACCCTGTAAAGTGGATTCAGATATTTGTTTGTAAATACAATTCCCATATTTGAAGATAATTGCTGAAAATATGTGCAAAGGCTGATAATTGTACAGTCTGCTCAATTGTGCGTTTTAGTTTTTTCCCGCCAATTTAGCTTTCCTGATTTTTTGGGCCAAAATAGTGCCTTGTGACACACTCTGGCTCCAGCATGAGTCACTGCTCTCCCACAAAGAAATTGAACGCTTTCTAGTGTTGCAGTCAAGACATTATCAAGACTAGAAAGTATTGAGACCGAGACAAAACCAACACTTTGGTCTTGGTTAAGCTAGCTGTGGCTACACCCAAAAATTAATCTTCCCTTTAGATAGTCCGCTTCTGTTGCTGCTTCTTTAGAGTGCCCCATTGTCAGCCATGAGTGCATGCACGTCACCCAGAGAAATTAGAAAGAGTAAGGAGAGCGGAGATTTTTTATTTGATTTTTTTTAAAGTATGATTTGACAGTGAGCGTGTGGACAGGGGCTTTGTGTTGGCATGGCTGCTTTAGAGCGCCTCGTTGTCACAATGTGGAAAAGCCCCGTGATGATCTGGTGGGATATACTGTAGAATATTATTCGAGTCACCAGAGGCTTTAAGCGGACAATTTTCATGGCTCAAACATTTTTAGGTACAAGAATGATGCTAACATCCATTTGATTAACATTTGAGGTATTTGATTGAAAGTTGGCAGCCGAGTGGGCGTGGTTTCAGCGCATTCAGAAGAGAAACCCCCCGTGTATGAGAGCAGACAAAACATCATGGATTTGTCATGATTTCAAAGACAATTTCGATATACTTGGCAACACTCTTTTTACGTACATGACATTTACATTTTCAGAAAAAACGCTTATCTCCACAACATATGTGAGGAACTCACCATACTGAGCATCGTTGAACGTCCCTGCCTGTGTTTTGCACGAGGAGTTGTCTCCACCACACACGCCGCACTTGTCGTTCCTGGCCTTGGAGTTGAGGACGTGATCGCAGCCCGCTTGCTGGAGACGAAAAGTTGGTATTGTGTACGTACTGTAGAGTCATACAGCATATTGAGATTGCAAACGGGAAGCAAACCGACGGACCCTGCAGAGGCCTTGAACGCAGATGTCGTAGGTATCCGTGCCACAAGGCGTTCCGTCTATGACGCGGTCCTTCAGCTGGTAATACGCCGTCGTCCCGGCAACCCGGCAGAAAAGCTTGCAGCGATCGTTCAGTTGTACTGAACAGAAAAGGAATCCTTACGTTACGAAAAGGAAGACACGCGATTATCAGCTAGCCCTGTAGAAGCCTGATACAGATGCTGATCATCATCAGGTGTGTTGGAGGAGGGAAACGTCTAAAACAGACCGGACAGCGGCTCTCGAGAGCCGGAGTTTGCTCGTGCTGCCCATGGGAAATACGCTACGTCAAAATTTTAGGCCCCACAATTCTGTATTTTCTTTTGGGCTCAATTTGAAAGACAACCGCAATCAGGAAATTCTTCAAAAGCGCATTTTGACTTACTGCCACTGTATTTGGGGACCCAGCGGACTGTTGGAGGTAGACCGTTGATGTTGAAGTGCTTGCCGTCGAATTGAGAGCACTGGTCCTCGCGGAAGTCTTTGTGTCCTCGCGGACACGGCTCGGTGTTGCAGGAGCGGAATTTCATCCGTCGTCCCACGCAGAACTTGCCGCCATTTCTAGGCCTGAAATAAGATCCAGAAAGAGGGGCTATTCGATCTGAGAGAAAAATAAGTCGACTTTAAAAATCGGTTGACTGTAAATGTCTGCCTTGAAGCTGTGTCGGGTCCATGTTTGCGCCAGCGTCCATGTTTCTACATGGACCTTTTATGCAGACACACACAATTTTGATTGTCTCTTTAGGAACGCTACGGAGGCTTACCTTGCTTTCTTTATAGACGTTTCACATTGCTCGGCAGAGAGCCAACCGCCATTCTACGTCACTAAGCACTGAATGCGTTGCGACGTAAATAACAATGGCGGTGTACGTCCAAATAAAGTTTCTACAAAATGTATTAAACAGGAAATGATTTTTGAAAAATGGATCTCATTGTTATGTCGGTAACAACCAAATAAATAATATAGAGCAAACCTGTCATGAGAGTCGGGGTTCCTTTTAAGTGGTAATCGCTAGCGCGCTAATGCTAATCATGATTGCTAACCAGTTAGCATAGGCTAATTTTGTTAGTGTTTAATAATGGTCATACACAAAGGATACGTGGTTATTAGTTTTACTTACTCAAATAAACTCATGTTGATATGATTTATATGTGAACTAAATGGTGGTTAGTCTGTTTACCTTAAGTGGTAATAGCTAGCGTGCTAATGCTAATCGCGATTGCTAACCGTTTAGCATATGCTAACTGTGTTGGTTTTTAAAAATCCATATGTACAGAAGATAATGAATAATGACTAGTTATATCCACTCAATTCACCTCACGTTCAACCTTGATAGATTAACAAAAAAACAAAAAAAACTTCAATAGAATAATCAATAGGATAATCAACTTTAAAAAGATTTGATAGGTCTTGCCCGAAGCTCAACCAAAGTTTCAATTTGACTTCCAACTAGGGTTCCAACTTTCAACCAAGGTCTAACAATCGTACATTCTTTACATGTTCTTACTCTGGCTTGTTGCAGTCTCTGGTGTTGCTCCGTGTCCCTCCGCCGCAAGACCTGGAGCAAGCGCTGTAGGGCCCCCAGGCCCCCCATTCCCCGTGGACCGGCTGCAGGTGCAGCTCCTTGTTGACACACATCCCATGTCTGCAATACTGCAAGGATATAATCGCACGTGCACAGATCCCGTTTAGAGACATTGAGATTTAGTGTACGCGCACCTGGGAGACTTTAAAACCCTTTGTTTACATCAAGCTGTATTTGAAAAGAAACGCTAATTCCATGTTTATCTTTGGGGGAACGTATCCAATTCCAAAAGCTGTTCAAAGGCAAAATGAGCATACACAGTGTGATGTGAACGTACATTGAAATATACAGTATGCTTCCATATTGGAAATTGACATTATTACAATTATTAGATGTTAAAGTATGGAATCTTGCATTGTATCCTAAATGATTTCTCAGACACACTTAAGTATTTATGACATTTTGCAATCCTATTCCCAACACAGGAATGAGAAAGACTAAAGAGGTGTTTAGTATCAAAACCGCAAGAAGTGATAACAGCTCTCCTTTGTGCATTACGGGACCCCATTCTCTTACTAAGTAGCATATCAGACGGGTTCTGTTCGCGGGAGGAATGAGGGACAAGACGGCGACTGTCTGCACAGAGCCTGCCGTCCAGCAGCACCTTGATATGGAAACCCAAGCACCATGATAAGACGGGAAACTCAAATTTCAAGATGTTAGACCTTCCAGATGATAAATCTACTGTAGCTAATATCAATCCTACTGGCCGGCTTCCCATCACACTGTAATGCAATAAATCATTGGCTTTGGATGAGAGTTGCTTCTGTGGTTAAACTGGAGGAAGAAAAGAACCCACGGGAGGATACGATGTAATGTAATCTCCAGAGCAATGGCTAATCTGTAATATAAATCCACAGATATCACGGGAGGCAAACACCTGCACACAAATACAAACGGGCCCCTCTGTGCTTGGCTTATATGTGTGTTTTCCACACCTAATGATGGAGTGTAAAAGATGGTGCACAATGACACACATTTACAGTATATATATATATATATATATATATATATATATATATATATATATATATAAAATTAGATATTTTTTTAAATATATTTTTTACTTAAATAATTGTGAATACAAAGAAAAGATTCTGAATTGTTTTAAAACACAAAAAGTCAGGTATTTTGTAAATGTAAGAAAATACATTTAAATTCCTCTAAACAGTAAATTTCAGGAAAACAGCAAGACACAAAAAAAAAGAGATTTTATTTAAGTTTAATTTAAGTAAAATTCTATTTTCACATGTATTTATGGGGAAACGATGTATTAAAATGATTGCTTTATGGTTGTATGAGTCGGGCTATGAAATGGAAAATCGATTTGATTTGATTAATCTATTTTTTTAAACTCAGCCCTAGGTAATCATTTGGCCGTTTTACTATCCAAAACTCGAAATGATCGAAGAATAGAAAAATGCCATTAATTTCATGAAGTTTTAGGGAAAATTAAGCGGTTAAGAAAATGGTTGGATGGATTTTTATACAGTATTAGCCAGGATACATAGGTTTTTCTTTAAAATGATCTGTCATTGTTTTTTGGGGGAAATATTATGTATCAAAAGTACTTGGCGACTACTCAAAAGGTACGTTTTCATACTGGTATCGGTCTGGAACAAGTGGTATTGAACATCCCTATTTACATGAAAAAATGTAGAAAACTTCAAGCACTTGCTTGATTTATAATCCAATAATCCAAAAATCCTAGCACACCATAGGAAGCCCCATAGTAACCACGGACAGCCAAGAAAGGCCACATTTGGAATACATTAAATTAATCCCCTTTTTCCCCCCACTACAAAGACTTTCCTCCTTACTATTAAGGTCACATTCCCATCACCACCTTCCCTTCCATACCTCCCTTTTCTCCCTATGGGAAGTTGTAAGGGCCACCGCAGCGCAGCGAGCCCCAAAGAGGTGTCACACATGAGAGGGGGTGTCTGTCAGAGATCTCGCAAAGCCTGTGTAAGCCTCTGAGGCATTCCACTCCTTCCTCCCTCCCTGTTTACAAGCACTGCGTTTGGCTTCAAAAGGTGATGCGCCTGAGAAGGAGAAGATGGACGGGACGTTGGGGGGGGGGAAAGGGAAAAACATCTGCGAGAGATGATGCGTATGTGGTAAACGTATTTGGTGTCAGAAGTAGGATCTAGAGGAGACCATAACCGAAACGCAGTGCCTTCGATTGTTCTTCCAGCCTGACGTGTGATGTATGTGTCCCACAAGAGGGCACTTAAAAAATGTTTTTGTAGAATACAATGGTGTTGTAGATACACTTTGAATTTATGTGTCTGTGCTCATAACTCAAAACATATTTCTGTATTGAAATGAATGGAAACGCCATGCATGCATCCATTCCAGATCAAATGTGCTGCAACTGAGTCAATGTTCTGTAGTAAATGTGGTACCTTGAGATAAGAGTAGTGCTGTCAAAGTTAAAGCATTAAGTAATTAATGAATCACAAAAAAACCATCCCATTAATCATGTAATAACGCAGATTAATCACATTATTAATTTTGACCGCAGATGATCCTTCAGTTGACATGCATTAATGTAAAGCATTTAATAGATGTTTGTGTATGATATTCAGAATATTTGTTCATGTCAAACTATCGGGGTCATTTTTGTTCCCATTTTAAATTATGCAAGTAATTAACTGATTAGAAAAAGAGGAGGATGAGCTTGTGCAGTGGATCAAAAAATGTTGAAGAATTGTCGAAAAGATTAACACATAACAGGTAGGCTTTAAATTTGGCGGGCAAAAAAATGTTGATAAAAAGCCTTTTAAATTAAGTGATTAATTGTGACTAAGAAGATTTCTAAGAAATAAAAAATGTAATCGTTGGACAGCTCTAGATAAGAGTGAACCAAATTACGACTTTTTCGACATATGAGCCACCGGTTCTGAAAATGTTGGGCTTTGACTAGCAAGCGAGTAAACAAACTCAGTTTACAACAAGCAGCAGTTTAGCAGAATGTAAACAACTCTTGGGGATAAAAAGAGGCTTCAAACCCAAGTCAAAATTTATTGTCAAACTAAACTAATACAATATATAATAACATAATTGCACTTTTTGTTTTTAAAATAACCACACAACTTTGCCTTCCGCTAGCTAAATGCTAATGCTAACAAAAAATGCTCCAGACGGGTTAACAAAATACCTAGATGGCTAATAATTTATTCAAATGGAAAAATCTGATAATTCTATGTGTGATATATACAACTGCAGGCAGGAAAGGAAACAGTAATACAACAAAAAAGTACATTAGAGAGAGTGTAGTAGAATCTATAAAGATTAAAAAAAACTATTTATTGAAAAAAACTTTCTTGTCATAGAAAAATAATCAAACTAGCTATCCTTTGATATTTGCTGAACTGAGGTCTTGTGTGACCTCATGGTGGCAGGACTCAGATTTAAGAGGTGTACTTTCCTGAAATTTGCGTTTGAATGTTACTACTTTCCTTTCCTAGTATTTAGCCTAGCTAAGTGGGTGATGCCGCAGCAATCTTTCATATAGCGACTGCACTGTGTGTTCAGCCAAAGTGATTGATTGGACCCCCTGGTGGCTTCTCCTGGGGGAGGACGTGGGCACAATCAATTCCAATTAGCTATCAGTCGAGCGGGAATGCTGAGGCAAAAGGCCTGCGTTGAGTTGACTTTTCCTAGAAAGGTTGTCAAAACTTGGGAATGCGGTGAGACATTTGAAGGTCTTGCGAGAGGAGCCTGTCCAGCTGTGACGAGTGTATGTTTCAAATTAGGAATCTGACAAAGACGCACGTTGACTGGCCGGCAACACGTGCACACATACGCCACATGGCTTTAAGCACGACGCGTACACAAATATCAATTCTGAACATTTATGATTGATTATCAGGGAGGAAAAGTCTTTGATTTAAGGGTGTCAGATGATTAAATTTTTTTACCGTAATTAATCGCATGACTTCAATTAATTCATGATTAATCGCAAATTGTATATCTGTACAATAAAATGTACATTAAAATATAGTTTAACATTTTTTCATACTCTTGCCAATATAATAGTGGAAAAAATGTTAAACTAATAGAAATATGGCTGCATCTTTTAGTCATTGATACAGTCATTCTATAATAATTCATAAAATTGAGTTAAAATCAAAAAGATGTACTGTACTGTAAAACGTGTTGATATTGATTTGTGTTGAGGTCATTTTTCTAGATGGAATAATTGCGTTTGTAAGACGTTGGTGACAGCTCAATGCACTTTTCTTTTCATATTAAGAGCTATCTTATCTTTAACATGAAGTAACTTTTGAAGACATTTTGCACATTTTTAAAATTGTAAAATACAACTTGACCCCAGCTTTATATGCATTATTATTAAATTTATTACGGATACATTTTGACGTGGACGTGTCTAATGCGTTATGACTGGAATTCCCCCAGTAAAGGCTTTTCAAGTAAGGGGCGATAATTAATCGTGCGTTAAAAAAAAAAAACGGCATTAAAGGAACTTTAAATTAACTCAAAATTAACACTAATTTTGACACCCCTACTTTGATCGTATCAATTTTGACCCGATTATCGGTATTATTTGTACCCGCCTTATGTAAATATGCAGAATTAAGTCAAAGCAAGGAATCCGTGTGGCCCCAAAGAGATGATGCTAACCCGCCGACGTTTGAGGACACCAGCATCTGCTCGGAGCACCTTGGCTGGCTGCTTGCGCCCTGTAATTGACAGGAAATTGTTGCACCGAGGAGCTCGTTTGTGCACCCAAGCCATACATCACCGCAGGAATGAGAAGGCAAACAGCTGATTTTGAAAAGCCCCCCACTCTTTCATTTGGCCCTTTTGCGACATGGCATCACCTTTCATGTCGCGGCCGTCTTTCCTTATGACTCTTTGGTGTTCTGAGTTCAGAACTGGAGCACGGCAGGATTTGCCACTCGGACGTCCCGCCACCAAAAACGTCTATTGTCCACAATGGTACGTTTACAACACATCCAAAGAAACCATCTGGAATCACTTCTCAAGACGCGGACCACATCTGTCGATTTTCAATAAGGCTTTCTGCTTCATTGCACAGCTAAATTGACCCGAAGGTGTGACACAATAAACTTATTTTGCATTAGACACTTCCTCCTCGCGTTGTGATGAAAGGATGTGGACACAAAAGCTGAGAAAGGGCAGGAGATAGGAGAGAGTGACCCCAGAGATGTTTTAGGTACAGTATCAGCACACTCCTTTTGCATCAATCCATCTAGAGACTTGTTTTTAACTGACAAGCGATGTCGTTTAACCCATTAAGGCCGAGAGCGCATTACCGCGTTTCTACCACTAGAGCCAGCAGCGGCTCTAGCACTCTTCTACCTTTAAGGCCGAGAGAGCGTATACGTCATTTTGTTTTGTTTTGACCAATTCTTGTTCTCTTAGCACCAGAATCTACACATGAGGGTGACGTGGGCCTTGTAGCATGCCTTGGAATTTTATTCAGAGCATTCATGGCTGACGTAGATACGCCGGAGTTCTCAAATAAATGACGGCGATTGACAACGGCGCGGGGGGACTTCAAATCAGTGTGACCACTCAACAGTGCCATACTGTTAAGAAATATGTTTTTAGACAATGAGGATGTTGAAAATTCCGACGGCTTTGTAACGGAATGGACGACGAATAATTACCACTGGATTATCCGAGGTTTTTACAACTGCGCTCCAGTGTTGAAGGTAAATATAACCGCAGATGTGACACACTTGTTTGTTGATTTAAAAAATATATATTGAAGGTTTATAATAATAGCCTTAGGTTTGTGTAAATGCCACAGGTGTAAGCCCTGAAATGTTTTGGGAATTATGTTTCTATCTGCTTCAGGAGCTGAGATATCAATTATTTAGTAGGCATTGACAATATTGTTGAATTTCCAGAAAAACTTCAATTTTTCTAAACACAGCCAAAGGTTTTTACAGGCATGTTTTGGCAGGCGCTTTAGGCCTTAATGGGTTAAATGAGAATGGTGTTTTGGAGCCTGAAAACATTCACATTGCATTACATTCACACCTGGACAATTAAGAGTCGCCAAGGAAACTAACATAAAGGGACTGGCCTCACCCTCTAAATCCTGATTAGTTTTTTGCATTGACAGAACAAATTACTTTCAAATGAAAATCTAACAGTGGCCACTTAGGGGCAGTGTGGTTCCACGCGGTCTGATACCCTGTTAAGTTGTAGCCACATTAGAGAGTAGAAGGAAAAAGTCACAATCAAGTTATTCCAATAAAAGTTGTTTTTTTGCAGTGTGTGTGCCGCGAGTAGCGCGCTAATTAGCATTAGCAAGTCAGACTGGAGTAGATCATTACAATTCCTTGCACATCTATAGATTGAAGCAAAAATCATTGTCAATCAAATAATTTTGAATACAAAATCGGTCTTAATCAAAAATCGATTCGGAATTGAATCGCAGACCCAAAAATCAAAATCGAATCGAATCGTGAGACATTCAAAGATTCCCACCCCTACTACGTACATGCACAAAAACTATGCGCAGTAAGTTAATGCCTCGGCCATAAACATGGCAGCAGGAGTAGCTCTTGTCAGAATTAGCTAAGTAGTTTAGCAGCTATTCTAATATATTTTAAGATTGGATTCACATTAACAGTATAGCAGACGCGCTAATCACTACATCATTGTTGCCCACAACAACAATCCCGTATTATTATTTCAAATCCACTAACACTCACAAGAATGATGTCAGGGAGGAAAAGAAACATTCTTTCGAGATTTTAGGGGCGAGAGAAAGTGATACCAGTGCTCCAATTCCAAGTTACAGTACACACACGTCGTTCCTCCACAAGTGTGTCATGCTGCCAGGAGGCTCGGGCCAAACGCTCGCCACTTCTTCCGCCAACAGACTCCATTGTGGCCCAGCTTTGCTTGTCAAGACCCCGGCTGTCTCACTCTAATTGGCTCAAACAAAAGCAGGTTGTCATTCTTCCCCTCGACGGAATGCTCTGGAAATATATAACGACTCCCCGATTTATTCACCACTCAATTGAGCACCCATCAAGAGGATCCGGGAGCGCTAAACGACACAAATGGAAACATTCAAACGTTTAGGTTTGAGCTACTCAAAGGCCTTTTGGACGACACAAAACGACTCGTTCAGCAAGTGCCACCGTCTTCCTCTGCCACCCACTGCGTGGCTACGTGGTGAGAAGCGGGACCTTCAAAAGGGCCGGCATGTGGATGCAGGGGCTGAGCGGACCCCGGCTTTGGCTTGACAGGCCACTATTGAGCATGCTTGCTGGCCCTTAAACTCCACACACACACACACACACACACTCTTACGTAAAGAGGGCCACCACAGGCACGTACGCGCAAAAAAATAATAATAATAAAAATAAGGCTGGATCCTTTTAAAGGTGATGGGGGAGTGGGGGGAGGGGGGGGGATTCAGAAGAAGAAAAGATACAGGGAGGGTTGGGGATGTGGGGGTTAATAAGGGGAGGGTGGTGGCGGTATTTATAGGCAACAAGTGATGGGATGCCCTCATTAATTCACGGCTCACTGAGCCAGATGACAGACATGCCGCCATGAGGTCATTACTCACTCCAGCACCCAGTGAGGGGGCTTGATGAGGGAGCGAGAGGGGTGGGGGTAGCAGAGTGCCCCACTTCAAAAAAACTGTAGAACAGACAATCTATTTCTTTGCGCTGGCCATCGATGGAGGACGTGCCGCAGTTTGGCACCCTAATTCCCCGGCGCGGTTTGTTTCATAAGCCGACGTTACAAACATCAGAGGAGGGGGGAAGGTGACCACGTAACAGTTGACCTGAGAAAGCTTTGGCCAAATAATCTAAAAGTCCTCAAGGGTGATACCACTGCTTCCTGAACGTCTAACAGCTGACGTCACTACTTGACAATGTGTTAGGGATGACTGGGTGAACGTGTAAACCGTTCTGGAGCTTCTGAATGATCTGGACCTGACTTGGAGCCAATCACAAGGAGGAGTCATGCCATATCAACTCACAAAACTCCTTTCAACTCTGAGTCACTTCAGCGCCCCCGTGGCAATTGGTGCTGGCCTCTCTCTGGTCAATTTTTCAGGTGAGCTGTCCCAAGTTTCAAACGCAAATTTACAAAAGAATTACCACGCGCTTGGGGCTCGTTGAATCAAACAAAACATGGCTTTTATGCAGTTCTAGCCCAGAGAGGCCATGTCTGTAATCCTCCTGGCCCTCTAGCTGCCTTCAAGTCCACACACGCACACACGCACACACACACCTTTGAGCCAAAGGCATGACCCGTGTCCCCGCACGGCCTTAGACCTGAACCTCATGACTTTTTGTAGCAAGAAGGAGATGTGTTCGAACATACGGCAGTTTAAAGAGGACATATGCAAAAATAACTCAGTTTCCAGGCATGCGGAGGCCCTCAAAAGACTCCCTCTCTTTTAATAGCATCATCTACATTTGACCTTTCAAAATGTCATCTCCCTCTATTGTCCCCCTCTCCCTCTTTTTTATTCACACGTGATAAGCTGTCACAATAAGCGTATGAATAGTTGAATCTCAGCCAGAAACATGAGGTCACAGTGACCTTTGACGGCCAAATGATAATGAACTCATCCATGCCACGTGTGGAAAGTCTCTGAAGATGAATGAACAAGGGGGAGAAGCGCACAGCTGCCACTTGCAGGCGTAGAAATATCGCAGAATATCTTTGTTTTATCTTCAAATGATGAGTTAACAACGATACTCATCAGTTTTGTTGTTTTTTGTAAAATCCTGAAACACTTAAATATCTTTTCAAATTCATCTTATAGCTTTATAAGGCGGCGGCATGGCTTGGTGGTAGAGTGGTGGTTTCACAACCCAGAAATTGTGGGTTTGATCCCATGCCATTGTGACCATGTCGAAGTATCCTTGAGCAAGATACTGAATTCCCCAGTTGTTCCTGATGCTGCGTCTTCAGTAGGTGAATGAGTAGTTAAATGTAAAGCGCTTTGAGGGCCTAGTAAGGTGGAAAAGCGCTATATAAATGATGTATCATCCTAAAAAAGTCCCGGTTTTGAGCCTTGTGACCCGAGTCTTGGCAGATTTCACCAACCCTATTGTTTTGTCCCGCTCTTACGCAGGTCCGGTCCCAGCATCCTGGTTTTTGGCCATGTGTATGTCACACAGTTGTCATAGTGATTCAATTAATGGAACATTTAGCCTTAATATTTTTATTTTATTGCTGTTCAAATATGAAACAGACTGCAACCTGAATTTTCAGACAAATAAATAAATGTTCATACAAATCTTACAGTGTATATGTACAAGTTTACTGATTAGTATTTTCTAAATTTGAGTTAAAATCACAATAGTCAATTTATAGATTCGTATCGGGATTAATCGGTATTGAATCGAATCGTGACCTATGAATCGTGATATGAATCGAATCGCCAGGTACTAGGCAATTCACACCCCTAATATATATATATATATATATATAAAGTGTATACGAGCTGTACATGTCTAATCTGTACGTATCGTTTACACAGTAGTAGTCTGCTTGCAAGATGGGAGGAGTAAGATGGCCGCCCCATCGCTTAAACGGCTTGCAGCGTGTATGGGCTATCGGCTATCCAGTAGTACATACAGTTCAGTGAGACGAACACAGGAGGTAGCTGCTGGGACACAGCAAAAAAGGTTGTGTAATGGTGAGTGCATTGCTTTGTTTAGCGCTGTTGAACCGTCAACCAAAATAGCGCTAAGCATCACACGGCTTCAACCTAATCAATGTTTAGACAGTCCCAATGAAGTTTAATCATCCATTCGAATGAGTTGGGTGCAAGTTAGGTCAAGGAGGTTTGATTACAGTCTTTTCAGAGCGTGTCTGCGCCATGCCACTGGTCATTACACTTTAGTGCAGTTGTTGTAGTTGGATTACGATGTTAGTCATCAACGGTTAACAGGAGATGCATGAAGACAAAGAAGAAGAAGAGGAAGGCGGACATGATACGTCGCCGAGATGGAAAAAGACTGCGAGAGGGCAGGAGGTCAAGGAGGGAAGAGAAGTCTCCCCTCCCTCGTTGAAGCACATCCTGAATACTAAACTCCCTAACGCGCCTCCTCCTGGCTCTCCTCCCGCAGGAGTGAGCTCCTTTGTGAGGGCTGCTGGCCTGGCTCTGTTACGGCCCTGACCGCTGACCCGCTCAGCCGCCGCTTAAAGAGGGTTTGGGGGTCACGGGTTCACCACAAGGTGACTCAACTGTGAACGGCCGAGCCGCGTCCTCTTTCAAAGGCGGCGGGTCTTCACCTTTCCCTCGCTTCTTTCTTCCGATCTTTCTCTCATTTTCTGCAACCTTCCCTCCTCCTCTTCGTTTCTTTTTTTCCACCTCACCTCAGCAACTGACCCGCCGTCTCAGCCCTAATTAGCATAGCACCCCAGGGCGAGGAGAACATGAAGGCTAATGGGGGTTGGGGCCTCCCGACAAATCGGAGGGGAAAAGAAAAGGGGTGGTCACCTGACTGGTTTACATAGAATCCTTCATGCAGAAACATGATCAAATGGGCCTTTTTCCTTTTTCCGGGGCTGGGCACATATTCTGGAAAATCAACTTTTTATTGGCTTGTATACAAATAGTTGGCTTTGTGGAATGTATGACCACCAATCAAGTGTGAAATGAAACAAGCTAGTAAATGTTTCGTATTCTGCCAAGTTCTCTTTTGCCTTGGTTCAGACCCTCAAAAACAGCATCATTTTTCTTTGCAAACAATGCATCGCCACGGCAATAGCGTGCAACAAGATAAAATGACTTGGGCTCGGACTTGGATGCGATCACATTTGATCAGGGCATCTCTTGGCCAAATGAAATTCCCATTGGAAAACAAAATCTTGATTTATTTATTTTGCACTCACCATTCCATGCCCACATTCAGTCCCGTCAGCCAGAGGCATGTGTTGTGTGCGACATCCTTTATGGTCTCCCTCTGCACTTGTACACCACAGCCTTTTACATTGTTTCTGGGTGAAAGAAATGCAATAAAAACAAATTAAAAACAACATACAAGTCATCTACAATTTGCCAGGTTTCCAACACAACCCAAAAGGCATTCCAGCCATGATTGAGGTTTTTAAAATTAAAAATCACAGGCAGCAGAGTCAAACTGTGCCTGTAAATGGTTTTCCTCTCATATCTTGGGATTAGGAGTAGCCCCTCGTTGCCCTTTGATGCAAAAATCGTGTCCAAAAATCTGACTTATAATTAGCCGCAGTGACACAAATGCTAGGGAGTGTACTACTAATATTTCATAAAATGTAATTAAAAACTAAAAAGAAATGAAAGTACAATGACAGTCATTATTTGTGATTTAAAAAAACAAATATAAGTAAATAAAATTAAAGTGTGAGGAATGTACATGATTATTACAACATAAAATAAATATACAAGAAGAAAATACATATTGAAAACAATTAAATTAGAACAGTTTTTTTTGCTAAAAAGAAAATAATTGCATTGTATATCTGATAATTCAAATAATTAAATTAAAAAAAATTATTTTATCAATAAAATAAATGAAGAATTAAATAAACCAAAAAGACATGTCAACTATAAAATTAAACATCATATTATACATACACTAAAATATTTTCTTAAAAAAAAAATCTCAAATAAAATATTTGTCTATTCAAATAAAATGTAATATACCGTTCAATTAAAAACAATTAAAAATGTTTTTTAAATATTGCATTAAAGTATTTTCATACCCTTTCTGATGAAACATCAACTTTAAAACTAGTTGAATGGTACCTTTGCCATGACCTGAGGGGGTCTGTATCATTTTTACTGGTACAAAGCAACTTTGAGGAGGATGGTAAGAAAACTACCACACAGAAATAGGATTTCACCAGCTGGAGTGAGCTAAGAAAACGACGCAATGCGCTTATCCTCATAGGAAATGTGGTCTGCCTTCAGACATAACAATACCGCTTTTGTCCATATGGCGTCGCCATAATCAACGTAAACTGAAAGTTCCTTAGTGTTGCTTTAACTTAAAATGATTGAAAATATAACTTACAATAAAATGAAATATATATATATATAACAACCCTGAGGATTTTTCACCCTTCTACTTGATTTACAGTACAATCACACTTACCATGTATGGGCAAATTTGGGAGCCAGGTCCAAACATGAGCTCACACTGTCTGTTGGCATTGTAGATTTGACCCGGAAGGAGGGTGGGCAGCTCATACGTCCTGCCTACAGGCTCATCCAAAAGGCACTCCCCATATCCAGTGCTGTGTTACATACAAAACAAAAGTCAAGTGAATGTATATCAAATTAGGCAAGTATACATGAGCATGGTTGGAGTTGTTGGAGTCAAGTGCAACAAAGCGTGTAGAACATCAGATTGGACTGAAAAGGCTCCGCTGTACATTTTATTGGGCGTATTTTGTGCGCTGAAGGCAAACAAGAGTATTTGGACTCGTAAAGCACCCGGATTAAATTGCCTCAATCCTTAACAGTGCCTGGATTATAGCGTAATGACAGACTGCTCTCTGTATGAACCCCTCCCTGAAACCACCAATGCACAAACACAGCTGGTATGAATGTATGCCGCCGCGTATAAAATCATCACTTGCCACTTGTGAAAAGGCCAAAGTCAAACACGCTAGGCTGCGGGGATCTACACTTTTTGTGGAGACGTCTCAAAAGGGGAAGCGAGGTGGATGAGGCATGTTATTACTCAACATGTCTGACACGACTAAAACCTCATCCTGGACGGAGAAGCTCAAACACCTGTGAGCACAAAGCAAAGACTGCCGTGACAGGACGGTGATTACGCAGGATTATCCTCGGCTAACATCACTTTGTGTTGGTCCTCTTTGATTTCCGTGCAGAATTATCCCTGCCAAAAAGGTTGGAGTTTTGAGAATTGTAGTAAAAATGATATCTAAAGTTATTTGTCCACAAATTAAGGATAATGTATGTTTAATTTGATCTTTTTCATTTATTATTTATTTATGAGCAAGTCGTTCTCGTTGGTTAAAATAGCATGTGGCTGGCATTTGCAGTCTGGACTCGAAAGGGTGAATCTCTGCTCAAGAAATCTGCCGTTTTAAATTGTAAAAAAAAAAGTATTCTTTAAAGCAGTTCCCAGACATTTAGATAATGAGAGATCAATTTACACTGGCACTTGTGTGCCACTTTTCCATTATTTATTAGCGATAAACAGCAGCACAAAAAAAGAAAGTCTTTTGAATGAGATCTTATTTATGCTAAAAAATAAATAAAATCCTGACTCCAGCAAAACTGAAGAAAATGTCAGGGAATGATACAGACAGACGCTCCCTTATAACCACATCTCTCAGCAGCTGTCAAACGGAACTAATATTATTACTGTGAATGCTGAGAGAGATAGAGAATGCAATTTTAACCTACTTTCTTTTTTTCGAAAAAAAAAATACTATCAGTAAGTCCACCACACCTGGCAGCCGTCGGGAGACATGAAAGCGGTTCCATCGTCATCGCATGACATTTGGAGATGGCGAATGTGTGCATGTCATAAAGAGATGGCGAAGAAAGTTCTACAGAAGACAGTGTTTGGATGTAGCACTTTAAGCAGTGCATGGCTGTTGGTAGTGTAGTGGTTCATATAGCTGGCGTGGGATTTTTTTCCTGCACAATCTGAGATGAAAACTAAACCTGGTTTAAAAAAACAAAAAACAAAAACAACTTATTGCATTTTTTTTTTAAATTCTGAATTCCAAATATTTCCTTGGTAATGTAGCTGTTCACATAGCTGACAGGGGAACCATTCCCTTTCATTGGGAATGATCGTATCCCTGAAGTTTGAGCTGAAAATATTCCTTCATGTCTGGTTGGACTCTAAACTAAATAGACAAAAATAAAGTGCATTTTTTTTTAAAAGTATAACATGGTCACACACATTGCTGACGATTGTGTAGTTTGTCACTGATCGCCTTTTTAAGACTTTTACATCCATAATTGGATTCAATCAATCGGCACCCAGCCAAGAATGGAATGAATGGTTTCTTTATGTCCAGTTGGACTCCAAATGACATTGCGGTGCTTTTTTGTTTTTTTGTTTCCCTCCAGCAACAGCGATGTCAAAAAGAGGATGTTTGAGAGATCTTTTGGGGGTTGCGGATTGAATTCGGGGCGAGAACGTGCGGTCAAAACATGGGCGTACTCGAACCAGGTGGACCCACAGGAGAAGTCTGAATCAATACCTGTCATTGTTAGCTTGAGAGCGACTTCAAAAAGAGCTCTCAAGGGTATTTCTCACCAGTGCACACTCAAGCTGTCGCCACACAAGCACATATGCTATTCAACAGGCTCGTGGGTGCTGCACAGAAATGAGAGAAACGCAAGAGATTCATGAAGACTCGTCTATGCGGGAATGTTCCTTGTTCTCAAAACCGCAACCAAATGGGATGCTCAACCTTATAAATGCAAATTGAGCATTTGCCTAAAAACGCCTTCCAAGATTCCACTGGTCAACAAGGCAGTTATTGGTGAATATTGACCACCATTGTTTAATGATGTCCATGGAGAAATATGTATTTTTTCAATTTACAATTACAATAATGTAGCTATCCCTGTTAGCAAAGCCTGCTATTATAAGATAATTAAATAGCATTAAAGTATGGATATTACAAGGCCAGCCATTAGCGTTAGCAGCTAATATTTTTTTTTGTCATAACTGGTAATCAAATGAATATTTTGTAGGTTGTTTCAAGTCCAAGGAGTGAGGTCAACTGCTTACGGATAGGCGCTAGTATTAGTCACAAGCAGAAGCCGCTAACTCACTAGCGGTCGGGTCGACTAGCTGTCTGCCTTTTGTGTTCTCGTTTATTAAAATGAGTAGTTTGAGAGTCCAGGTAGTGGGATCAGCTAAGTTATCAACTAGCAGTAGTCATTAATTTGCTAGCAATTGACTAGCTTGTTGCATCACTTCAGGAATTCAGTGGGATTGCCTGTCTTAGCTGGTAGTGTTAGCTGCTATCTGGCTAAGGATTTGACTAGCTAGCTGCCTTTTGCATCATTGCTCATTAAGAAATTTGTCATTTGTGAGTTTAAAAAACAGGCAATGGGGTCGACTGATAGCCTTAGCCGTTACTGAGCTAGTGGTTGAGTAACTATAGCTATCTTTAGCATCTTCACTTGTTGTCAAATGAGCAGTTTGTGAGGTTAAAGTCCAGACAGCTAGGTTGGCAAATAACGTTAGCAGCTAGCCAATGGGCTACTAGTCTGTTGCCTTTTGCATTGACACGTCAATGAACAATTCGCGAGTTTGAAATGCAAGGTGCGAGCTCAACAGCTAATGTTGCTAATGAGCTAGTAGTAGCCACTAATTATCTAACAGTTGATTATCTAGTTTTTGTTTTGCCTCAACTCTTGTTATTAAATGAGCAGTGTGTGAGTCTGAAGCCAGTCACTGGGGTCGGCCGCTAGCGTGAGCTGTTAATGGGCTAGTGGTAGCCGCTAATGAGCGAGATGTTTCTTAACTTGTTATCAAATGTGCAGTTTGTGAGTGTAAAGTCCAGGCAATAGGGTCGACTGCTATCGTGTACATACTCAAGGAACTCTGTGATGTACTTGCGGCTGCACTTGGACCACGACCACGGGTGGGTGTCATGATTGAGGGTGGGCGCCATGACATGATACTGGTGCTTCATGCCAGCCTCTCGACATTTGGGGTTGTCGTCATGAGGCATGTTGAACCTGGTAGAAAGAGAGATAGAGAGACAGTAAGGGACTGAGAAAATTGATGTAGACTTGTTGTTCTCAACTGGTGGGTCGGGACTGAAGTTGGTCACGGAGCCATTTTGGGTATTTGACGGACAGATAGTAAAAAAAATATATAGGGGGCCTCAGTTTGTAATGCTACCAGCATTTTGAGGTTACAGATGGTGTGCTAAAAAAGAATTTACGCTCCGCTTGTGCTGTATTTCAGCCTACTATGGGGTAGATGCCACGGACTTCCGATTTCCGGGTTTCACGCATCATCGTCGTTTCCGGCAACTGCTGGCCGCGTTCCAACACTCGCACCCCCACCCTTGCGCCCCCAACCGTTGGCGCAGGGCGTCTCAGCTCTCTGAAATGCTTCGGACAACTGAGACAGACACACTACACACTCGTATCTGTCGACGCAACCGAGGGCGGGAGCGCAAGTACTGGGACGCAACCAGGAACCGGAAAAAAAGATGATGCGTACAAATTCTATTTATAGTGCCACTGTAGCAGTGGCTACTGATCAATACTTATAACCATATCGAATTGAACATATGCAGATTAAATGGATTTAGATTTATATCACCTTGCATAATTGGCCAAATTATCTGGTATTTTTTTGTCTGTTGATCCACTAATCTCCGCTAATCCATTGGGATTTATGCTTTATTGGTCCCGCCGGAGCAAAATGAGCAACATTTTTGGCACGCAGACCTTTGACACATAAAATAAAACATATGCCAATGACAGAGTCGAAAAGAAAGATAGTGTACGTTCCCTGGCGGCTAATAAACACAAAACCAGAGACAATGTATATAAAACAAACGGCGCCGCCGTGCATCTGCAAATTAATGAGTTCATCCTGCTCGTCTGCTATTGGCAAGCTCACAAAGTCTATTTTCTTGATGATGTGCAGAATCCCGACCGGCCGCACTGCTCCTTGCATGCACGTGTGCGTGCGTGTATTTACACACAGCAGCCCCGCGCAGCTGTACGATGTCTGAGATGTTTACAACAGGATGTGGGTCAGCGCTGGCTGCAATGTCACACACACACACACACACACATACCCATACACCAGCACACAAACCTGAAGCATGGTTGGCAGGACGCCTCTGGCCCCCGAAAAGTTGGCCTAAAACCCGGGAAACAATTGAGCCTTTGCCACCGAATTAAGTTGAGCACACATAAATTATTCTTTTGGCTGATTCTGACAACATTCACACCGTCGCTGAAGTTCATGTGCAGCCGAGCGGTGCAGGCCGGGCACACACACACACACACACACACACACCCACACACAAATACTTGATGCGGTCTCCTGATGTGTGTATGTGTGTCGACGTGGATTTGCTTCACATGGATTTACAGCTCGAATAAGCATGCAGTCTTGAAGGCCTTGAAGAGATAAGAGGCTGTTAGTGTAATGAGGCCGTAAATCAGTCAGTGTTGTGCCCCCTCGGGGGACGAGTCAGATAGAAGAATCAATTGCAGCGGCGCAGCAGGCATTGAGTTGGAGGCATCGCCATGTCATTAGCACAAGTATGCGTTTAAAAATGCCCGCGGAGGCTACCTGGAATGTCTGCAAGTTTTTGAACGCGCTTCCAATGGGTGCGCCGCTCAGAAAGTTTGAATCAAATGACACATTATGATATTTTTACAGAAATTGAGAAGGTCCAGATCGAGTTCTATCATGCAGAAACAATCACACACGCACCTGCTCTCACGTCAAAGCCAAAATGGAAATGAATTGAGTTTTGTCGGATAAAAACGACAAGATTAGCGTTAGCTTCTGTTAGAGTAACTTGATTGAAATCGGAGAGATCAACCTCTTCCCAGGTTAGCTTAGCACTAACTAGCTACTACGACAGACATGACATGGATGGATTTAAAACTTTACCAAAAGCAAAAAAGAAAACGCCTTGGGTTCTACCGTTAGCGGGGAGAGATCCTGGAGGTTAAAGTA
Organism: Leptonotus elevatus; assembly: GCF_054856555.1. NCBI lineage: Eukaryota > Metazoa > Chordata > Actinopteri > Syngnathiformes > Syngnathidae > Leptonotus > Leptonotus elevatus. The sequence goes on from NC_141242.1 coordinate 12,369,664, forward strand.
AGTTATTGTTAACTAAAAAAGGAGAACCTTCCATACCTTTGATGCAGCTGCATTCGTCAATCGGACACATTTGTACACTCAAAAAAGTGAATATAAAACTTGGTAAAGTGTTTTGGACCATTTATGGTGTTGATAAAGCGCTATATAAGTGCACTCGTTGGGGTGCCTGGCGATTAATTGCAATTAATTGCATGACTTCAATGGTTAACTCACGATTAATCACAAATTTTATATCTGTTCTAAATGTACAAAAACATTTTTTCTAAGTTTTCATACTCTTGTTAACATAAAAGTGGAAAGAAATGTTAAACTAGTAGAAATACATGATTATTTATTGCATTTGTAAGACAATGGTGCATTTTTCTTTTCATATTAACTCATTCATTGCCATTGACGGCAATAGACGTCAAAAATTCATTTTAACTATTTGTAGTTTAACATTTTTTCCCACTTTTGTTAACAAAAGTATGAAAACCTAGAATTTTTGGGGTGTCATGCGATTAATTACGTTTAAAAATTGTAATCGCCCGACGCCCCTAATTAAAAAAAATAATCTTAAAAAAAAAGAAGACATTATGAAATTTCATTTTCTATTTTTATTTTTAAAGAAAAGATTATTAAAAATTAGGGGCATCAGGCGATTACAATTTGTAATCGTTATTAATCGCATGACTTCACTAGTTAACTTACGATCAATCACAAATGTTATATCTGTTCTAAATGTACCCAAAAAAATCTTGTTACCAAAAATTGGGAAAAAAATGTTAAACTGATTAAAATAGTTAAAATGAATTCCTATAGCTGTTAATGGCAGTGAATGAGTTAAGAGCTATCTAATCTTCTGCACATTTTCAAAATTGTAAAATACAACTTAACCCCAGTTATATATGCATTATTATAAAATGTATTACGGCTAAATTTTGACGTGGACGTGTCTGCTGCGTTATGACTGGAATTTTCAAGTAAGGGGCAATAATTAATTGTGCGTTCAAAAAATAGTGGCGTTAAAAGGAACTGTACACTCAAAATTAACGCACTAATTTTGACACCCCTAATTTAAAAAAATTTGGACTATGACATGTTTTTCGACAAAAGTACAATTTATAACCCATTCGAATGGCTTGGTGGTTCAAATTTGTTTTAGCACAGTACAGTAGTCACTAAGCTTTTATGTGCCACGGATTGATTGCAACTCACCATTACGCTAATTGTCATTTCTCCTGTTCTTCCTATATTTGTTATATAACCATAAATCCAACGTAACCCAAAATTCCATCTACTTCAATTGATTGCCTTGTGTCCATTTTGTGTATTTACGATGCAAGACGTTTAACCCTGAATCTGATTAAGACCGACTATCAGCGCTGGGGGTCCTTACTGCCATCTGAGGAAAGCCTCCAATCCATTAGTGCAAATTGGGTCCCTAATCCTATGCAATGCTGTTGAGTGGCTCCCACTACCTGACACTGGCTTTCCCAGGCCCGCATTCACAGTCTTCGCGATTAAACACGCTGAGAAGACCGCGCCAACTGGCTCGCGCCAACTGACACGACAGCTGCTGAAACTTTAGCATAAAAAGATATGCAGACAGATATGGCTGCAGATTCTTTTGAGCCACTTTCATAACAACCAGGACTCTTCGATCTACGTCAACTAAAACCTGACAAGGATTATAGCCTAACATAATAAATGTATCCATGTTTTCCACCTGAGCTTTTGGATGATCCATGGAATTACTTTCCTTCAGAATTTAAATAATTTTCCAGATAATTAATAATGTAAAATAGAATATAATTAGTTTGTTGCAGGGGTTGAGTCTTCATCACAATTTTGAAATCCTACTGCGTAAGGCGGAAAAATGTGACAAAATAATCTACAGTTAGGGCTGCTCGATTATGAAGAAAATATTACTCACGGTCATTTTAGTAATAATTGAAATCACGATTAGGACGATCCTTTTTTTTGTACAAACCAAGAACATTTAAAAAAAAATATTAAGACAAATACAATTCTTTCAAACACTATTATCAAGCAAGTTCCTTTTGAATGAAACCAAATGAATTAAATTTGTTATTTTAAAATAAAAAAAGGTGCTAATGTATAACATTACACAACTCAAAATTAGTATTAATAATCTTTCTTTTCATTCTTTTTTACAATTATGATGCCTTTGTAATTGTGGAGTGCAATAATTGAAGTTGTAATTGAATTTTGATGAATTGCACAGTCATATCTATCGACAGCAACGATTTTGCTGTTTTTTCCCTCAACAACACATAATGCATGATTAAAATATGTCAACAAAATATTAGATTATTTAGTATAAAATTATATAAATATTGTTTACTATTGAGGTGGACATTTAGCCGACATTATTCCAATACGATTGAACATTAATTTAGTAAATAATGTTAATTAATCATTTTAATGATTTTTATTATGCCTGTGGCATTATGGGGAAAATGGATTGTATTGCAGACATAATAATAAATCCTAAAAATTACAAACATAAAGTGTAGCCACGTAAACATAAACGTAGTAAGTGACAGTGTGACGTGTTTAGCAATCACATATTGTTGAGCGCTAAGTAACTATTTTTATTGGATTTCCCGAGAGCTTTGTGTCACTCAAAGGGTTAACTCCTCAAGCTTTGGGCATGCAATTAAAAGTCAAGCTCTTTCTTTTCACTGTGTTTTGCACCTGTTTGTCTGCTCACTTTTGATAAGAAGACTTATGTGCATGCATTTGCAACTTACACATGGCCCAGCTCGTGAGCGATGGTGAAGGAGGCGCTAATTCCGTTTTCTTCGCTGATAGAACAGCTGCGGTACTGGTCGCACATGGTCCCCAGTTCTGCAAGGCCTGTAAACATGCAGACCCCATATATGACGTGCAACTATTTGGGGATAAACATGTGCTCCTTATGGTTGGTTCAACAATTAAAACGTTTGTTCCGTTAAGAGAGATTAACCCCGCTTGGGGTTAAATGTTATTAGCCATCTTGCCATAAACGCATTACTGCACAGTTTTATGAGCTTGGAGCGGAAAGTTAATTTTGGGGAAGGAAAAAAAAAAAAGGGAAAACCTTACCAAGAGTGTCACACTTGTCTTTTGCGCGGCATATATCTTCCCTAAGAGAGAAGAAAAAGATATTTCAATACGTTTTAGAGGAAAATGAGCGCTTCTCAGCAGCAAGTGTACCTGGTGATGAGGAGGGCGGTGTCGTGGTGAGAGGGGTGGCTGTCATCTTTGACGTTTTGCTTCTGCTGCCACGTGCAGAAGTTGTGCAAAGTGGTGGCGGCGTTGAAACTCACTGTGGGGCCATCCTGTTCGGAGGGAGACACCGTGAAATAGCCTTTATGGTTGCTATACAAACATTCATGCTAAACGCTAGGACATAGGTGTCCAAACTATGGCCTGGGGGCCGTTTATGGCCCACCTTCCATTTTAACTCAACATTTGCTCCTAAAAACGTATCAATTTGTTCTATTTTAAATAGTAACAGGCTCCCAAAGACGTATTTATACGTTGTTTTTTTTTTTTTTTTTTTTTTTTTGCTAGAGCATAGAGAAGAAGGCTTTGATGCAGCCTCTGAACTGAAAAGAATGCTTGAAGCAATTGTAGTTATTACAAAAATGGCCAGCAGGTGGCAGCAGAGTACAAGAGATCAACCGGGGCCATGTTGCAAAAAGCTCCTTTCCCCACTGTGTTAAACAGATTTGTGAATAATGATGAAACTTAGCTATATTCTAATTCTAATTTCTGCAAAACGGAAACTAATAGAAATCTACTTTTTTTCCTGATGAAAGAGGAGACACTAATCTTTCTTTTGGTAGGATCCATATTTTTATAGCAATAGAACACAATATTCTGTGGGCCTTGCAAAATCAGTCAAAATCCAGTAAATCAGCTGAGAGCGAAGGGGGTTGCTTCAATGAAAATGGTTGTGAGTGAATGAGGTAACTGATAAATTAATGTCAAAAAACGTAAAGGGGTCATTTCCTGTCTTGTTCTTTATTCAAGAGGCGTGACACGACAAAGCGGGCAGTGAAGTTCAAGGCCTACCTGTTCATTGTGGACGACGATCAACTTGACAATCAGGATGTTGATGAGGTTTCCCACGCTGGGGTCCTTGTACACTGCTGCTACCTGTAACAAAGACAAGGCACAGACAAAAAAAAATGCAAACCTCCAAAAACCTGAGCCGCTGTGCGCCTGGAATGTGAATAATACAAATAACAGTTCATTGGCGGCAACTTAACGAGCCTGATTTATAATAACCAGCGTCTTAAAAGCAAATTTCATTACCCCCAACAAACACCTTGAACACTGCGGCCGACTTAAAGCTCAGCATAGCTCGCCGGCCAAACATTCCCTCGCTCGTTTTCCCCTCCACTTGCCTCGCTCTACCGGTGCACCCCGTTACGGTCGGCAAGTGGTCTCCTGAGGCCGTGTGCAGCCTCCTGACAGGAACTCATTAGTACACTATAAACATTTAGCTGGTCTCAGCCCTGAGGGGGGGACGTAAACACGGCCCGGGTCTGTCTTTGCTCGCTCTTCATCCAGCCTTGCTCTGTGTGCCCTTAACATGAACGTAGAATGGATCCTTGAAGCTTGATTCAGATTTGGGCACCTATTTTCATTTTTTTTTTATAAAAAAAAAAGAGGTACATTTTCTGGTGCCAGGGTATGATTTTTTTGTAATTTTTTTTCTAAACTGTACCCACAGTTTAATAATCTGTTATCACCAGTTTACTAATATGTACAGATTACTAAACCTTGGTTACAGATTAGCCTGCGATTGACTGGCAACCAGTTCAGGGTGTACCCCGCCTACTGTCCGAAGCCCGCTGGGATAGGCTCCAGCACCTCCGCGACCTTTGTGAGGAATAAGAGGTTAGGAAAATGGATGGTTACAGATTTGCAAAAAATAAAAAAATAAAAATCATACCCTGGCACCAGTGGGGCTCCGTAGTATTGGTATCATAAAGGCCAAACACACACAAAAAAACAACAACCTTTCTTTGGTTTGGTTTTGTTTGTTTGTTTTTGCTTTATGGGGAAGTTTTTAGCATTTAGCCGTACCTTTGAATGTATTTGCAAGTATGCTCAAAAATATTTACAAGTACGTTCGCTTATACTTGCAAATACATATAAGCATATATGCATACATATACATTATAACGCATTTGCCAGTCCAAAATATTTACTCCACATAATAATAGTAATAATAAAAAAGGTATTGGCAGTTCCATACTACAAAAGAGGCTTAAAAAAAAAAACTTCCCCTGTGTTCTTCTTCTCTTAACACCGTACACTTGAGACTGCTCCATCTTTCTTTTGCAATAAATATCATTAAAAGCCAAAGAAAAAGCTAAACTTGTGCGCCCTAGTCATTATAAACCATCCCATACAAAAACCTTGATGTTAAGCAAACTCAAGAATGACACGGTTAAATATGATCCAAATACCTTCGTCAGCAGCTAAAAGTCTTCCTGGATCAGCACCAATGAGCTATTTCTACGAAGGTGCCTTGTTTTATGACTCCACTGGGAGTATGCGTCTACGTTGTTGGCCCGTTCATGTAAAGACTGGCAGAAGTCATGTTGGGACGTCGAACTTCATCACATTTGCTGATACCTGATTGGTGCCTCTTTAGAGACAACAATCATTACTCGTTTACTCAAGTTAATGAGGGGGACGTTCTGCTTTGACCCGGGACCAGCTACCTCTTCATTACTCAATTTTAACGTCTCTCACATTGATCAGCTTACAAGCCACTTGTTTCATGTCAAGTACTGACGTTAAGTGCTGAGTCAATAGGAATGGCCATTTGACTAAATTAACTTGATTAACCATGGGGAACAGGCAGCACAGCGGACTTAGAGTTAGAACATCTGCCTCGTCGTTTTTAGGGTCAGGTTTGGAATGGCTTGCTGTGTGGTTTGCGTGCTCTCCCTGTGCTTGAGTGGGCTTCCTACAATATTCCCAAAACGTGCATGTTTAGTTGTTGCTCAGGTCTTAGGCACCAACCAATCCCAGCTCAGCTTCAGAAAAATGGTGAGCTGTGATTGGTCGTTGCATGAGCCCTGAGCAACAGGGATGTCATCTTAAGTCGACAGCAAATGGCAAAATGGCCGCTCCCTGAGATGGATAAAAACGGCTGGATTTTGCTGCATAACTCATACTCCACAAATGTAACATTAATCAGAATGTCATGTTTCGACTAGGGAAGTCAAACTCACTATTATTGTCAAGAAATGTTTAAGGCTGACTTCCACTTGAACTAATTTGCTCCCAAAACGTATAAATACATTCTATTTTAAATGTTTTATGTGTCCCAAAGACGTATATAATATAACAAATGTTATGTTTTTTTTTTAATATGCTACAGCATACAAAAGACTTTGATGCAGCCTCTCAACTGCAAAGATTGGTTGAAGAAATGGTAGTTAATACACAAATGGCCAGTAGGTGGCAAACCAAGCAAAGGACATAAACCAGGGCCATGTTGAAAAAAATAAGTTAATTACTCACATTTCTGAATAGATTTGTGAATAGTGATGCAACTTAGCTATATTCGAATGCTAATTGCAGCAAAACAGAAACAGATAGAAATATACTTTTTTTTCCTGATGAAAGCAGAGACTCTAATCTTTTAGTAGGTTCCATGTTTTTGTAGCAATAGAACAGAATATTCTGTGGGCCTTGCAAAATCACTCAAAATCCAGTAAACCAGACGGGAGTGAAGGGGATTGCTTCTGTGAAAATGGCTGGGAGTGAATGAGGTAAACGCCACAACAGAGTTGGCACACAGCTAACCCAGCACTAAAATTCAGCCTTCCTAACCCACTCCCAAAAAAATCTAAATAACAAATTTAGTGCTGCCATTGATAAAGAAGACCACGCTATTCTTTTAATTAAGTAGAACAAAATATTTGGCTGGCCTCTTTCCATCGTTACGCTGATGATATGCAGCTCTGTGCCTCCTGATGTCACAAGTCCATCGGGTGCTCTTTTAAACTGCATTTAGGACATCAAATGGTGGAGAACTTTTAACAGCTTAACCAGGACAAAACTCAGTCAAAACTCATCAGTCCTGAGGCCCAGAGAGAGAAACTCTTAACCAAAGTTCAAGAAATATCCCTCAAGTGAGAAACCTGGGTGTTATTCTAGATTCTGAGCTCACTTTTGTACCGCACATGCATTAAAAATTCAACAAACATAGCCAGACTCAGAGAAAGTCTTTGCTTTTTTTTTTTTTTTTTTTAAATAATGTGAATCACTTTGAGTTGCATTGTCATATTTGAAAAGTGCTCTACAAATAAAGTTTGATTGATTGATCGATCTTACTAAAAATATCTAAACCTGTGATTCTCAAAGATCCAACTTGTCTACAAAAAAATCAAAAAAATCCAAGAAAGCCCATTTAGTGCATAATTCTGTTGATTTTACTCGGTGCAACAGCATTTCCTAACCATTTTAGAATAAAATTCCATACCTCTTGACACACCCTGAGAGTTGCCACACCCTTATCGCCCGGCACAACAACACTCCCACAAACAAACCCCGCTTATCAGACCCCTAAGATGATTTTTACGTAATAATTTTTAGAAACATTATTTTACTTACTACTGACATGATTGTTAGGATGTAATGCTCCAGGTTGCGTCCGTGGTGACGTGCCATCTTGGCATCGGCCGTCACCATCAGCTCCACGTAGCGCGGGTAGGAAAGGAAGCGCTTGCGTCTGCGCGGGTGCCTGGGCTGCGTTCCGTTAGAGGCGTTGGCGTGCCGCTCGTCCACGGCGGCTCGGAGAGAGTCCAGCTCGTCGCCCATGTTCCCTCGACCCTCCAAAGACACCGTCGTCTGGCTGATTTCTGAGTAGACACAGAAATGCAGTGAAGAAGGGCATACAGGACCTCCGCCAAGGCAAGATGCAAAGCGGCACAGTGGAAATGATAAAAAACAGAACAGGAAGATTAGTAGATTGAATGCAAACAAGCCATTTGTAAACATGTTGCGATGTTAATGATAAAAAATAAGTCATTTTTAAGGTTGTCAGCTCCAATGTCAAAGCGCAATGCGAACTAACTATCAAACATAGCCTCTTATCATGAAGGATAAAAGAGCATGATGATACCTTTACATTAGTGTATTAGCCAGAAGGACTTAGCGAATTGGAATTCCAGTGACATAACAGAGACAAAATGTGGACCGCTGCTACAAAAAAGCCCCGAAAATGTTTGTGTCATTCTTGAAAAAAAGGATAGCGCTTGCATCATGAGACATGAGTTTTCAGGCTGAGGTCCGTTGGTTGGTTATATTTATCAATGGAAGATGTCAAATGGCCCGAATGGCTCACACCCATCTTGAAATAATGTAAACAAGGCATTGAAAGACAGTCCGTCGTGTACATTTAACTGCAGATTTCCACGCTAGTAGCAGGGTGAGGGGGACGATGGATGCCTGTGACAACAGCATTCAGCATCCTGGCATACTTTCAACGGAAGTGCACGCGTTGACCCCACTATGAGTGAAGCATTCCTTCAACATGACACAGCACAGCTCAAAAGAAGAGGAAGGGGGCATCTACAAAGCTTATTTGATTAAACGTACACATAATGTCATTTCCTACTCAGTTTCCAGGTAGAGTTTGCGGAGGAGCCAACGAGGTAACACAAAGGCCAACCTCTCAAAAATGCATCTTGTTTAGGGGATCCAGATGAAAATGATCTCAAATACAAAAGCCCAGAGGGGTAAAAGTGTCCACATAGTGCGCATAATTTTGTTAGCAGAGAGGGGAAAAAATATTTGAATGTAATAAAATAGACAAGCTAGAACAAACTAGAATTTAGATTTTAAAACTCTTTATAAAAATAACAAATGTACAGAAGTGTATTCCATTTATTTACAAAACTCCTGTTTGTCCGACAAATTTTTTGGGGGAGCTTGTTTTTTATTTTTATTTTTATTTTTCAGTTTTTCTGAATATTTTATTTTGTCCCCCACCAAAAAAATCCGAAAAACTGGGAAAATTATTCAGAAAAACAGGAGAAAAATTACTCCGAAAAACAGTGGAAAAAGTTATTTAAAAAATCAGGGAAAAAAACTCTTCCGAAAAACCAGCTTCTGTTTTTTGGAGTATTTTTTTTTTCCCTGTGAACTCCAAGTGACTTGTTGCAGATTCGCTAATGATGCATGCAATACGCTTCCGTTGAAACTGTTAGTTTACTAAAATCATGCCGATCGATTGACATGTTCGTATACTTACCTTAACTGAGCCAGTAAGTGATAGACTTGAAGGTACATTGGAGGTATGCGGGAAAGTGTCCGCCATTAGCGAGTCTGCAACAAGTCACTTGGATTTCACAGGTAAAAAAAATATATATTTTTTAAAATAATATTTTTTCCTCCTGTTTTTCAGAATAATTTTTTTTAATGACAGACATTGAACATTAAAAAAACAAAATAGTTAGAATAACAGGATTTTTTTTCAAATGAATGCAATACATTATGATATTGGTTGACAAAAATCCAAACGAAGAACATTGGGAGTTGGTTTAGTTTTATAAAAGTTTTATTTTGCTAATGAATACATTTTATTTTAGTTGTAATTATTTAGTTTTTGTCACCTCATGTTTTGCTAGCACTACTAATGCAACTTGGGCTGAGGGTGTCTGCTGTCTAGAATAACGGCGAGAAACTTTTTACTGTGGTCTTTTACAAGGCTTAAAAGAGAGAGGAGGCCTCGAGAATCCAAATGAAACATAAACAGACATTCATGGAGCGTTTTATGAGTCTCGGCGCACATGAGCCGCGCATACTTTGGAGTCCATCGACCTCACCAACCGCCTCAACTTTGAGTGAAGTGTCCCTTTGTCTTGTCCGCGGTCAATTTTTCCAGACAGTCAGACAGAGAGAGATTGTGTGAAACTGTTAGCTCAGTGAAAAGCCAAAAAGAAAGAAAGAAAGAAGTTGTTGAGATTATTCAAGCGATGCCCCCAGCGGGCACGCGAGGCAGAGCGTGACTCCCTGGCACAATGGCCGCACAGCCCCTCGCTGCCGTGAGGCCGAGCCCCATGCCAGCGCCTGTTTCAGAGGTGGCGCCAAGCCCGCCTGTGCCCGTGCGCACAGCCAGAACACAGCTTTGTATTTCGCAGGAAGAAAAAAAAAAGCCTTCGCTAAAGCCCTTAAACAGACTCATCTCCGCAGATAGTCTGACTTCAAAGGGATTAGCATGTAAGGAGAAGCTCGAAGAAATTGGCTTTAAGTCGAGATAAAAAAATCCAAAGAGCGGGAGGTGAAAATATGGTCAGTGTTATAATAGCTTCGGATTCAGTGCAGATTAGCCGTACATAACCTCTCTGAAAGCGCATTAGGTTCAAATCCGCACTCTCGCCGGGTTCTGAGCTGCTACTTACACCATGGCAGGACAGAGGTGACTGCCCTGACTCGCACCGAGACCAGGCGTCAGTCACCATTCACGCCGACTCCACATCCCTTAAAGGCTAAGTCAACCTTACACATTTCTTGACAATAATATGTTATATGTGACCTCACAAGTCTAAGCATGGCATTCTGATTAATATTACATTCGTGGAATAAGAGTTATGAAGCAAAATCCAGCCGTTTTGATCCATCTCAGGAAGCGGCCATTTTGCCGCTTGCTGTCGACTGAAAATTACATCACAGTTGCTCAGAGCTCAGGCAACGACCAATCACAGCTCACCTTTATTTGTTTTGTTTGCTGAGCTGTGATTGGTTGTTACCTGAGACCTGAGCAACTATGATGTAATTTTCAGTCGACAGCAAGCGGCAAAATGGCCGCTTCCTGAGATGGATAAAAACGGCTGGATTGATAGAAACTGCTGCTTAACTCATATTCCAGTAACGCAATATTAACTAGAATACCGTATTTAGACTTAAGAATTTTATAGTATTATTCTTATTATTCTTATTATTATTTATTATAATTATATTTTATTTTTTAATTTTAGAATTTAGACATATTGTGAAGAATTTTTTGGGGGGTTGACTTTGATAACTTTATTATCACAATTAATACATTTAAAAACACATTTTGATACTTGCTGTTGACTGAAAATGACATCACGCATGCTCAAAGCTCAGGGAACGACCAATCATGGCTCAGTCTGAAAACAGGTGAGCTGATTGGCCGTTTCATTTTCAGTGGACAGCAAGCGGCAAAATATGTTTTTAAAGGTATTAATTGTACATACAAAATAATCAAGTTAATAATAATAATAAATTCTACACAAAATATTAACTTTTTATTGCTGAAAATGACTAAATGAGTCAATTAACCCTTTGAAGCAACAGCTCCGAGCCAGCGGACTGCAGAACAGGCTTGCAAATTGAATACCTTGCTTCCATTTTCATAGCAATTTAAATGGTCTGACTGATTATACTGTAAAACTAGCAATGGGAGTCACTGATGGCGTAATCGTCCATATATATATATATATATATATAAAGTCCGCTGGGATAGGCTCCAGCAAACCGCAACCATAAACAGGATAAGCGGCATAGACAATGGATGGATGGTTGAGCAATGGCATTTGTTCTTCAGGCGATTTCAAGATGCTTTCAGTCTCTTTTGTTTGATCTGTTTAGATTTGGAAAATCATCAAATGTAAACACTTAAGATGAGCAAAAATGTCACGTTAGCACATAATTTCTTTCCGACACAAAGCCGACTCATCATCAGCATGATTTCAATCCAACAGAATGCCTTTGTCCCTACTTGATGTGTGACGCTTTTGATCCGCCGAAGCCATGCAGATTTGATTTGGTGGTAACTGACAGGCCAGACAGATCCGAGCATGTCTTGGCGGCTATATTGTCGGCTAAAGTCTATAACTTTAATAGCTGCCATGTGTCCGTGCTTATTGAAGACGACGTGTCGTCTCAGGAGTTGCCGTGACGGATTCCAGCTGGGGCTATTTTTTGCCACTGTCTACTGTCCGGGGCATTCTTAAACAGACGGAGACTCGTGGAGGAATGGCTGGCGCCGTCTTGATTGGCAGTCACTGACTGCGCGACGGTCAAAGGTGAGGAGGGGCGACAGGTGAGCGACTGTTCCTCATCGACTTGGACGGGAGCCAATGAAACAATCATTGTCATCGCCTATCGATCGGTTGTCATCGGAGACGGCACACGTCAACCTGAACTGCTGACCTGCTATTTTGTTCACTTCAGTTAGTTTACGCCAGCTCGAAATAATGTTAGGTTTGTCGAGGTGAATGGTTGTCTGTCACTACTGTATATTATGTGTGCTGTGGTTGACCGGCAACCAATCAAGAGTGGAGTATACCTCCTGTTATTTTTATTTTTTTTTCAGTGATCGTTTTGGGATTTTGCAGTATACTTAACTTATTGTAATGTCCTCAAGTGGGAAAGGAGAGCCATGCACACTGGAAAAACACATTTTGACGAATATCTCGGCATCTGCTTTTATATATATATATATATATATATATATATATATAACGGACGATCAGAGATCTATTTAAAACTGTGTTAACTTCAGGGAACTATCCATGTAAATGTTCTGTTTACTTTATAAGAGATGCTGCTGACCCTGGGAACTCCCTGCAGCTTCTTCATATGTTTGAAATAAAACTAAAATACATGAAAATGCAACATTTCCGATATTTTGAAATTATGGAAAACTTTATTTACTGTAGAAAAAAACGTTTTGACTTTTTGAATTAACCAATTAACCTTTTAAGACATGATGATGAGTGACCCTGAGAATTTGAGGGTTTTTTTCCTACACTAATATTTTCCTTTTAAATGAACGTGGATATTGTCTCTAATATATATATATATATATATATATATATATATATAATTGTATTTTTTCCCCCACCTATTGCAAATGCGTCTAAAATGTATCCCCGTAATTAATGGGGCCTCACCAAATATTAAAAGAAAAAGAAAAAAAGGTAGTATAGTTTCGAGAATAGTGGAGTACAGGACAGTCCAGGAGTACAGGATTAGTTTTTTGTAGTCATCTACTACATTCAATGGAATGTCAGAAGAAAAATTAGACTAATAATATGAAAAAAATACACTAATACATTATTTTCAAACATATGTTTACTCAAAATAATACATTGTCTATCAAATATAAGCCTTCACCTTCTTCAAAATATGCATCTTTTTTTCTCATAAATATACATTTTTCCTCTCAAATGCATGACTTTGTCTAGATAAATATAGCAATTTTTACCTTATATCAATTCAAATAGCAATGTGTCCTTTATGTCTGTGTAGATTCTTATCCATCCATTATCTGAACCGCTAATCCTTACAACGGTCGCTCAGTTTAAAAAAAAGTGTGGAATCAAGATAACGGGACTCTTCCTTCTCGTTGAATTTGTTGTTGTTTTTTCTTGTTTCTTAAAATGTATAATTAGAATAATTGCCTAATTAATTTTTTTTTTATTCTTGTCAAAATGTTGACTTTAAGTGTAATCATTTATTTATGTTTCGTCTTGGAAATCATTTATTTATGTTTCCATGTGGCCCTAATACTGATTTGTGCGTCTCCCACAATTCCCCATTGTTGCCCATACGTGCCCTGACTGTTATGATAGTCGGTGTCAGCTGGAGCGAGTTTCTTAAATCTCAGTCTCACGATTCCCAAGCTGCAAATGACACGAAAGCAAGAGACGGCCCCCTTGCCAACTTTTGTCGTCCACATTCATCAAAAGTATTTGGTCTGCTCCTCCAAACACATTCTTCAACAGACCACCGCCGTGCTGTTTCCAGCATGGCGCCAAATCACTACTGTAAGTGAACAAAGGAGCTTCCAAAACGGGACAAAGGTTGAGTCATTTACCTTCTTTTTTTTTTTAAAAAGCCTTCTTAAGCACCGGACAATTGTCTGCTGCCCTTTCTTTCGTCTAGCCACCACAATTGCACTTAATCGTGTTCGGTCGGCAACGTTTTCCTCTTAATGGATGGTAACCAGAGCATCTGGCCTTGTGTGGACGCAAAGCACTACCTTGGCTCAGTGTAAGGTAAACTGTCCACTTAATTGGCACCCCGGGACGGGAGCGCTTCGACTCTCAGCGGGCCATTGTAAAAGAATGTTAATTAGTTCAACAATGAGATGTGTGTTTGCCATTGTCGGCCTCTCGGCATTGATACTCTTGACTCGGAACTGAGAGAGAGTCAAAGAGCAAGGCTTTGATGTGGAGGGGAAACGGCGGCGAGATCATTTGCGATGAACGACTGACCCGCGCCGGCGGAAAGCCAATAATCCATTTCATGCTTTTGAATATTGGCTTCTTGAGCTTGTTTCGGGATGAGGTTTGGTGAAGAAGACAAGCGGGCACTGGAGTGGAAGACTGAAGGTCAGCTGGAGCCAAGCAAATGACAACATTTATGAAAGGAGACACGCTGCGCAGAACTCTTGTTGTTGTTCTCGGTTTTGTGGAGAACCGCCAGGCCCAATGGGTCGACTGGCTCATTAAGAAGACAAACTGCCGTGCGTCACAGATTCTGTCATCTTCCTATAGCTGACATCTTTGGCTTTTTTTTTTTTAGACAACAAGCAAGACGCCAGCAACCTGAAAAAGTACCAGTAATAATAATAGAAATATTAGAATCATTAGGGCTGGGTATCGATTCTAATTTCCTCAATTGATTTAATTTCGATTCAATTCGATTCATTTCAATCCGATATTAATTATGGAATCTCCATTCGTCTTAAATATCAAGGACACAATAAAAAACTCCACAAACATTAAATTCCGAATAAAATTTTGCGGCGGCAGTAACTGATTAAATGATTTAGTTTCTAAATGAAAGTAACGTACTTAAAGGGCAACTCAACAGGAAGTCAGACTCCTGCTCCACCCATCACTAAGATTTGAAATCGGCGCTCAAAGGGGGTGTTGCCTGGAGGACCGTTGGGTTGCGAACGGGGAGAGGCTTGGGCGTGGTCTGGCTGTGTTTGAAGCCGTTTAATGAGCCGGTGGGTGGCGGGGGCGACTACGTCATGATCCACAAGTGACGTACGTAGTCTGCAACTTCTCGAATAATGAGAGAACAAACAGCCAAATTGTGTTGATCTCAGTGTTGAACCTTAAGATGACACCAAACACACGGTTCTGCCCCAAATTCAAGGTTTCAACAAATATGCACTAAAATATCAAAATAATGACCAGGACATGTAGACACCAGTTTATACAGTATATCAGCAAAAAAAAAGTTGATTTAGTGTTGAGTTACTCTTTAACTCATTAACTCTCAGCCATTTTCACTGAAGCAACCCCCTTCACTCCCGGCTGTTGACTGATTTTGCAAGGCCCACAGAATATTGTGTTCTATTGCTATAAAAAACATGGAACCTACCAAAAGAAAGATTAGAGCCTTTTCTTTCATTAGGAAAAAAAAGGATATCTCTATGTGTTTCCGTTTTGCAGTAATTAGCATTAGAAAAGGTTAAGTTTCATCATTATTCACAAATCTGTTTACAGCCGTGCTTTTTTTCAACATGGCCCTGGTTGATCTCCTTTGCTCTGCTGCCACCTACTAGCCGTTTTTGTAATAACTACCATTTCTTCAACTGTTCTCTACAGTTGAGAGGTCGCATCAAAGCCTAAAACAAACGTATAAATATGTCTTTGGGACACTTAAAACATTTAAAATAGAAGGCATTTATACGTTTTTGGGAGAAAATTAGTTAAGTGTTACACAAACATTGGGGGTGGGGGGGTGGGGGTGGGGTGGGGGGGGTGGGAGCGGGGCAGCGATTCAAGTCGGTTCGTTCAAACCGACCCCGGGCGAGGGAGGGCCCTTTTTCCATGTAAATGAACCCATTGAGCAAAAAAAAAGAAAAAAAAATCTGATGCTGGCATTTGAACCAGCATGTATGTATACACAGTGGGCACCAAGGGGGCAATCCCATACAGTCATTATGTTGAAGGTCAGGGGTCACAGCCCCATCAAAGGCGGTCACTTCGCTCTTCCCCGGCCGCCAAACAACACAACAAAACGGGGATGAAAGACCCCCGCCACCAACACTGGGACGCTAGTGTTTGACTATTCAGCTGCTAATGTTTGCTGTCAAACTGTTCATATTAAATTTACTGTTCCTAATGCATTCAATGTATGGAACTGAGTGGGGGGGGGGTGTTTGGACTAGCAGACAAAAACAGCAAGGAAGAGGCTCTCTAGCCGTCTTCAAATGGGTTTGAAGGAGAAAAGAATCTACCCTCATTGTAGAGACCCTCATCCTTGTGGCGATCTCTATCCACTCATGCTGGGATTCACATGCAAGCTCACGGGCGGGACACACGGGATCATCATCTAAACAACGTCCTCGCTTTACGGCGGTTACGAACAGCGCCGTGTGATATGGCCTAAAATTTGCGCTAATAACATTTATAGCGATATAAACGTAACGAGTAAAAATTATAATGTAGGTATTTCTGAATGGGTTGAGGCGTACTGTATAAATTGTAAAAAAAAAAAAAAAGACATTACACCAACAACAATAATAATAATAATAAAAAACATTTTGAGAGCATTTATTGTCGAGATCTCAAAGTTCAAAATTACACAAATATACTTCTAACCCGACATCTAGGCTCCCCCTCCTGACTGGCGTATGCAGTAACATCGGAATTCATTTCTGGTTTTTGGATCCGTCGTGTGCTAACTGTTTGATAGGGCTGGGTATCAATTTAGATTTCCAAAACTCAAACCCGATTCGATTCGATTCACATTGATTTTCGATTCAGTTAAGGATTCCATGCAGTACCAATTTTACTTTTATATGGAATACATTCTCAGAATGTTGCAAATATTAGAAACTGAATTATGAATATTTACATTTAAAATTGAATCCAATGCATTAATCATGTATGTTTATTGAACATGACCTGATCAAAACAATAAATAATAAAAATTTAAATTGGTTACAACCACAGGACTATGAAAATAGAGTGGCAAAAACACTGGGCCCCACTTGGGGTACATTTGAACAACGCTCGAACGAGTTTTTGAATAAAGTACGTGCTGCCTCAGGCTTATTTCCGTGGTTTTATTTTTCGTAAAATAAATGTGGCCGGGACGCTAGAAGGCACATTAATTAGTATTATTTATTATTTTATTTTATTATTTATTTATTTATTTGGGGGGGGTATTAAAAGTATCAATTCATGGTTTTATGAATCAATATTGGGCTATGAAAAGCAATATCGATTCAATGTCGATATGTCGATTTTTTTAAACCCAGCCCTACTGTTTCACTATGTATTATTTTCACTCTACAATAATTGATCTGCTTATTTTCTGTTCCATAGTTGATAACTCTCCGCTATAACACAGTTCGAGTCAGAATTTAAATAAAAGCACTTAAACTACATTTTATGATTAGCTTAGTGGTTAGCATGGCTTCTCTATTCTGTAATGAATGTGTAGCTCCTCGTCCTCCTTTAGTGATAAATGTTTTTTGCCAGAACTTAGTGTTGCCCATTTGCTGCCATGGACGAGCGGCTTTACACCATGGACAGACAGTTAGCCACGCTAGCTACCCAGCCGCAGCTCATAGCTAGCTGGTTCCCTGATTGTTATTTATATATCAAGGACTAACAAATTAACCACACCACCTGTCATAATGACAGGGCAATTGTCCCTATTTCCATTATATACTGTATCAAAAGAATAACTAACTGCATTACTTCAAAGTGAAGCAGTAAAGTTCTTCCTCCTGAATCCAAAACGAGGCATATACATACCGACATACCTTTCGTTTAGGTCCGTGGCATGTTTGTACAGAGGAAGCATTCAAAGTACCCAAGCACTCAACGGTGCAGAAAAGCATGTTAAGATAAGTAAACAGCCGTCCCAATTGCCAAAATAACAATCCAGGTAACACTTTAGAAGCCTTATCATTGAAACCTCATAGGTGGTTAGCGCATTTTTTTTTTTTTTGGCAGGTGTCGGAAACATTTACTTCCTCCGTTTTTGACTTTTTTCTTCTTCTTTTTTTTTTTCTTTGCCAAAGATGCACAGCGACTGTACAAACTCTGGAAACTTGAAGACACGCAAGTGCCTTTGTTGTCTTGCTACAAGCCGTCATATCTGAGTAAAAAGTTTGCCCCCCCCCTACCCCAGCTCCCCACATGTATCTGTGCTGATAAACATGTTGTTCGACTTGATAAAAGGCAGCCCATTTCATCTTTGTCTGATTAAAAAAAATGTTTCACTCCAGAGGACATTAAAAAGAAATGTTGTGAGTACACGGGCGATGACAGTGGGAAAAGGCAACCTTCTGCTAACCACCACCGCCCCCCCCCCCCCTCCTCGTGCTGCAGGCAGACCATTGTTATCCATATTCCAAATAGTAAACTCCTCTATAAAACCACTTCAAAGTCCAAAGCCCACTGGACCATTCACGTTTCACACAGTAGCTACCAATTATAATTTAAGACGAGGGTCCTCTTCACAGAAACCTAAAGTGGGTAGAGAAGACAAAGAGAGGCGGGCTGACCCCCCACAATGAGAGCTTCTATTGCTTCGCCAAAAAGAGGACATACTGGGAGAATGGAGTGGAATAACCACCACCACCACCGCCGCCGCCGCTG
This sequence comes from Leptonotus elevatus, assembly GCF_054856555.1. Lineage (NCBI taxonomy): Eukaryota > Metazoa > Chordata > Actinopteri > Syngnathiformes > Syngnathidae > Leptonotus > Leptonotus elevatus. The sequence continues at coordinate 12,388,293 of NC_141242.1, forward strand.
CTGCTGCTTCTTTAGTGCATCATTTATGAGATGAGATAAATCTGACTTGGAATAAAAGAGGTCTCTGTGGGAAGGGGGATGTGTAAAACTGTGGTTGGGATGCAAATATTTGGGAACCGTTTTGGTAAAAGAGTCACGTAATGCAATGACAATCATTTGGATGGTAATCTTGGCTTCAGATAAAGGGACGAGCAACTTGTTTTCATGGTCATCAACATTTTTTTGTGGAGGATGCACGAATGACTAAAGGTAAAGCTTCAATGCACCAATCAGATGAATGTGTTAAGCAACGTCGGAACCGTTGGTCGAGCGTATTAGAGGCGTTTTCGCATTTTTCTAAACTCAACTTTATTTACAAAGCACTTTAAAAACACAATTGCTGCATACAAAGTGCTACACATGGAATAGATGCAGTAAAGACAAGTGCAACTAAATAAAATAAAGTAAATATCATAAGTAGGTAAGTATACAATACAAGTAAATTGGACAGTAATATGTTCTATGCAGCCCCACTGGTCCAAATATGGTATTCTGGTTAATATTGTGTTCATGGAATATGAGTTAAGCAGCAAAATCCAGCCGTTTTAAATCCATCTCAGGGGGGCGGCCATTTTGTCACTTGCTGTCGTCCGAAGATGACATCACAGTTGCTCAGTGCTCAGGCAACGACCAATCAGAGCTCACCTGTTTTCAGAATCTGAGCTCTGATTGGTTGTTACCTGAGATCTGAGCAACATTGATGTCATATTATTATTATTGTCAAGAAGTGTTTAAGGTTGACTTCCGCTTTAATTCATTCACTGCCATTGAGGGCTATAAACGTAAAAAAATAATTTTAACTATTTCTATTAGTTTAACATTTTTTTATGTTAGTTTAACCTAGAAAAAAATGATTGTACATTTAGAACAGATAAAATTTGTGATTAATCGTGAGTTAACTAGTAAAGTCATGCGATTAATTACGATTAAAAATTGTAATCGCCTGACGCCCCAAATTTTTTATCTTTTTTTTTAATACAAATAAAAATTTAATTTTAATTATTTTCAAAAATGTCTTGCTAATCTTTTCTTTAAAAAAATATTTTAATATTTTTTTCCCATTTTTTATAATTTCTTCTTCTTTTTTTATCATTTTAATTATGTGTTGTTATTTTTAATAATCTTTTCTTCTTCTTTTTTTTACCCAAAAGATTATTAAAAATTAGGGGCGTCAGGTGATTAAAATTTTTAATCGCAATTAATCGCGTGACTTCTCAAATTAACTCACGATTAATCACAAAAATCTGTTCTAAATGTACAATGACATTTTTTTTCCTAGGTTTTCATACTCTTGTTAACAAAAGTGGAAAAAAATGTTAAACTAATAGAAATAGTTCAAATGAAGTAGTTAAGTGAAAAGTTGCTTTTCTCGAATACATTGTCACCAGTAAAAATAGCCGTTTTGTGCCATGTCTTGTGACCAGTTTGTTCAACAATGTGAGTCTACTAGTTTGAAGGGAAAAACGCTCATCAGATAAGGTTCTTGGACCAGTTAGTACTTCACCTTTACAAACGGCTAAGAACTTCTGAACGAAGCAGAGCAAGATGTTGTATAAGGCAAGCGACACACGCCATCGAGCCGGTGTTTACATGTCGCCTGCTCGTGGTGGCGTGTCGCGCACTCCGACGCTTACAAAGACGGGAGGGGCCTGCTCGCTTTGGCTCCGTGTGGCCTTCAAAGAGCTTATTTTAATCGCCACATCTGGAGAGGGGCCCTATCTGATAAGGCAGATGAGGCGCATCTCGGGACACTTCACAGTACAGTATACTGTAGGTCCAGTTGCACTGGCTCTTTAATCCCTTCGTTTATTGTCTGCCTGCTGCCTTTACATGAAGACCTACAGCTGTCTCGTATGTATCGTCTCCACGGCTAAGCGCCGACTGAAAACACGACAAACAATACAATGAAATGTCTTGTTCACGTCAATTTGAATGTTGACATCAGTGTTTCTTCTACATTCATTTAGAAACTGATTTGATATACAAGTGAAAACGAGTTACAAGATTATCCACGGTGCAAATTAAGCTTTTGAATGGAATCACACTGAATCAAACTAAATCAAATCGTTCCACTTGACGATGTACCTTTGTTGAATCATACTGTACTGAGATGCATCGAGATAACATATGAAATCGTCTTTTATGGGAGACATATACACCCCTAATAAATACGTGTATATATGGTATTCCCAAGAGAAAACCCGAGCAGGCAACATTTTAAACCTGGACCCCTTCACAGTGAGGCAGACGTGCTAACCGCTACACACCATGCTGCCTGGCGTATTCAACTTCAAGCACAATCAGGATCTAACAGAGACCCTCCACATTTCTTGTCTCTGTTTACCACACACAGACTGAGTGGCTGAAAAGCCAAAGCATATGAAGGAGGTTAGCCCAAGTTCTTTAAATTGTCAAGGCGCACAATAGCCACCGCCGTGCGACAATGCCCCAGCTCGAGACAACAAGCCAACGAAGCGGCTTGCGCACACACGATTTATTTGCATCCCTCCCACAAAGGCCGCCCACTGAGCTCCTCGCCGGGATGACAACGGCAACCGGACTCCACTCGGTCAGACTCTCTTCAAGGGTTTTCACCACCCAAAAAGGGGTCCCCAAAGGCCACAATGGCCTTCTTTTTATGAATTGGACTCATTGGTTTGTAATAATTAGGAAAAAGTTGGGGGGGTAAGACTAATGACTGGCCGCCAGTCTGTTCCCAAAAGCCTCCATCCACAGATATCTTTACAAAAAATAAACTCAGGTTATTCATCTCATCATAACTCGATAGCTCCAAACTTCTGCGACTGAACTGAGATAAAGACCTTTGGCAGAAGCGCCGACTACACTCAAGCACCTTTTACTGAATCAAGTGATTAAGTTTCAGAGGGAAAACCCCCTTAATCGGTGAAATCGCGATTGGGTATAATTTACATTTCAGGGTTAGGTCATGAGGCGGTAAAAGTCAGCCAGACGGCGGTTACGGGCAAGACGGTTATACTGTCTGTCGTCTGTTACCTGAGGCCGAACAAGGCTTGCCGTCGCTGGAGATGTTGCGTCCTCTCTCGTGCCGATAGACCAGATGGGGTTTGTGGTGCTCGTCTTCGTACTCCTCCTCGCCCTCGGCGTTCAAGAGAGGCTCCAGGAAGTATTCGCCGTCCGCTGTTGTGAAAGTGCCAATCTGGAGCGCGGCAAGAAAAGACAGGCATGGTTGGTGAGAGGTGTGTGCTGCAGAGGAACCAATCTGACATACGGAAGCTGGTTTGTTCCTTGCACCTGGTCAAGCTGGCAGAAATGTTCTGCTGTTTTTGTTTCCCCTTGCTACAAACTAAAACGATAACCAGTGGTGAAAACCTCTGCTCATCAATATCATGCCGAAGCCAAAATGCTAACAGAGCTGCAGTGTTAGCAAAGATTAGCATTAGCGTCCTTGCTACTAACACAAGAGCTAGTGGTGAAGACTTCTGCAAATCAATATCATGTCAAAGTCAGAACGTTAGCAAAGCTGCTGTGTTAGCATATTTGCATAGTGATCTTTAGATGAATAAAAATAGAGGAGACAGTCATGGTTATGCCCACACCTCCGAAAACCCCTCAAGTAATATTTGAACAACAGGTAGTGAAAGTGTTGTGGAAGAAATGTCATCAGACCCCATATGGGCAGCAGAAGATAACATAAGATGTTACTAAAAACAACAACCAGGTTTTTGAAATTGCCACAGTTTGATACAGTAAATAATTATTTCAATTTTGATCATTTCCTATGAGCAAAAATGATAGAAATGGAAAATACAGCATATTGAGCATTCCAGGTTCCACTGTGCGGCGTGTGCGCTCTCATTTCCAATAACTGTGGTCTACGAGCTCGCAGACACCCTCGGGGCATCGCTTTTGTCTGTGATTGACACGCTGATTCAGAGAAGTCTTGTCAAAAAGCTGGTGGTTGTTGTCAAATGTAACATACACCAGGACAAGACGTTCCTTATCTGGTAGTTCCGACAATGTCAACGTACAGTTCCCTATCGGCAAAAGTTACATCATCATCATCATCACACACGGACAGAGGAATGCTAATATTGATTTGGCAGCTCAGGCCCTCGAAAAGCTCCTTAGCTCACTCAGCCATGAGGCACAACGCCGTTTGCATGGTCATATCATGCGCACGCTTAAACAGGATATCGCACGCTGGAATGTTTCCTTAGCCCCATTATTTCACGGCCGTCCTTGCAAAGTGACACTTTGCGGAGAGAGAGAGAGAGGGAGGTGCGATTCGGATATGGAAAACGTGACCGCGTATCTTTCCCTCTTTCAAAGGCCAGAGGATTAGCAGCGGTGGTGATGTCAGGAATCGCAACAGGGATCCTCGAAAGCGCCGCGTGCCTCGAGTGCTACACATGTTGAGTGCTGAGCTTGTGAACACACGATGATGAATGGAAACAAACTGGAAGTCAACACTCAGGGCTGCAATATTATCCAGTAGGGATGATTGAATGCTGGCTCGTATGCTGGAAGCTATCTTTTCAATGTATCTACAAAATGTTTACCTCTTAAGGAGGAATGTGAGTGTGAATTTTTGTTTGTATGCACCAGTCCAGCGTGTTGTAGTGTAATGTAGTGTAGACGACAAGCACTATAGAAAAGGCATTTGAACATCATGAATTGTCATACATGTATAAGTCATATATTAACCTGTTTAAAAAAAAAATTTCAATGTGAAATGACAAATCATAACACACATAAAAAAGCAAGTGACAAGAAAACTGTAGCTAGCCAGATGGCAGCTAGCACGAGAAGCTAACGTGTACTTCTCAACTCAGTGCTATTTCTTCTAGACCGACAACAGATGGATTCAAATTTCATGACACTCGTGACAAAGAAATCAGACAATCCATACTCACTTGGCATGTTGAATGCAAGTGACAAACAAACTGTAGCTAGCCAGACACTAGCATGAGAAGCTAACAACTACTTCTCAACTCAGTGCTACTTCTTCTCAAACAGATGAACTCAAACATTAGTCGCAGAAAATCCTAATCAGTCGTTTGTCTACAAAAAGCTGTTTGATACCAAAAGAGTCTTTTCTGCTTAGAATGCGTGTCCGCCTTCTTCACGCCTAACTTCCTGCCGATGATTGTTCTTCTCTTACCACCGTCATCCACTAAAGTCAAAATGGTGGCAAAAAGAGTTCATACTTTGATGCTGGCTGAAATGAGGTCTAGTGAGTACAAAAGCAAATCCAAAAATGTAACTTTGGGTTATATTTTTAAATGTTGAATGAATTCCAAGTTGTAAACTTTTAGGATCTTCCATCTTTCAAGATACCACGACCGTTTTCCAATCAAAGTACCAATTGGATTCATATGAAGGGCACATAAGACTCGTTTCTTTTGTGTTTGTGTTGCAGGCAGGAGCCACATTACACTCTCCAAGTGAAATTGTCCAGTTGAAGGATGCCGACCTTCTCAACTCGTTGATGAATCTCCCTGAAGTCAGCATGGAGCGAGTGGAAAAGCATCTACTTGTTTGTCCGTATGGATTTATCATTTTCAAGGCAGCGATGTCAAGAATATTTGGCTGCGCTCATTCTTGACCTTGTAAACAGTTGTCAGGATCAGCATTAACGGAAGGTTACTGAGTCTATTTGCTTCTTTTTTTTTTTACTGTGTTTTTGGAACATGAACGAAGTTCTTCTCCACCTCCTTTTCCTAACACTGAGCATGTATGTGCACAAATGAAAACTGATTTGAATAGGGAAATCGGTTTAGATTTAAAAGAGTGCATTGACTCAAACCAAATCCAACTGTTTCGCTTTATATATACCATCGTTGACTCTTATGACACCCATGCATCGAGATATATGGGCACATACAAAGTCACAACAACAATAACAAAAAATGGCAATGGTGTGACCGGGACACACATTTATTCATTCTCCATAATTTCCTATGGGATCAATTGATTGCAAATTCCGCCCCCAAAATGTGATCGTGTCGGTTCCGCAGCTTTAAGATTGATGGTTGCTACTGCAATTTAAAGAGTATCAATGATTTATGCGTAGTAAGTGGTAGTAGATGTTTACCTATCTTGTAAATCACTATCTATGGCCAGTTAACTTTGATCGGAGGATTCCGCCGGCAGAAACAGGAAGCCGCTTTGTTAAGTGGATTTAGGGCGGGAGGTGGGTGTGGGATCGGGGTGGCAGAGTTTCCACGTTTCCCAGCAAGAAGGACACAAAGGTTGCTGTTCAGTAGTGGGTGCTGAACTGGACTTTACCATCGGGAGAAGGGGGTCGAGGGGGTCGAGGGGGTTTGGGTGTGGGGGGTTTAGACAAGAATCATAAGTGGTGCTTTGACTTACAAGTTTAATTCATTCCATGACCATTTTTGTAACTCAAAGCATTCGTGTCTAAAATTATATGACTGTGTGTCTTGTCCACCAGAGGGCAATATAGTTCAAACATAAACACACAAAGAAGAGTTTCGCAACTGACTCGGTAATCTGCAATAATACTAGTCATTATTTTCAGAGGATAAATAATATACGGCAGACAGTATTGTTACATTGTCTGTCTACGTGTTATTGCACCGTTTGTGTTCAAATCTGTTGCTTAATTAAAGGGACTATCCCACGACCCATCTATGGCATTTTGAATTGTCTGTTAGCATTACGCTAGCAGATATTCAATGGCATCATTTTGTTTCGCTTTCATTTGACTGTGATAAAAGCAATAAACGGCGGACATTTTTGCTTGCATGTCAAAAAAAGAAACCCTACATAGTGTAGGGTTGCAGATGTTACATTTACACACGGGTGCATCGCTCGGCGTCGGAATGACGGCGACCTCGTTTGTCACCGAGCCTGACTGGCCACACACTTCTTTTATGTTGGGCAGCCAGCACCTCCCGACAGCTAGCGTTTCCCACGGTGCGAACAAGCCAGGGGTTTTACTGGCTGGTCATCTGCTCGTCCTTCACGCCGTTTCTTCTCTTTTCAGCTCATTGTGAAAAGGCCAAATGCTCCGACGGCGCACCATTTCTCAGCTTTGAGTAACTCCGGGCGAGAAAGGGGAACCTGCTTCTTTTCTCCCTCCAGAATGACTCCTTTGTTTTAGGGCTTCATTATTCCTTAATGACCTCATCCTGACAAAAATGTGGCCAAGCCATTAAGCTCCAGTGATCAGATAGGGGCACATTTATGACCCAATAGCCTCTGGTGCCGTCTCCATTGTGCTGTCATTCTCAATGAGTGATGATGCGGATAACCAACAAAGATTGCTTGAAAAAGGATGCAAACATGTTTGGATAAGCGAGTCATTCATCAAAGTCGGGCAGAGGGGCAATTATAGGCTGATTAGCCTGATCAATTGAGCATACCTCAGGTCTTAAATTGCTTTGCAAACATGGCAAGCGCTTAATGGAGTGTCTCTTTTCTCACAGCTTAGGTCGTCTTATTTGTTTCTTGTGTGTATTCTCCATTTTCTGTGCATTGGATGTTTATCAGCGTTTTTGAGAGAATTTTTAGGGTTTAATTGTTATTATTTTTATCAATGTATTTCAATAGACCTGTTTCGTATATTCGTGATATAATACATACAATTTCAATGATTAATTCAAATGTAGCATCTTTTGTGGGGCCTGTGAACGGATTTACAAACACAACAGCTGTTTTAACACACAATCTTCAGGTTTCTGATAGAAATCAAAGCAATGTCAGGAAAAGCCTACAAGAACATCTGAACTTTTCTGGGGGGGTTAAACAGAGGCCCTTTAAATGGTGACATGTATGAAATAACTCATTTTAAATTAGTTTGAATGTGATTGGTTAATCTTGAGCACAGCAACAACCCCGGTTATAAGGCGTGACACTTGTGCAACCACATGATCTCAGCTGTATATTTTTACTTCCCGCCTCTAAAAAAAAACTGGTTATATACACATTAATGGTATAAAAAGTTTCACATCCTAATCTCGTTTTTTTAATAACACAAAAACCTGGTGTTGGAATGGGGGTGTGTACACTTTTTATATCCACTGTAAACGCTATCCTGGTACAGTACAAGGTGTGGCCATCTAAAATAAGGATTATGTCACCGATAGGGATTCTGCCTGGGTTATTAGCGTCTGCATGGCGGGGGTCCCGCCAGAATCCGGTGGGAGTGGCGGAGGTCAAAATTGCCAATGCCTCCGGGCCTTATGCGACCCATGAAGTCATCCCCCTTCACCGCTTATCAGATTCTCGAGAGCAGTCTCCAGGCACTCGTATCCTCAGCAATTATATTGGCCCAATAAAGCCATTATGAGGCAATAAACTTATAATAACCTGAAATAATGGTGTGATGGGGGTTCAAACAAAAGACAGGATTTACACTGCTGGTTCCCAATCCCGATTTAATCCAAATCAGATTTTTTTTTTCATTCCTATTCCATGTACATGGAATGGCGCATAGTATCCGATATGGCTGTGTGTACATTCACAGAATACCTGAAACAACTCACAAGAGCGGCGCCCAAATTAGCACGTTAAGAACTCCACAAGTGTCAAGTCCAAGCAGTGACGACCCAGACGTAAGCAATAATATATAAACAATATAAGAAACATCAAATGTTAAATAGCATTTGGTTGGCCTGGGCTGACCCTTCCCTGTTTGCAATTATTAATGAACAATTTAGTATTGTTTGGTTTTGCTTTCAAATGATTATTGCAATCAACTTCCATTGTACCTGCACCAGACAATGAAAAAAAAACCTCTCACTTTTATTTAATGGAGATCCACTTGAGGTGTTGCTGTTTATATTTTCAAAAATATGCAGGATTGCGGATTATTTATTTCATATATCAAAATAAAATCTGACACAATGCTTCTGTCATTTTATATTGCGATAATACGAATAATTGTGTCTTGATGATCACAATAAAGAAATGTTCATATCGTTTCATCCCTCACATACAATCCAATGGCGCCCGGTGCGAGAGCTTTCCCCGAAACATAACGAGGCTCCGAGCTGATGAGCTATTACTTGAATAATATGTTTATTCTTGCGGTCGTAGCTGTACATGTTGTCCCTCTCGTGTCACCAAAGTAAGCAAAATGAAAGCCGCATCAGCACCAGCTTTCAGTGTCATGCATGCATTCCAAGCGTCAATTATAACCACAGCAATGTCTGAATCATTCGGTGACTGAATCTTACTGAAAGCAGAATGTCTGCCTGGTTGATTCCTGTTTACTTACCCTGTTCAGGCTTGCAGTATTATTGGGAAAAAGGTGGACAAAGTTCACTTTTTTTTTTTTTCAAAATGGATGGGACGAGATCCCACTTGAACTACACGAATGCGAACCACTACGCGACCAGTGCCTTCAGTCACTGTCATGTGATTTTTCTATTAGCATTGTACGCCTGCGGGGAGGAGGGATGGGGGTAAACATGAGATTTTAGTATGATTTAGCTAATTACCCTTAAATGGCATTTAAAACTGAAGTGCGCATTTAGTTGTTTACGTGTAAGGTAAATAAATGATGAGTCAAGTCACAAACAAGTGTAAAAAAAAAAATCAAATACACATGACAACAACATATAAATGCCACACAGTAGCTGGCACTTTAGCTTCAATTCAAACCCGGGACCTTTTGCCTGTGAGGCAGGCGCGCAAACAGTTACTCCATCAAGCTGCCAACCGCATCAAATTGACAATACAATCAACCTGCTCGGTCGAGTGTTTGTTATTAGGTGCGCTAAAGCCTACTCCAGCTGATCTTAGTCAGCAGTCGTCAATCATAGGGCGCATATTGACAAAAAAACATTCACACTTACTGTACTTTCACATCCTTATGAACAAGATAGTTTTTCATTTAACTAACAGTATATAACTAACAATAACGACTTTGTTGGTCTCTATGTTGCCAGAATGCAAGTTTGCATTATTTTTAAATGTAAAATAAATAACATTGAAACTTCACACACGGACATTCAAACTCAGGACCATCCCACAGTCAAAACACATTCATGGCACTTCATTTATATAGCGCTATTCCAATTTACCAAGCCCTCAAAGCACTTTGCATTCAACTACTCAGCACCAGCAGCAACTGGGGGTTCAGTAACTTGCTCAAAAATATTTCACAGTGGTCACAATAGCATGGGATCTAACCCACAACCTCTGATTTTTGAGACGACCACTCTACCACTGAGCCATGACGCTATCCAATCATAAACAGTGATTCTTCACAGGTCCGAAAATTATTTACTTACTAATTTTCCATCTATATGCAACAAGTGTATGGTGACAGGCACAAGTAAATTGCCTTTCGTTAGAATTTTCTAATGTAGTTGGGAAGCACTGGCGTGTTGCACTGTAACTACTTAGCAGGTTTATGGCCGACATGCATGGGTGCAAATGGGGTTGCAGCGAGAGGGCGGAGAGGCGGTGGGGGGGGGGGGGGGGGGGGGGTGAAAGCGGGTACTCACCAGGCCGGTGCACAGACTGAACACCGCTGGCTGCTCCTCCCGGGAGTTGACGTGTCCTCGGAAGAAGCAGTGGCGCATGTCGGCGGCCTCCTCCGACCGACTCGCCTCGGTCGCTCCCAAGTGCGTGACCGCGTAGGTGGGCGCGATGAAGTCCGACTGCGCGCTCAGGTTCAGGTGGAAGCGTTGTCCGAACGCGTCGATCCGGTAGTGCAACCGCGACACGGACAGCTCGTCGTTTAAACTCCTGCGCCGGCGCCTGTAGTGCAACGTGTGCGGGAAGGACTCTCCGAAGTCATTGACCCGCACCGGGCTGGTGATTTCGTACGATGACAGCTGCTTGATGAAGACTTCTGCAAGGGAGAGTGGAGAGCGTGCTGGAGTGCGCAACTAAAGTTGTCATAGCTCCCGATGCATTCTCGTGCACTTAAAAGTCGTACCTTGTTTTGGATGCAACCGGTACTGCGCGGCGAGCCGCACAAGCGCTGACAGATGACACGCGAGTCCCACCAGCCAGATTGCACACTGCATGGTTTCCACGGCGGTGCTGTCCGCGGCGGCCCCTTCGTCGAGCTCTCCCCCCGCTCCCTCTCTCCTCGTCCCCCAGGCCGGCTTGTCAGCGGCGGCAGGTCGCCGGATCGACGGAGGCTCTTCGCTGCAGCGCAAGACCCGCGTCGTGCGCGCGCCTCATCGCATTGCCCCCCACCCTCCCGAAAAAAAAAAGTAGCGGCCCAGACTATTTATTTATGACACATGCATCCCACCCCCCAAATACACACACGCACATACACACACTTGTGTCCCCCCCTCTTGCAGGGAGTTAGCCGTCCGGTACAAACTAGAGAGTGTGCACTGAAAGGAGGGAGCGGTGCCAAGTATGCTTTCCCTCAGCCATCCCCTCCTCGACCACCCTGCGCAAGCCCAAGGCGCACACACTCAAACACCAAAGTCTATGAAGCAACGCCCCCTCTGGCCCCACAGAGCCAATGGTGAGAGCGAGGGAGAGAGAGAGAGAAAGAGAGAGACAGAGACAGAAGGGTGCCTCCGTGAAACAGCTCCATGCGTGGGGGCCATCCTTCTGAACTGCATGTATGCAAATCCAATGACAACAATATTGTGATGCACGATGTAATAAATGGTGGTAATGTGCACCGTAAACAAGCCGACGTCACGTTGGTAACATGACTCCTTCGCAATACAGGTCCTCGAGTTACGGACGAGTTATGTTCCTTCGCTGGCGATATAACCCGAATTTTGATGTGAGTTGGATTTCACCGTTAAGGTCGATATTTAAATCAAAATACTTTGTAGCCTACAGTAATTAAAAAAAAACATATTTGTGCCACCCAGAACATGCCGAAACCAATATTTCATTGTTGACGGACAGCATAGCGGACACGCCTGACGGCGAGCCAACCTGCTCGATGGACGCCCGTTGCTGGAGGTAACAACACAACTTTAAATAACTTTAAAACGACGTGATTATTGTGGGAAATTAACAAAAAAGAAGGCGTCGTAAAATCGAAACGTCGTATGTCGTAAGTCGAGGACTCCCTGTGAAGTGTTACCATAAAATTAAGGGTTGCTCTTTGTGACCAGCGCAAATCTGGCGTTATGCACGGCGTAAATCCATGTCGACATGTGTCAGATTGGTTGTTGGTTGGAATGGAATGGACTGCTAATTCTTTAGCACTTTTTTAGCTATAGTGCCCAAAGCGCTTTACATAGCATCACATTCACACACCAGTAAATTGGCTTCAGTGTCTTTGCTCAAAGACACTTCAACATGGTCACCAGGGGTGAGGATCAAACCCACAACCTCACAGATGGGAGATGACCACTCTACCACTGAGTCACGCCACCGCAATGATGCATCGAAGCAAATGTCTCGATTACTGTACCCCAATCCAACCCAAATCACATTAAACTACCTGTGCCAATATTTAGACCTGGTCCAAGTAGACTTTCTGCCACTAAATTTTACATTATGTAGGGCATATCTTCAAAAACACATGCAAAATTCCCAAGGGACACAACTAGTCACTTTTTGCTATTATGTCATCACTTGTGGGAAAACGGAGCCAATCAAGGCCAAAATAAAGAGAGCGGAAGGCATCGTGGAGCCATCGTTCATTGTCGCCTGCCAGAGGAAGTCGACTCATTCGGCCACCACGAGGCGCTCAGCTTGTCGTTAATCATTTAGGCCGCGTTGAAGTCTTATGTAAAGTTGATGGACGTATGAAAGGCACTTTTGTTTTTCGTATCCTTTTGAAGAGCCACGTCGCAGCATTGTGACTCATTAGATCCGCTGGGCTCACCGGAAAACATTTGTCTTTTTCATGCAAAGCTTCCTGTCACAAAAAAGCAGACCATGGATAATATTCTTTTTTTCCCCAAAAGCCGACAAGGAATGTGACACTTTACAGATAAAATCCTAAACTGGTCAAGCTATAATCAGCCGTATTAAGTGTGACACAGTATTCAAATTGGTTTGACTTTTTAAGATTTCATTGGAGAAACTGCATCAAGTTCATGTTTGAAATAAAACCTAGTACTTTTCCTAATTCTGAACAGTTTAGCTTCCACAGTGACAGTAACGCATGAAAAGAATGCAGTTTTTGGCTGCTGGCATCGTTTTAGCGCTTAATAGCATCTTTCTCAGGCGAGCGGTCTGAACTCACTCACCAGCTGAAGCTGCGTCTCAGCCAGGACAAATTACTTCTCTCAGCTCAAACACACTCCGTTCTGAAACACTGCAGTTTTTCGGCAGCTACAGTATTTGCGAGATCATCGGCAGACAAGGACGTCGCAGCGTAGCCTCGTGGGAGGTACCAATCGTCCATTTGAATGGCTCTGATATATCACCTATACTGCTCACTCGGGAAAAAGGGGTTTCCTATTGAAAAGATTGACCCTGTTAACAGGCGGTGAGAATCTGGTTTTGTTTTATGAAAATGCCAGCATCTGCTTTATAAAACCTTTATAAATGTAACCCCATAGGAAACACGTCTGGTAACGGTTCAAACGCGCCAATGGCGTTGCAAGCATTGTAACTCCTGATGCCTCCCTGCAGCTAAACAATTGACAACATGGTTTAGAACGTCACACGTTTAATAAATGTCACCCTTTGTTGTTGGAACTGTCCGCAACGTTACAACATAAATCCCAATTTGACTTTGTATTGGACGCTCGCTGAGAACCAATAGTTAACCATTTTTGGGCGAGATCAGTGGCTCAATAAGCCAATAACTATGATGACTGATGATTTCAATGCTTTTGTGATCTTTGTGGAAACTCTACTAAGCAGAACATAAAACACATGCCCTCTCTTGGGCAGACATTGAAAATAAGTAGTCCAATGAAACATTTTCAAGACAGGAATGATAAAGGGGTTAAACAACATACCATGATGACTGCGAAAAAGATAGATTTATGTTTCTTGTGCTAAAGCGGTCCTAACCAGTGGGTTGTGGTCTGTTTTGTTTACTGTAATTCATTGCCATCAATTATTGTTACTGAAATATGATGAACACATGGTTGTCAGTGGATAATGAAAAAAGTACACATGGACCACCCTCAGATCCGCCGCACACCGAATGTTGCTGCTGAATGCGACCGAATGGAACAAATGACAGTTGCTGACTTCGACCTGTACACCCGCCTATTGACCCGAGCACACATACTCGCTGCACTGAAAAAATGTCTAACTCCCTGGCATTCTTATCATGTAACTACCGCAGGTGTCAAATCCAGGTCCAGAAAGAAACCCTGGACAGTTTGGCTTTAGCTGCAGGTGCTTCTACTCAAGCGGTAGTTAAACGAGACGGTTTTGTCGCGTTAGGCCGGATCGCTTGTTGTGCGAGGCGGCCTAAGATTGCAGGAGAATACATTTCTTCGCGTTGAGTTACCAGAAGTGTCATAGTGTTGCTTTCTTTGTTTCATTGCTTGCAGCGTGATTACACACACTTCTAGGAAGATGTTTATAAAACCAGTGAGTTGGACCCTGTGCCAAGGAAGAACCTATTACATTTCTGGGCAAGATTCAGCTGTTTTCATATACTTGGGCTCTTTATAATAATGAAAGGTTTTGGTGCAAGGGCTGTTCCAGATGTGCAGCATGTCAAGCATAGTAAGCACTGCAGGGATGTTGACTCTTTGGATCCTGTGCAGCAAACAGGTGCCAAAGACTCGAACCATCATTTGGGCTTGATACCTGTTTCTACTAACGAGTTGACATCCCCCATGGCATACTTTAAAGTAAACCCATGTGAGCCCAGTCAAGCTTGTTTGGATTGTTGTGACTATCAGTACGCTCATCTATGACTGTATTCTTCTTTCTTCCCCCCCCCCCCCCCCCCCCCTTCTCGAGGGTCTCGACACAAGGTTTCTGTCTTGTGTGTTTATAATAGACTTTCTTGGAATCCAAATTCGGAGCGAGCCTTCGGTACAAAAGGTCCGAGCTGTTTTGTTCATGCGGATTAGAGACTAATGGCTGCGAGTTGTGCAAATACCACTCAGTCCCTGTTGAGTTGGGAAACGCATCCATTTCTCTCACAGATGTGGCAAACGCGGACTTCGTCATCCTCGGGCTGAGGTCATAGGCTTGAAAGAAAGATCGAATTACTACAAACTGCAAAATAGCCGGACCGTGTTTTTTTTTGGGGGGGGGGGGGGGGGGTTCTCACGTGTTAAGCATGCAGTATTGTGCAATCCTCTACAAAGTTTGACCCCTGGGGTGAGATAGGGAGGGTAAAATGTTGTGATGGGAGAGTTAAAGCTACTGGATCCTCTTTTGGACTGTTGGACAACTATAAGCCAAAAATCATACTGGGCTAAAAGGTGTATAAGATGGTGTATAAGGCTGAGTGGTAGAGTGGTCGTCTCCCATCCGTGAGGTTGTGGGTTCAATCCTCACCCCTGGTGATCATGTCAAAGTGCCCTTGAGTAAGGCACTGAACCGCGATTTGCTCTCAATGGACCCGGCAGCACCTTGCATGGCAGCAGCCGACCACTGGTGTGTGAGTGTGTGTGTGTGTGAATGGGTGAATGCGAGGCTTCAATTGTAAAGCGCTTTGAGCACCATGCGCTGTCGTCAAAGCGCTATATAAAAAGCAGTCCATCCAATTTGCCGTGCATGATGAACATTCAACAGGCAGAAAGTAGTGTCTATTTTTGAAACTTGGTGATTTCTTTTTTTTAAATCTTGTTCTGTGGGAATCATGTGGTTAGCACGTCTGCCTGAGGTTTTAGGTTATTTAGGGTATTCGTCCTGAAACTGCCAAAGTGTTCTCTTTTCGAGGGGAATACTCATCTGTGCAACCTGCTGGAGCCCCAAACTTTAAGTAAGGCACTCAGTGGCGAAGTGAAACAACTCCGGAGCCACTCTCCCTCTCGCGGTTCAATGGATTTGAACTCTCGAGTCATAATAGCGATCTACATCCCCTGATATGCGTCACAGTCTTGCCTTTAACAGCCTCGTTAAGCAATCTTGTAACCTCTTTGCATGTTTTACAGATGCCTCAACAGAAAGATGCAGGGGGTGATCCAAAAACAGCGATTGGTCAAAGCGCTTTGTTTGCCAATCAGATAATCTTAACAAGTCATAGTTTGGGAAACTATTCCGGTTTATCACAGCTGCAGTATTAGACTGCAACTTTGTGTGCATGGTGTCACAGGTTTGGATCAACTGAGGATCAGCATGAATGGAAGTCACTGGGGTGCAGACAGCGCCGTCACTCTAGAAGTTACCATAACAAACCGCAAACCTCCCATCCCACAATCCCATCCAAGAGAGGGGGGCCTCTTCCTTGGTCCGTTCAGGTGGCTCTCATGGTGCACTGATCAAGGAGTTCGGCCACCTGAGACTTGTGTTGGCTTGCATTGCAAATTAAGCCCCCCCCCGCGCCCCAACACCAGCTAAAGACGCTTCCGCTTCCCCCCTCTCCCAATGCCACAACGAGACTTCATAAGCCACAGAATTCCTCTGCGGTCTTTAAACACAGTAGTCCACCAACCTCTTTTCCTGCTCCCATTGAGCGAGGCAGTGTCTGTCAGAGCCCCGCAGACAGCAATTAAACAAGGTCAAAGTGGCGGTCCTGCCATCTTGGTGACGAATCATCACATTATGGCAAAATAATGAAGAAGATTACTGTTTATTAAGCACCAACTGAACAATAAAGGCAGCCGCATGCAAGTGATTCAACCCCTCTGCCTTGCATAGCTTCATGTGTTTTGACAGCACGACTACTGTAAGACCGTGACATCATAGCCAGCCTTGTGGCCTGACAATTGTGCATTTCTCTAAAACGTAGCAATGTCGATGAGGGAAATACTGACAGAACTTTGAGACCTTTTTAAAGGGACATTCAGTGAGCCCTAGCGCCATCTTGTGGTGAACTAATCATTTATTTATTTTAAAATCTGACCATTTATGTCAATAGAATGCAAAAAAATAGGTTGTATCGTATAAACATGTGTTTTTTATGTAATAGTAGTTTTAGTAATCACTAATTATATGGCAGGGCTGTAGTCGCACCTTACTAGAGCTGCCATGTTTCGCCGCCATCGTCCTGCAACAGATGCCCAAATGACAACTTTGCGAATGTAGTTAGCCCGGGTGCTATTGCATTGAGTGTTGGACCCAACGGGTCGACCGCAGCTTACCTTTCACAGCTCGTCGGGCCCGTCGGGCCCGTCGCTTGTCACTTTCTGCTTTGTCTCGCAAGCTTTTACTAGCTTTTTTTTTTTCTTCTTTACTAGCTCCTCCTGCTAGCCGCTCGTTAGCCACTCCAGCCTAAGGCTCTGAATAACTCCCGTTAGCCGCTCTTGCTAGCTGCTCCGGCTAATTCTGGCTCGCTCGGTGTTTCGGCGTCGCTCACCGGGCGTCATAACGGCTGCGAAGTCGCCGTCGCTCGTCGAGATGCTCACGCAACATAGGAATTGGTGGTAGGCTTGCGAAATGTGGTCTCTCTGAGCCACCGTAGTGTGCGTGCTCCTGTGTGCTTCTAATGCTATTCTTTGACCACTAGATGGTGCTAGGGATCACTGGATGTCCCTTTAAAAATGGACACTGATGAAGGTGACCCTAATTACGGCTATAAAGTTAAACAGAGTGTACAACAAAATAAATTTCCCAGAATTTACTTTGACCACAGCGACCTCAAGATTAATTAGTAAAGAACTGTGATTCCGACACCTCAAACTTAAAAATAAAAATATGATATCAAATGTGTACAAAGGGTCAAATCAATGTGGCGCATACTTTCAGAGCAATCATCCCTGAGAAACTCAGCAGACTGTGACCCAATCCAATGTAGCCCGGTCGCTTCACTCTGACTTTTAATAATGTGTCTACAAGGAAGCATCAATTTCAGAACAACATGGTACAGAGAGCGGAACCCTGCGGGATGCCATATCATGAAGGCTCCGAGTCTGACATGAACTAACCCGTGGAGACCAAACGTCCCTGGTAACACGTATGAAGTGCAGAACGGAACAGTCAATAAATTGATATAAGAAATCATATACTAACAGTTTAGTGAAATTAGAAAATTGGTCAAATTTTTCAGGAAAAATAAAACCATCTTACGTCACAATACTTTGTACAGTGAGACTTGCATAGCACAATTCAGCTGGTGTCAAACGAGTCTACATGATTATAACAATAATAACAATGCATTACTGTTTAGAGCGTTTCTTGGCACTCAACAATATGTTGCAAAAAAAAAGCTATGGCTTTTGCAGCCTCTATTTCAAAATGAGTAAATGCTAACAGAACAGAGGAGAACAACATTTCTTAATAGAATGAAAATAATGTTTTGCCACATATGTACGTGATGCAAAGCAGCGTCACATTTCATCTGTTGATTAAAGTTTAGAATGTTTTATTGAGTTTACGTTTTTACCATTGTAAACTTCCATTTATGCATAAAATGAAAAATATATCAAACATTTTGTTCGTGAAAGTATTGCAAATAAATATTGAATTATTTTTAAATATTTGTAAAAAAAAAAAATGTAACCCCAAATTTTTACTATTTTCTTTATGTTGCTTCGCGTTTGACCTTGGAGGAGCCACACTCCATTGTTTGCTCAGGATTCATTAGCTAATGCCTGCTGATAGCTACTTACAAGCCACTTTCAAGCCTTTAACACCACGTGTGTACCGTCTGTCATGAAAAACTTTTAACAGCATGATCCTGCATGTACTGTACACGATTACTAACTCCCTCGTGTAATTTGTGGGCTCTGTGCTAATGTTTTGTTTTTTTTCCCCCATACCATATGTTCTCTATTTATATTTGCTTGGCTAATAGGGACTCGGCATGAGGGCATGTGTTTGGGTTAAGCGACAGGTTTAAAAGAGAGATGATGCGATGCTGTTTAAAAAAAAAAAAAACAATCACACTGGTTGTATCGATGACACCGAAAACAGATCAGTTAACTGTGCAAGCGGAAAGTCATAAACCCTAAAAAAGACATCACTGTCATGAGTGGATTTGAGCAGAAGTTATGCACGAGCTTCACGCTGGGAATATTCCTTACTACGCTCACAAGTCATGTGATCGCCTGCCAGGATTAGATTTCACGGGCGAATTGTTTCGCTCCTCTGCAGTTGTCTATGTGGAATCTTGCGTATGTTACACGGATGATTGACATTACAGTACAAGTTTACCCACAATGGTCAAATAAAGGTTGATAACCTTCTTATTGAGCTAATCATGATGAAACTGCATCCCAAGTGCGTCACTGGGCCCGGTTTTAGTCGCCCTGCCTAAAAAAACAACAACAGAAAAACAGAAAATTAAAAAAACATTGTAATGCTATATTGTCACAATTCAGCACTATGTAGTTCTCTGTCTCTGGCTTAATTTTTTTTTTTTTTTTTTTTTAGCAATCATCTTTAAACATGTATTTGGAAACAAATCTCAGAATTCAATCTATACCCCTGGTCCTCGGGGACCCCTGTCCAGCCTGTTTTCCATGTCTCCCTCAGCCAACACAGGTGATTCAAACGATCACCTAATCAGCAAGCTCTGCATGAAGCTTGGTAATGACCCCCACCTGTGTTGGCTGAGGGAGACATGGAAAACAGGCTGGACAGGGGTCCCCGAGGACCAGGGTTGAGAACCACTGCCCTATACGGTCTTCAAAAGAAAAAATACCTCAAAGCTTTGATGCTGCTTCTTAGGCGATATGATGACATGATTCAAAATGTTTGCGTATTGTTCACCATTGTAGAACTAGTGACTGGTATTCCACGCTCTAAAAAGAGAACTTAAGCAACTTAAGTTTTAAAAAGAGAATTGTTGACCTACTTAAAAAAAGATGCTTTAATTGGTAACAAACAATTGAATTAAATTAATCCAAAGTGAATATATTAAGTTTAATGTCAAATGTCAAAACTTAATATATTCACTTTGGATTAACTTAATTCTATCTGTGTTAGCAATTGAAGCATTTTTATTTTTTTTAAGTTGGCCAACAATTCTCTTTTTAAACTTAGGTTGGTTCAACAATTCTCTTTTTTAGAGTGCATTTGTATGACTCCCAAGTGCTAATGTATAGTTTACGTCTGCCCATTTTAGTTCCCATTTTCTTGTGCGGACTCCTTCAGTCGTGTTAAGTGGCCTAATAAGCCCTGCGGTGGACAGCTGCCTTGTGTTCGAGATATTAACAGCTGTGAACTTTTAAACTGGCAGCTCTTCATGAGATTCATTGGCAGGGTCCCACTGATTTATTTTCATCACTTCCTCTTAGCTCAGAGACTTTATTACCATTTCCAATTTTCATGATATCACACAAATGACATTCATTATTGTAAAAGAAAGCAACCAAATTATTTGCAGGCATATTGTGACAGTAATAATTAATACATCCCAAATGACCCCAAGCAGGACAACTGGTGTACTATTTATGACCAGCAACCAAAATAATGAGGTCATCATGTACAAGATGGGCAGACAACAGTTTAAAAATGTGTAGAAATTTGGGTTGTCAGTCGATTAATTTTTTTTAAATCAAAACTAATCGAATGACTTCAATAATTAACTTGTGATTAATCGCAAATTAATCACACATTTTATAGCTGTTCCAAATGTATAATAAAATAAAATGCACAATAAAATAGGCCCCCCTCCCACCCCTGGTTTTTCATACTCTTGTGAAGTGGAAAAATATGTTAACCTAATACAAATATGGTGGTATCTTTTAGTTCATTGATACAGTAGTTTCATAGTGATTCATAAAGTTATTTGAAGGTAAAATTAAAAATATGTACTGTAAATAAACAAAAACAAGAAAAAGTGTGAGACATTGATTTGTGTTGGTCACTTTTCTGCCAGTAGATGGCATAAGCGTTTAATGTTGGACATTGATGACACACAGTGCAAAATAGTGGCATTGAAGGAACATTAAATTAACTCGATATTAACACACTCATTTTGACACCCCTACTAGAAATATAATATTTCTGATTTTTTTTTTACACCTCATATGAACACTATTGGAGGTCTTCAGCAAACCCGTTCAACTCATTGCCATGTTATACTTTTCACCTCATTTACGTTCCTCAGAACGGGACAAGAGCCTCATGGCATGCATTGAGAACCTTTTTTTTTTTGATTTTTTGATTCTGTCTCAGTCAAGACTAAACATTTATTTTACAGTCCGATCAGTCGCCGTTGTTTACTTTTACCCTTCATCATGGCAGCAGCACACTTCCCGGCTCTAAAAATAATTCCTAACCCAGATAAAAGTTTCTAGTTCTTCATACAAAGTGAAATCTTGGAGTGGATTTGGCACTCAGGGAGGACACAAAAGGACACTCTGTTCAGTCTCCAGTGAAGAGGGCACTGTCAAAGCGGACCTTCAGCATGTTCAATGTGTCCCCTGATGAAGAGCGCAGTGAAAGATGGCCGCTCCCGGAGGTCTGAAAGGAGACGCTGATAACCTGGCCTAGGTGATAGTGAGATGTCTAATATTAGTGTTATCAGAATGCTTTGTGATAAGATGTCACACACTCTGTCACTTTGTTCACGTCCCATCGAACGCTGTGGTTGACTTTAAGGGACGATGGGCCGGATTTACTAAGACCCCACATAGCGAGCGCTGAATTAACAGATAGCACATACTGCTGGCCACAGGTGTAAAAGTAGTAGAGACAACACATTTTTTCTCGTTTCTGGCATTTCAAAATGCGGAATTCTTTCTAACTTTGTACTTAAGTTTGGCAAACGCCATCCTAGGTGCCCGGTTAGTAGATAAACTTCCTATTTAGGCCAGTGATTGTACACATGAATCTGTATTAAATGAGGCCCCAATAGTGAATTAATGAGACATTTTGAACAAAATCCTTCTCACCACTCAAATGTACAGAATCCCCACTGTCGGCTTTTTTTTTGCATTGGCTGAATTCTGCACACAATGCACCATCCCAAAAGTGCCACGGTGTGATGATAACATAATGTGCATGACTATGTTCACTCTGCAGATAGCAACTTGAACTCGCCTCAACCAAAATGTGCAGAGAAAAATGTTCAGTACATGTACACATGTACAAAGGGGAGCTCCAACAATCAAGCTGTTGTCAGCTCAAACTCAGCAAATATCACAAGCTACAAAAAAGCCTTACACTAAACCTAACCAGAAGTCCACCATTTTGAATTTACTTTGGAATTTGTCACCCATTTTGGTGCACATTTTTAACAAACTCCTCCTAGAGAATTGATGAGATCGTCTTCAAACTTTTGCATCGAAAGATGTTTAAGATGAAAAGCTATTGAAAGTTTGTTTGTTTTTTTCGTTGCATGCTGTTGCCGTGGCGATGCATCTCAACCTGGGAGAAAACTCCAGATTATTTTATTTTTTATTTATTTTTTAACAGGATTATTGGGGTATGTGCCCAACGGAACCCGACGTGGGCAGGGTTATGAGGGCCCTCTATAGTTCTGTTTATTTTTTTTCATGTTAATAAATACTGTGTTGTGTTCTATTATAATGCATTTTTGTATCATATTACTGTGTTCGAAAACGATGATATGATTGTGGCGCTATTAGGAGATGCCACAAGTCCAATATGTCCTTCGGTACCAAATGTCACCATTGGGTTGCACCCTATGTCGAAGCCTCCATGACGGGAAGGCTTCTGTTTAGAATTGAATGGCTGTAGCCATTGTTCGCCATTGCAGCTTCAGTCTGGAGTTGTGTAAACAGCTTTACATGGCAGGGAAGCCGCGGATCAACTGAGAATGGCTCTGATCAAAGGCGCCTTCACATGAAACCTGCGTGACACTGCGATGCATGCGTGTGTGTACGTGTGAATGTATGCATGTCTGTGAGTGTCGTACAAGGAGATGACAGACATAGATCTGTCTGGTGTGGTTGCTTCAGTGCTCCCCAACCCTCGCCTTCCCCTCCCTTTTTTTTCTTTTTCTTGCATTTTACCGCCTGTGTTTGCACAACAGTAGTCAATGAGAGCCCACCTGCCCCCTGGCCTCACACGGCATCATGTGACCACCTCCCGCTCTCCTCGAATGGATGCTCACACACAGAAAACTTCATTACAAGTAACAACACGTGCTTCTTTCGCAAATGAGTCCAAGAGGATGTGGATTTGAGAGGATGTAGTTTTATGAAAAATCATTCATTAAAAAAAAATAAAAGAAAAGAATATTAATTGTGGAAAATAGGTTAGGCCACTTTTCAATTATTCAAAATGCTAATTATCGGAAAATTAATAATAAAAACAAATCACAAAACTAATTTAGTAAATTTATAACAAATATTCAATTCAATTCAATTTTATTCCAGACTTAGGGTCCACTAAAAACAAACAAAACAAGAAAAAAACTGTAGTTTTAAAAAAACTACAGTTACACATTAAGAAGACAGGCATACCAGTGTTTCCATATGTATAACTGGTAGTAAATTGCACTACATCCAATAATCGTGAGTGACACCAAAAGTCACTCCAATAAAAGTATACATTAAAGTTCTTAATACAGCTTGCAAAGTGTTCACTTGCGCAAAGACAAACATCTCAGTTGCCCGAGTCCATCGTGGCCTTCTTAAAATCCCTCGCAGAGCATCATTATAGGCCACTTGAAGCCTAGACATACCTGCTTTTTTATAACTATGCCAAAGGTGAGCTGTACACAAAGGTGTACAATATGATTAGTATGAAGTAATTAATTATTTTTATTTAATTTCAGTATTTTGTTAGTCATTTTATTTGTGTTTATAATTAGGACTTTTAATTTAAAATAATTTCTACTTTAACTTAAACATATTATATGATTATTTTTTTCATTTTATTATATAAGTATATATTATTTTAGATATGAGTATATATTATTTTATATATATAAATAATTTCTAATAATTTATTTATTTGTAATAATTTATATAATAAATGTTTTTTACTTTAAATTAAACAAATGTGACACACACACACACTCATATAATAAAATAAGAACAATAATCATATATGTGTAATTTAAAGTAGAAATTATTTTAAATTAAAAGTCCTAATTATAAAGACAAATACAATTTTAAAAAATATACGGAAATTAAAAAAATTTATTACTTTAAACTAAAAATAAAAATGATAGAATATACAAATGAACACAAATGTAAAAAATAATAATGGTAAAAAAGGATACTATATATTTATTATATATTAAAAATACAGCCCACCCATTGTAAATTAATTGGAAATTAATCTTAAAAACAAAAAAATTATTATAATTATTTTTTTTTTATCAAATAAATACAAATAAATGGACTTTAGATTGATTTAATTTGGTGGCAAAAAGAAAACAAAACTGTAGACCCAGATTAGCATCCGGAATTACCACCACTCCAGATCACCTTCACACCTGCGTGGAAAGTTGAACCACCCTGGACATCTCTTTTCCAAGCTAAACTTAGCGCTATGTGCAGTGCTTTGCTTTAAACTAAAATATATTTCATGAACATGTTTGCGTTAGAGAAGCCAGGATGCCACTGAAACTCAATTATAACATTTGTCCTGGACACTTTTTTTGGACCTTCAAAAAGCTTTACAATTTTAAAGATTTCTTGAACAGTCGTATTATCCCACTCGGCTATGCCATGTGTTTCTGTTTAAATCTCGCTTTTACACAGCATCACTCATTGTTTAATATGTTACTTCGCATGCACACAATTACACATTCCAACTGTAGGGGGACCCTGAGAGCAACAAAGTGACAGTGAATGTGCACATTCAACCAAAAAAAGAGCTTTGACAACGCTATTTTGTTTTTGTATCTAGTGAGAGAAATCCTTTTTGACAAAAAAAAAAAAACCGGGTGACCGGGAGCAAAGTAAATGTCCTTCCAGGAAGTCTGAACTCTTTTCGCGCATTATTGCTGGAGGTGACACCGCATGAGAGCTCTTTTAGCTTCCATCAAGTCCAATCCCGAGGTGGAGGGACCACCCATTCACTTGCCCATTCATTCTCTTGTGCTTATTCACAAGACTGCCTGGCTCACTGCTCCCGGTCAGGTTGAGGGGAGGGGATGGACGAGGACAACAGGGGTCCCGCACCCCTTATAGGCCACGAACCGGACGAGGGCGCTTCAAGGAGGTCCCCCGCTGTGGGAAGCTTTGATTTGCCACTCGGCTTCACGGAACAATCGCGCACTGACACCCCCCCGAGGGGCCGGGCTTAGTGCGAGGTTAGCGGTAGGGTGGGCTCATGTCGCGCGTGTTGGCGATGTTGACATTGACAGTGATGGGAGGGCAGAGGGACAACGTGTTGACCCAAGCAGTTGTGTGGAAGGCGAGTGGACTGCATGTCAATTGGCAGAGGCGGCAAACAGGCTCACATGACAAATGAATGGAAATGCCATTATTCCATTGCACCTTAGGCACTAGGGGGGCAGTATCGTACAGTCATACAGACACAAACGAAGAAGAGTTTCACAACTAAGTGGCTCCAGTGAGGTGCAGTACTACTAGTCGTTTTCCATAGCCAATAATTACATTTTCCTTTTATCGATACGTTGAAAAATCCACTCCATCCTCGCATAAACATTTGGGGGAGAATTTTACGTCGTTTCCATTCAGATTTATTTTCACAATTCTTTAAAATTCAAATGAAAATAGTACTGTCTGTCTACATGTGTTGTTTTTAAAGGATTGTAACAACCCCCACAAAAATGCTATTTGTTGTCCTCTCTATGACATTTTGTGTTAGCATTAAGCTATTACACTAGCAGACATTCAAAGTCAGTTGGTTGTTTCAAATAATCTAACTAACTTTGTTTTATGTTTGAAAGTCAACTTCTACTGCTGCTAACTACTAACTACTGCTGTAGTCGAAGCAGATTAAAAGCTTGTTTCTTGAAAAAGTCAAATGCTGGTCACTCCTAAATCAAGACAGAACTGACTGAATATGAGCAGTTTTCATCAATCCGCTGCATTATTGCATAGTTGTGTACGTACGTCTTTCAGTTGGCTATTAATCAAAGAGAGGACTTCCACTGACTGTCATATTATTGCTAAGGACTGCCTTGACAGAGCCCACATGGCCCCCCCACAGATGGGCCGGGGCCCACCTGAGCTCGCTCACCCTTCAGCGTCTGTTTCATATTAAGTTCTGACAACACGGCTCGCGTTCTGGGAATCTGCTTCTTTTTTTTTTTTCTCCTGTGGCCAGACTACTCATTCATTGCGTCGAACGGGATGACCTAATCACTTGGCAGCTCATCAGTTAAAGCAAAGCTCATAAATGTACACCCCCCTGCCTTTTCATCATCTTCTTGACTGCTTTATTGTATTTTATTGAGTGTCCCGACAACTGCGTTTGCTTATGACAGATTAGAGCTTTGTGTGGTTCAATACCTGGCGGGGTGCCGATCGTCCCTCGAGCTTTGTGAGTGCAGTTCACTTTACCATCTTTGTGCACCTGGATGAATTTGGAGCAGCAGAATGCCACCGGTCTCAGGTCACAACAGGAGAATTGCCCAATAGGCATCCTTTAAAGGGAGAAAATTGCAAAAGAATGATTCAAATTGTAAAATTCATTTACACATTTTATTTATTTAATTTTTATGCTAGAGCATACAGAAGGCTTTGATACAGCTTCTGACATGAAGAGGTCGCTTAAAGCAATGGTAGTTATTACAGAAACCGGCCAGCAGGTGGCAGCAGAGTGTAAGAGATGTGAAGCCATGTTGCAACAAGCTCTTTTTGCAAGTGTTTTTAACAGGTTTGTGAATAATGATGAAACTTAGCTATATTCTAATGCTAATTGCTGCAAAATGGAAACAGATTAAAAAATAATACTTTTTTCCTGATGAAAGAAGAGACTCATCTTTATTTTGGTAGGTTCCATGTTTTTATAGCAATAGAACACAATATTCTGTGGACCTTGCAAAATCTGTCAAAATCCAGTGAAACAGCCGGGAGCGAAGGGGGTTGCTTCAGTGAAAATGGCTGGGAGTGAATGAGTTAATATTTTAATATATTAAATTTATTAAAATCCTGCAAAAACATAATTTACAAAAAACTAAAATAACTAAATCTATGTCATCATTATGTTCTCTCCATTTCCATTTGACTTGTTAGTTCTATAGTGGAAAAAACTGGTCGTCTTTGAGGACATCAGTGTTTGCACATACTGTATTGTCAGATTCTGTACAGTACCCGCACATGCACTCACGTGTAGATTACAAAATGCTGACCTGAGCAAATTTCATCAGGAATTTTGTGTGCTTAGTCTTCAAGACATAGAACCTTAATGGCCAACGAAGGAGCACCCCCCCCCCCCCCCAGAATGCTGATAACTCCCCCCTCCCCCTTCCGCTATTCACGAGTACTCCGGTTCATATTTTTTGTGGGGGTCCATTGACTTTCTCCTTTTCAGGCTCCTTTTAATCCCCGGGTCTGTGTCCTCAGTGGCTGGCTACAGAGGGGCTATTATTCGGGGCCTTATTACTGCGCCCCTCGCGGCTTATCTCCTTCCTGGTGACAGTCTTTTCAAGCCTCCCCCTAATGACCTGGGGAAACTCACATGCTCAACTTCCCAGGGCTGCGGGGGCCTGGCTGATGTCAGAGAGGGTGGGGAGCATGGCAAGGGGTCCTGCGTCCCACTGCAGGTGACAGAGTAAAGGAAGACTGTTGGGAAAGTCTTTTTAAAGAAGTTGTTGATTGCTTTGGACAGGGTACCTTTAAGACATTGAAATATTGTCCAGTAAAAAGCACCAAAGTTGATTAACTAAAGTAGTCTGCTGGCACTGTAATGATGTCCAATACCCCGGAGGCTTAATTAAAAGTCCACTATTCTTCTTCTTTTTCTTCTTGGCCAAGTGCATTTATTAGAGAAGAAAGTCCATTTTGATTTAAATCACATTCCGAGGCCCGGCCGGGAATTCAAAACAGTGCATTCACAGCTGGATTATGTCCATGTAGTGGTAATAGATCGCTTTTACAGTGGAACCTCCAATGTGGAACACCACCAGTTGATCTTGGTTGAGTTCCAAATTGTTCTCCTTTCAAAACCTGGGAGGAAAAAGTGAATTGTCATCACCATAAAAAAAAAATTTTAACCGTACGGGCAATATGATAAGTAGCATTTTAACATTCTGAACGGTCATAAAAGTAAAAAGAGAAGTTTAGCTCAGGTGTAATAAAACTAAAAGAAAGTAAAACTATTTGCCCTTAGACAGAAACGTAATGGAGAGGGAATAAGAAGGTAAAGCGAAATTTCATGTGACCTCATTTCTTAAAACAAAAACAAACAAAAACTTTTTTTTTTATGGTTGTTTGCTAAATATGGAATAGAAAACATCTGTCAAAAAATGTAAACAATAAACACAATATGGCACTAACTATCTTGACGATACGTAATCTGAATTTGACTTTTCTCCACAAATTTTTTTGTAAAAAAAACCTTAATTCTCATAATATTAAGGCTTTATATTCACATTATGACATTTTATGAAAAAAAAAAGTTGGACTAATTTCATAATGCAGTGGACCCCCGCATATTCGCGGTTCGACACCTGTGGAATTGCATATACATAGATTTTTTTCCAATTTATTATTTTTGAAAACATAAAAAAAAAAATGTTGCATGCAAAGTTTGAATAACACCTGTGTAAGGTGTAATGTTTTTGATCCACTGTAATATTCCTCTTTTTTTTTTTATTTGGAGCCCCTAAGGTGACATGGTAATAAAAATGATTTGCGTTCCCTCGACAAAAAACAAAAGATTGCGTTCTCTTGCAAAGATTGCACTGCCTCACAAATACGTTTGCGTTCCTTTGCAGAGATTGTGAGATAACGCAAACGTTTGTTTGCAAGAGGACGCAATTTCTTTTTTTTTAAGCAAGTTGATGTACTTCCGAGTCAAGAGACGAGGATGGAGCGTGTACTGTACACGCTCCATCCTCATCGCTTTTGGTCACACGGAAGAAGACCCGGAAGTACATCAACTAATTAAAAATAATAATAATTGCGTTCTCTCGCAAAAAATACTTTTGCGTTATCTTGCAATCTTTGCAAAAGTTTTTTTTTACGAGAGAACGCAATCTTTCCAAGAGAACGCAATTTTTTTTGCGAGAAAACGCAAAGTATTTTTTCCCCCCCTACCGTGTCACCTTAGGGGCTCCGTACTTTCCCCCATTTCTCCTGGAAACACACAGTGAATGTTTATCAGCGTTTGTTTTGTTTTTTTAAGATTTTTCCCAATGTATTTCAATGGGAATCAATTATATGCAGACTTTTGCTATTTGCCTCGGTCCCTATCACCCCATGAATAGTGGGGGTCCACAGTATTAGCACTTTTTTTCCTCAGCACCTGAAGAACATTTTTATAGGAAGTACACCTTTCTAGGAAATAGGAATCAATGCCTTACCTTCCAATCGCCACACGACAACGGCCAAGGTTAAAGAGCTGTCAAAAGAGGTCAGGAAAAACACTGCAAGACCCCCTGCAACATTTGTCAAAGTCGGGACGAGGGGTGGGCCAACAGATCTTTAAATTATTGATCGAATGGGGTGACTATTGGCATCATTATTCCAAAATGTAAGACACAAAGGACCATCAATTGCCCTCAGTCTGGGACGCCATGTAAGATCTTGCCCCGTGAAATGAGGATGATCATGACAAAAGGTACGTTTTGTTGAAGTACAATTACAAAAAGTGACTCGGCAAGAAATCTAGCATTATATTCGACCAAACTCTCTGGCATCAATTGCACATAATGAACATTACCAAAACTGTTTTTTCCCCATCCTTACAATATCGCTAAGATAGGGCCCATTCTATCCATGAGTGACCACAGTTCATGCATTTGTTGCAGCTCACCTTGATGTAGTTTTTTGGTCTTCCCATGTCTAGTATTAAAAGCTTGCCGTACAAAATGCTGCAGCAAAACTCTAGACTACAACGTTTGATAATATTACTGTACTGTGATAGTAAAACTAAAAACAAGATGAATAAAATCGGGAGATAAGTCAGAAGTGCTCACCCTTAGGACATCGTACTGCCCGACTATCATCATCATTGGCAAAGTTCCCACCCCACCCCAACAACCTCCCCCAGGGCTTAACTATACTTGTCCGTGCAAATTGCCTCACTAAAGTCATTACCTTCTTAATAGGACCCATCCTACGTGTTTTATGATTCCGAGACGCAGACACCAAAGGCCTCGGGAACCGACGGGCCTGCATGCCATGTGGGGAAGCAGGAGGACGGACACCTGTGTCACGTTTCCCGGGGGCGTCTGCGATGGACAACGGGGCTGTGTCTGCAATAATAATCCAAATTCTTGTCCACGCCTGAGGCTCAATGTTGTAATGCATAAACTGTAAAAAATTAATAAAAAATAAAAAGTCACTAGGGTTAAGAAGGGTGACGCACGCACGCACATACAAAATAATTATAAAAAAAAAAAAAGGGAGAGCAATGATGATGTCATGTCAAATCGGTACAATTATTGAATGAACAATACTGAGCTCTTATAAAAAAAATAAAAATTAAATAAAAATAAAAAAAAGAAGGGTGACGGTGATAATTAGAAGTACACTACTGTTGAACAGTCAGTTCATTTTTACAATTTTTACTTTAATGTGCAATACATTTTAATTGAATTAGTATTCAAGCGTTGGTCGGAGTAGGAGATATGAAACTATTAGCCTAGCGTCAATCAGAGTTAGCGGGTCGATACTCTTTATCCTTCGGCTAACTTGTCTAGTGCTAGCTTCCACTGCGCATGTGTGAGCACAAATTTACTGGAGCGGACTGGCGGAACTACACCATATCTGTAATTAGTGTGTTGTCAAACAAATACAGCAAATATTTAAGTATTTTTACCCTTTCAACCTGTTTGAGCAATATGACCTATGATTTTTTTTTACTGTTAAAAATAAGGGTCTCAGGCGATTAACTTTTTTAATCGTAATTAATCACATGACTTCAGTAGTTAACTCACAATTAATCGCAAATTTTATATCTGTTCTAAATGTACATTAAACTATTTTTTATTATTATATTAAGTTTTCATACTCTTATTAACATGGAAGTGGAAAACATGTTACACTAATAGAAATATGGTTGCATCTTTTAGTCATTGATACAGTAATTTCATAATAATTCATAAAATTGAGTTCAAATTAAAACAAAAAACAAAAAAAGAGTGTGATATTGATTTGTGTTGAGGTCATTTTTCTGCCACTAGATGGCATAACTGCATTTGTAAGACATTGGTGACAGCTCAGTGGATTTTTATTTTCATATTAAGAGCTATCTAATCTTTAACATGAAGTAACTTGTGAAATTCTGCACTTTTTTTAATTGTAAAATACAACTTGACCCCAGTCTCCACAAACATATGCATTTTTATCAAATTCATTGCTGCTAAATTTTGATGTGGACGTGACTGCTGTGTTGCAACTGGAATTCCCCCAGTACATGCTGTCCAAGTAAGGGGCGGTCATTAATATAACACATTCATTTTGACATCCCTAATAAAAATAATCAGTATTAAAGGCGTAACGAGCTAGCGTTCAGTGATTTTTGTAACAAAATCTAGACAATCTGTAACAGTTGGCAGCTTAACCCTTTTGAGTTATCTTTGCTGCTTTTAGCCAACCATTCTTTGAATTACTCCAAAACACCCATCCCCTGTGACCCCCTTCTCCTCCATCCCTGCCTACTGTGTTTGCATCAACAAGGTTACTGAGGGGATGGAAGAATGCGGAGTGAAGTGGACGTGACACCCTAAACGTAACAAAAAAGATGTGTTTGCTGAGAGAGCAGCCGGCAAACTGAAAGCTAATCAAGAGCGGCTCGGAGCGGCCAAAACCCCCCGCAAGTTCAACAAAGCATCTGGGCGCTGCCAAACACAACCGCACCCACACATGTAAACACACACGCATTTAAAATCAGTGTGTTTCTGGAAACCATCACTTTAGTGGTCATCCATTTTAACAGTGAGTTATTGTAGTCAGTGTCACTTCATAAATCACATTTGAAAACCAAAAAATGTGGGAACTGCCAAACGCAATCACTTTGAATGGACAGTCTATTGAGTTTGACATCTGGTGATCAGAGAAGAGAATAATGAGGACACAGAATTATTCCGCATTGACAAATGAATATGAACATAGAACTAAGCAATTACTGAAATAATAGTGGACCTAAAAAGGATACCTGTGGGACTCCAAAGTCAATAGGACAACTTCAATACCTTTATTCTTTTTTGTCTTCTCCTTATTACACATTATTACAGGTAACATCGATCACATCATATCATTTGCAACATTGACATCCGAAAGAAGGGCTGGCGGGTAGAAGCCATGGCCTTCATACGCCCTTGTGTTCCTTCCAGGTAGTATTCAAACTACCAGCAACAGGTAACATTTTAAAATTCTGCCTTTTCTCAATAAAAATACAGCGGGACATGTGGGAAGTTGTAATAAATGGTGTCATTTATCAAAAAGGTCTCACAAGTGCTGAAATACATTGACTGCAGTACAACATAGAATTGATGACTACAATAAGCCGCAGCAGCTGCTAGCTAGTGGCTAACGCTAGAAATAGACTAATTTCCTCGGTGTTAATATCGCGATGTAAAAAATATTAAACTAATTTGTCTAATCTTTAACAACTTTACAGTATTTTTTTTTTTTTACATTCTTGTACAACAACACTGTTGACAAACATGTCATGGAGACGCTGCTTTCAAAGTTAGGTCCACTTGCTTCGCGTAACATCTTGTGTACAGTATATTCGACATATGTACTCTAATTATAAAAGGAAATTACACACACACACACACACAGTCTCACCATGTCTTAATCATGACCAAGTCAGCAGTGATCCCAGACACCACACACGCACAATTTGCAGGTCCAGCTCTTGCGGTTAAGCATCCTGACAAGTCGGCAGATTCAAAAAGGCTGCGCGCTGTGCTTTTCCTGCACTGCAACCTCCTGGCATCAAAGGCGAGGGAGGAGAGGGATGCCAGATAATAACGGAAAGTGTTTTGACATCCAGCTTTAAGTCATTATTGGATTTAGATAAGCGGGGAATTCCATCCGATGCGAAGTAAAACAAACAAAGAAAGGAGATTGCAAATGATTCCGGCAACAGCGCGAGTGCCGTAGCCTCGGGCCGCTCAGATTACATCACGGACGCAATCACACGTGGAACAATGGAAACATGCGTGTTGGTGCAGTGCTGGTGGAGCCTTGCAGCTTCCCTGCAGGGTCAAGATTAGGGCACCAAAGCCAGATAAGTTTACTGTATGTACATAACTGCATGTAGCATTATTTCTTATTTCTTCTTATTTTTGCGTTGGGTGGACCAAATGTGTGGCGATTCGAGTTGTTGTTTTCCACACTAAACAGACTGTGACTGAACTTGTTCAACATCCTGCGTCGGCTGTTGTGTTCTCTAATTTGAAAAGGTAACGTGTAATCAGAGTTGCTTGTTTTCCCAGAAAAGAGGTCAATTGGAATTCTAGAGTGGAAAGAAAAATCTGGTTCCAGCATGTACACATGCGTCGAAATATGTAAAAAACAAAACAAAAAAAACTAAGTGGCTAAGACTCAAAATGTTAATGGTAGCTTTTTTCATATATGCATATATTCCAAGTCAAAACACAAAAAATAAATTTACATTTCTATACCCTAAGAAAAAAAGGGAAGATGAATTAATATCTTCTGGCAGCTCTGAGAACTACTGTATCACTGTATTTTTTACACTGTAGATGATAAATTGTCACTTAAAATTTGATCTCTACAGGACAGTATAAATAAAGTTCTATTAATGGTGACAGTTTGACACAGAAGTGAACGCCTATTTTCCAATACTTGTAATGGGGGGACCAGCATCCAGGAGCCAATTATTTTCACTACTAGATGTTATACTGTACTTGAACTATTTTTTTTTTGTTCGTTTGTTTTACGAGTTAAACAGGCTGTAAAATAACGGCAGCTCTTCCCATGCATTTGAACAAGAAATATGCAAATTCAATAATATGAAAAGAACAAACAAGAGAACAAAAGTGGAACATCGTTTAATGTAATCAGTTTTTGTTTTGTTTTTTTCTTCACATGCAGTGGCCATGACATGGAGGCTCTGCCTCTCCTGCCTACCCTGATGTACACAGAGCATGGAGAAAACCATATGCAGCATCTTACCTTTGACCCAGCGTTGACCATCCCAGCAGGCACTCAACATAATAATGCCCCTAAAGAGGCAACAACAATCACTGCTAGCTACCATTACATGTTAATGCTTGCATTCTAAATAGCCCCAAAATACACAGGGGCTGTTTCCTTCCATCACACTTAAAATATATGAGCCATAAAAAGCCTGGCAAAAATATCTCCTCCATTTCATCAGTTAACTCTGGCATCCGTCCAAAATGCCCCAATTCGTCAACTTTAGCTACCCCCCCCCCCCCCAGTTGTGTGTGTTTACGAAGGAGAGTTTTTAAGCTTTCCAAGCGCCAGTGAGCATTCCCCAGGATTAGTGTTGGACAATGGACATCCATCACTTTTTACCAAAATGTAGTGTATGGGGCTGGCTCCAAGTAACTCCACTGTGATTCCCACTGCAATAAGAAGTTTGGATGCATGACAGTACTTTCTTTGCTGGCTTTAACTTGACTCCCACCCCTGATGTCCAATCATCTAATAGTGGTGCAGATCTAGATTAAGGTGTAACTGTATGACTTTTCAACATTGCAGTCCACTTGTATTGCAGAAACATGGATTAAAGACTCACCAAATCCAGAAGATGAAGCTGAAGTGGGGGGAAAAAAAGCTTGATGTCTGTGGTAGTTGGCACCAACTTTATAATGCAAATTCCCGCCACCTAGTAGATTGAAGGGAAACACACTTACTAGAGTTATAGCACACACCTTCTCCAATGCAAAACAACCCTAAAATCCTGAAAAATGCTCAATTAAAGTAGAAGACAACCTTCAACAATTCTTGACAATATGTTACATGTGACCTCACTACTCTAAACATGACATTTTGATGAATTTTACATTAGTGAAATATGAGCTATGAAGCAAAATCTAGTCATTTTTTTTTATCCATCTCAGGGGGGCGGCCATTTTGCCACTTGCTATCGACTGAAGATGACATCACAGTTGCTCAGGGCTCAGGCAACGGCCAATCACAGCTCGCCTGTTTCTGAAGCCGAGCTGTGATTTGTTGTTACCTGAGACCTGAGCAACTGTGACGTCATCTTCAGTCGACGGCAAGTAGCAAAATGGCCGCCTTCCCAAAAACGGTGATTGAAATTGAAAGGACATACACACTTGCTAGCAATGTGTGGCAGCTACCATTTTAAAGACGCCGGGGTTTTTTTCAGTGTGCAACTACCTCGAGAGAGTGCCATTGTTTTGATCAGCGTTTGTCAATGTGTGACTGACTGAGCAGGGTGACGCAAGAACTACACAACCGCCAAGAATCGTTGAGGAGAAGAGGCAAGCACACATGATATTTTGGGGCAAATCCAGATACAAATGCAGATCAAATAATTTATTTTTGAGTGCTCCAGAAGTTCAAATTGACAGATGCATGTACCCTAATGCCATTTATTTTACTGTATTACCTTTTTTCACTTGACTTATTATTCTCATTATTATTTGCCTGATCTCACTGCAGTGAGCTCCCAATATTGCAACACGACATGTTGTGGTTTAGGATGACACCTTCAGAATTTACACAATAGGAAAAGTAGTCGGAAACAGGGAGCCTACTCGGAACATTCACAATACTACTTTATGTGACAGCCCCCCCCCCCCCCCCCCCCACACACACACACACACACACACACACAAAAGTGAAGTATGAGTGACTGGGGGGGAAGAAATACAAAGGTTTAACATACTGTATGAATAACATGATGTCAGTATTAGCACATTTGCGAGGCTTCCGATAATAAGGATGATGATGTATTGCATGTCATCTCTACACGGCCCCGTGCTGAAAGGCAAGGGGGAGGAATAGATCGCTATCTGTTTACAGCCTATTTGTGGTGCCTGCTTTAAAAAGTCTGCAAGGTCTTTTTTTTCCCTTACACTTTAAATCATAAGCTAATGAAAGGCCATTCATTTTGTCTAGTGCAAAGTGCAGTATAAATGTGCATGAATGGAAGGAGATTTATTTTATTTTTTATTTTTTGTAGACAGATACAGTTGTAAATGGATATTTGCACCGTTGTGGGAGTGAACGCAGTCAACTTTATTTCCGGCCAGTCGATGAGGATCCGCTTAGTCACTTTAAATTCAGCACAGGAAAGGCGCACGGTCTACATGGCAAAGCATAACTGACCAGCTAGAGTCCGAGCAGGAGATCGGCGCACCAAGTATGTTTATAAGGAACCGCAAGAAAATCTCCACATGCGGATGATGTAAAGGTGGCCACAGTTAAGTGGGCGCCTGGATGTAGATCGACTTCAACCGATCGTGCATCAATTAATTTATTTCTACGGTGATTCAGAGGGCTCAACGCACACTGATGTCATATTTATGAATGAATATTTATGAATATTTATGATTTGATCCAGACTAGTTTCTGGATCAAATCTACCAAAATCACATACACCACCTACGCCGCAACCTGGTTTACCTTCGTCTAAAGTCTCGTCTACTTTCTGTCACCAAATTGTCACTTGAGTGTGTCGCAGAAGTCCGCCCAAACACCCAAATATGGTCAACTAGACTTGCCCAGGCAAGAAAATGAAGGTCCTAAAAGACATAATCATGATATTAAAATGTATAATGTGCTAACTGAAGACTTTAAACTCTCAGTAGGTGTGAATGTTTTTTCTTTGTTTATACAGTACGTGCCCTGCAATTGGCGTGCAACCAGCCTGCGCCCCGCTTCTTACAAAGTTAACTGGGTTCGCTCACCTGCCACCCCAAACAGTCAACAAAAGCGGACGAATGGATGGCCGTGTGCGTTTGCACCATCCGTATCTCATTATGGTGACCGTCTTACCCATTCCCAGCAAATCTATCAAGTCAATTAATGATTTAGGAGCAGTTTCATTAGCAAACCCATCTGCATCCTTTCACCCAACAAAAAGCAGGCAGCAGAACTTAATCTGCTGCTCTATTTTGCAGTGTAACGAAGCGTGTAATGCTTCTGGCGCGTGGAACACAAACTGACAAGCGTCCAGGTAACGTGGAATCATTTAAAAGCCTAATGCGCTGCTGACAACAAAGCGAGCATTTGTTTTCTTGGGCCTCGACTGTCTCATTTAGGAAGCGGGCTGCCTTCCAGTCACAATGAAACATTGAGCTCCGAGTGTTTTGAACCCGTTTGCCGATACAGCTGGGACACAGTTAGAAGATTTTGCACGGGTAACTTTTGGCTCTATTTAGCTGTGTGTTGTGCTGTATTGTTCTTGCACTTTGAGGCTCATTCACACACAGAGACAAGACTTGAGCTCGTATACCCCACTTAATGCAAGGCTTTTGAAAGTAATCCGTAAAACGTGCGGTGTTTGGTAAAACATGCATCTTGCCAATACGTCTTTAAAACGCTGTTTGATTCCCTTTGAAATGAGGCCCCGTTTCTGAGGAACAATTCATTTGTTCAGTAAAGTCGTGAGTGGGTGAGCTGGAGTCTATCCCAGCGAGGTGACATAATACCGACTGACCAAAAGAGGACCTAGGACTGACCCTTGAGGAACCCCACATGTCCTGACCAGTCAAATAATAATTATATTATAATATTTATCTTGTGTCTTTCAGGACACCCAATGATCCTTTAAAGATCCTTGAAGATCAGATAGGGTGGAGGAGTGATTTTGAATGTATGAGGATAAGTACCCGGAGAGAACAATATCACAAAAATAACATACAAACTTAGCGTGAGCCGAGATTTGAACCCAGCACCTCAGAGTGGCTAAGGATTTACGAAACATCTTTAAGGTTTCTCTCAATTGTGAGCGGGAACTTGAAGGCCAAAATCTGAGTCAGACGTTGAGCTTTCAGCCAATCAGTTTGCTGCCATCATGGAGATAGCAGGTCTATATCCTCAGCTGACGCTCCAAATAGAACACACGTGTCTCTGGTGGGCTTGTGGCTTTTAAGGTGCAGTACATGTTGTCAGAAAACACAGACTTCTGCTCCGTGAACTATGTATGTTTAGCCTTTAAACCGCGGAGATGCAATGAGGATGTTCAGTTTTTTTGTTTTTTTGTGTACAACGCTTTGTTTGCAGCTGTGGTTGTTTTTAAAGTTGAGCTATTCACTAATGTGCTACGACCAAAGGGGAGAAAGATTCCCGCTCAATTTCTAGTTGCAGTGCCTCATATTATACTAACCACAGATATTTGTGAATCCTCACACATCATTACTTACTACTTAGTACTTTGAACAATACATCAAGGAAATCCCATCGCGATTGAAATCATATTTACCCCCGTGTAGATTTTGCTTCTCCCAATGAGAGAGGGGAAGGGAGTTGCTGCCCTCTATGGGTAACAAGGGGAGTTACAGCAAGCTTTTAATATTGCGCTTTATAGACGCTTTTCAAATGCTTAAAAATCATCCATAAGCTTTCTGAAAGTATCAATTGTCTATACTGGTTGCTCACATTAGATTTGCGGGTGACTGAAAACAATGAGAGGAGGGGGTACACCCTTGAATTGTCACCAGCCAATGGCAGGGTGCGTATAGACTACAATTTACACTCACATTCACACCTATGGACACTTTATTTGTTACATTTATAGTCTAAAATGTACCTAACATGTAGGAAGGCCTGACTCTTGAGTTTCAAAGGCGGTAAACTCAACTGTGAAGCAGATGTGCTAACAATAGCAATTTACATTCAAGAAACCAAACGCAAAACCAGTCTTGCAATTCCTGGAGGACGACCAGCTTTGTTACTCTTCTTCTGTCAAACCAACAAGCTTCTCCCATCCGTTTGGCTCATTTGCATTGCAACATGCGAGACCACTAATGAGCTGGGCGAGGAACCAGACCGCTAATTAATCACAGCAAGTGTAAAATGTGCTTCTGCTGCTGAATACTGTGAAGCATTTAAAGTGGGTTACACACATAATGTTAATCGGGTCGAATTTATGTTGTGTTATGGGTGTTTTGTTTTTCAACCAAATCTGCTCACACAAAAAATAAAATAAAAATGAGTAGGGGACTTTCAAATTGTAGAAATCGATCAATATGTTAAAAATCCACGTGTGTACGTATGTCGTTTTAAAAAGAGTGCCATACATGATAAACGGACCGGTCCTCACTAGCTCATCCATAATAGGCTCCAAGAGTGTCACATGACTTCCTCTGATCACTTCCTCCTCCTGCCAAGCTCCTCTGAACTGATTTAAGCGAGTTTGGCACTTCTTCTCCCTCTGCCCTTGTTTTCAAGCCGCAGGATATTTTCTTTCTTTCTTTGTCCTGTCCTTCAATCTCTCCTGTGTCCTCTGCCATGACACAGGAAACTCAAAACATCTTTATCACCTATGAAATCAATTAGTGTCATTCAATGTTCAAAGTAGCTAATGCACTAATAATACATGTACTGTACATACAGGGGCTAATTGTCCTAAGATTTCGCTCAAGGTCGCAAAGTTCGCGAGACGTTCGCCGAATGTTTTAATGTTCTTGGCTGTTACATGGTGTCAACACGTTAAACATTAAAACATTGGGCGTTGAACCTCTGGCAAATGTTTAGAGAACAGAACGTTTAGCGAATGTGGCGATCTTGAACAAACCCTGATGAGAAATACACGCAAAAAAGTGAATAACGTAAAGAAAGTACAATAAATCTCATCTATAAGTCTTTTTTTCTCCTATATTTTAGCAGTGTTATATACGGCAATGTTAAAATTGCCCATATTGTTACAAAACATAATATTCAATGGTTTGTTTTTTTTGGTCTAAACCTTTGATGAACACTTGAGGCTAGTATGCTGCTGCATTTTATGTTCGTTCCTTAATAGCTATGTTGTTTGTTTGTTTGTTTTAGGTGGGACTTGGTATAAAACATTTGAGAACCACTGGAACGCATGGACTATTTTTTTTTTTTTGCTTTCTCAGGCCCAAATATTACAGTAACTGCACCGAATCACTTTGATCAAGTCCAACATCCACGCACATGCACACACCTTTCATGACACCCAGCTGAGTACAGAATGAGCTCATAAAGCCAGGTTGATGCATATGAAAGAACAATAAGGACACAAGCACCTAAAACGCACTAATGACTATAATTATGCTCTTTCATACAAAATAGCTTAATTGCAGTTTATGTAGTGATGTCTTCTTTTCATGTAGGTTAATTCTCACCATGTGCACTGTGATAATGTTTTTAAAAAAAAGGCTATTAAAAGTGGGAGAATGTAGTCATTTCTACTTTAAAGACTTACTAATGCCTTTCAAATGAGCTTTTTTTTTAAGCACTGTGTCATCTACTACAAATGTTACGACTTAATAGGGGGACACTTTCAAATTGGGGGATTAAATGAATGTTTCACACGTCATTATTTGTTTCATGTTTTTATTTTTTTATTTAAAATGTTTCCATCTTTTATGCTTTTTAACAATCAGTTCCTTTGTGTTTGCTTAATTTACAACCTTCCATATGGACTTGGGTGACTTCATTGATTTCTATTGGCGACCCCTGTCACCCCCATTTGGCATTTTCCAAAAATAATCAACGTTATTTTATCTGCGTGGTTGGGTGGATGGATAAAACTATCAAGTGTAGTCCCAATGACATCCACTAGGTGTCACTGTAACGCAGTGACTGTCAACATACAGAAGTCTCGCGCCAGAATCTGTCAAACCAAAAGCTCCAAACTCCACTAAATTGCCACAACACAATAGTTTGTGTTCATAATGTTGACCTGCTCTAATGTTGGAAACACTATAAAGAGCAGAATTACCTTTTTGCCTAGTACTACCGGCTTATTTCCGCGTTGGAGCAACAAGAAGCAGGAGGCGGCACCTGACCTCACTTGTTTGAGGAAGTTGCTCAACATTGGAAAAACACACACTCACGCACGCTAGTCCGCCACGCTTGTAAAACATGTCGTCGTTGTAAAACACGTCGTCGTAGAGAGGGGGAAATACTCACGGAGATCGTGTTTTATGGCACAATGAACGACTCGGTGACTCGTTCGACTTACATTCGTAAACTCTCCTACAGGGTACTTCGTCTGGTGGCCGACTTTTTAGACCCTGTGGACATGTGGAAGGAAGTCATCATTTCCATCCGGAAGTCCAACGGCGAATTTAGGTACACTCAGCTTCATGTCAGGTATGTCCTCTATTAATTTATTTTTATTTCTATCTATCTATCTATCCATCTATCCATCCATCCATCCATCCATCCATCCATCCATCCATCCATCCATCCATCCATCCATCCATCCATCCATCCATCCATCCATCCATCCATCCATCCATCCATCCATCCATCCAGCATTATAGTGAACTGTGGCAGGACAACAGTATCAATACATTTGCAGGCCATCATTTACTGTATATCTCTTACTCTTTTAAAAAAAAAAAAAAAGTGGTCTTGTGTTTAAGTGTTTATTAAATATGTCCATATAAGTACACTAGTACAGTATTGCAAAAATGTATGTGTTGTGTTTAATGTGTGTTTGCAGGCGTTTTGAGGGCGCTGTTGCTCAGGGGAAGAGCCCCACAGTGGAGCTGCTGCGTGACTGGGGCATGTTCAATGCCACAGTGGGAGAATTGGTGGACATTCTCAAAAGTCGCAAGTTGCTGGCACCTGCCAACGTGCTGTTACCTGGTATGACTTCCTGTGTTCCAAGTGAAATTAAATGAGGTATATGCCACGGAGGAGGCGGGAAAGTAGGCCAAAAAGATGGCCCAAAAATAAAATCTAATTTATTTATTTTCTCAGTCATTCAGGACGATTACAATTTTAATCTAACAAACATTTATTTAAAGGTTTTCATTTATTCCAAAATAATTCCTGTGCAAATGTTCAGACAACTATAATGTATGCTGATTCTAAATCAGTTTGAACAAACTTACCATTCATGGTTTGTGCTGGAATGCCACAATTAATTAAGTACATTTTATTTGCTTTGCGTGTCACCTATTACAACTTTCTTTTTTTGTTTTTGGAAATTTGTAGTTAGGATTAATCATACTCATGTTTTGTTTTCAGTTCTCTGACTTTTCCCAAATCGAAATTTGTGATTTATTGTTTTATCCCCCTCCACCCCTCACGCTAGAGGAGGTGATCTCCATGGAGACACCACATGTCAATCCTGCAGCAGCAGCCAGCAGTCCATATCCAACTTTGCCTACCTTGAGGATGCCTGAGACAAATGGGACAACGTTAGCGCCTGAACAGCAGACTCCCATCCAGCTGAAGAATGAAGAACCAGACCATACTCAAGGTTGATCATTTCCTTCATTTTGTGTGTTTAATGCACATTTTAAGTTATTTCAAAAGTCAGTCAGCCATCTTATTAGTTTTTTTTTTTTAGTAGTACATTATATACTATAGTCTTTTTAATATACAGTATATTGTGGAGAGAAACCCCGTGTACAAGAAAGAGGCAGCAGAGGGCAGTAAAACAGCATAGAGAATAGTGCGAAGTGTCTCTCACGGTTCTGAATTCAGGATGTACACAGTTGAGCTGGAATTGGCTCCTGCTCTCCTTTGACCCTAATGAGGACAAACACAAGAGAAAGTCAATGGGGCAGTAGTAATGCTGTCATGTTTGTGCTCTCAGACTGTGTGCTTTTTGGTGCATGCAGCCTGTAAGAGGCAACCCCGGGGTCAGCTGAAGACGCATTCTGTTTGTCGGACGATTCACCTGCATGCCTTCATAGCCCGACGATAGTTCGTTTCTTTGCTCCACGTCTTTTGATCCGCCATCCACTTCTCGCGGTTTCTGGTATAGTTTCCGTTGCCTCGTCTTGATGGTTGCAGCGCCTTCGGTGTAAACTTTGTTATATGAATAAATAATTGCCAACACTATTATTTGTGTCTCTGTCTTTTGGAATCCAACCTCCTGAACATAATACTGAGTGCATGTTTTTAATGTTAGGTTTCACCAGTTTCTCATACAACGAGCTGATGGAAATGACCAGAAACTTTGACGAGCGACCTACATCCGACGGCGGCTGCCGGCTCGGGGAAGGAGGCTTTGGGACCGTCTTCAAAGGTTTCATGCGGGACAAACCTGTGGCCGTGAAAAAACTCAATCCTGTGAGTAAAAAAAAACAAAAAAAAAAAAACACTTTGCTTCCATATCA
Organism: Leptonotus elevatus; assembly: GCF_054856555.1. Lineage (NCBI taxonomy): Eukaryota > Metazoa > Chordata > Actinopteri > Syngnathiformes > Syngnathidae > Leptonotus > Leptonotus elevatus. Next base: position 12,431,560 of record NC_141242.1, read on the forward strand.
CAGCTGGTGCACAACCTGTCAAATGATAGTGATACATCATCGGATTTGCGCAGATAGACGACGTCTCGCCCGATGAGCTGCAAATTCAGTTCAACCAAGAGATTCAAACGCTGACAGTGTAAGTTCGTAAGCGAGTGTCTGGCGCTAGAAAACAATCCATCCTCACGATATTTTTTTGACAGCTTGAAACATGAAAATCTGGTGGACATGGTGGGCTACTCCAGTGACGGGCAATACCCGTGTTTGGTGTATGCCTTCATGGCTAATGGATCCTTGATGGACAGACTGGCTTGCTTTGTGAGTGCCATCTACCGCACTAAAGTTGTTTTTCTTGTTGTTGAACTTTGACTTTAAAAAAATATATATATTGCTTTTTTTCTTTTTTTTTTTTCTTTTAGGAAGGAAGTCCTCCATTGTCCTGGCGAAATAGGTGCTTGATAGCTGACGGCACGGCAAGAGGTTTGGAGTATTTGCATAGCAACCATCATGTGCACAGAGATGTGAAAAGGTAGATATAATGTTTACATCTGTTCTTATCAGCATTCAGTTTTTCATTTTTATTGTATTATAAACATGGCTTGGAATTGCTTTTCAGACATGTCGATTTTGTAAAAAAATATATATATTTACTGTGATTATGACTACTGTTGTCGTGTTAGCGTAGGTTAGTGATGGCCTACGCTGAAAGTACAAATTAGATTTTTGTCGCCGTAATAAAAAAAGTAAATCAAGGAGAACTCCTTATGTGTCTTATAGAGATAGACCGATATGGGGTTTTTTTTAGGACCGATGCCAATTATTAGTAGTCAAGGAGGCCAATAACCAATATTTGAAGCCGATAATCATTTTCAGAAAAAAAAAAGTCAATAAAAAAATACAAATACCAACCATGACTTTGTTGTAATGTCTTAAAGCATTAATGCTTATTCAACATATTTTTTCTGACTTTTCAAAATATAGAAGTTTTTTTTACTACTTTAAATTTCTAAAAAAAAAATAAAAAAATAATGTTTGGGGAGCTCCCTAGGTTATCAGTACGTCGTTATTACTCCCTAGGCGGTATTATGACCCGTTTTGGGCTTTTTGATGGGTCTGACCAAGCCATTTCAAAATAAAATACTGCCCACGGGATTTATCATGATATTATAATTAGTAAATAGAAACTTAAAAAAGTAATGTCGAACAAAAACAAAAGGTTCCGAAGGTTTCCAGGGTCAGCAGCATCTCTTATAAAGTTAACTTGAAATGTAAACAAATAGTTTGCCGAGATTAAAATGGTTTTAGCGTTACCTTTTGTGCGATACTGGTATTCGTCAAATTGCCCAATATCAGCGGCAATAATCGACCAGGCTGATTATCGTCTATCCCTAGTGTCTAATGGTTGCAATCATATAGCGCTGGTTTGTGGGTTCATCTTTAAGATGTTGACTAGTGAGTCCACTCGCTGGTTTCCGTCATTTCGCTTCCAGCTGTATCATATTTAAAAGACTGGTGAAATGACTTCTCTCACTCTAGTGAGCATATCAAAGCGAAAATGTCAAACGGTCTTTAAATATGAGCTCAAAATGTACGAGTCACCAATGCCACCATGCATGGGCAAACCCCCGTTTTTCTTGTTTTCTGCAGTGCGAATATCCTGTTAGATGAAAATTTGGTGGCCAAAATCTCAGACTTTGGCCTGACGAGAGCCTCAGCCAAGCGTACCGCGACCACCATGATAACAGAGAGGATCGTCGGGACCTGCGCTTACATGGCACCTGAGGCGCTGAGGGGGGAGATCACGCCCAAATCGGATGTCTTCAGCTTTGGGGTGGTAAGCGGGTAGACTCACTCACACAGACCGGACACATTCAGTTGTCTCTGTCAATACCCAGGAGTCCCCCAGGGTTCCGATCTAGTGCGCCTTATGTTCTCATTATGCATGATTCAGCACTTATAAACAACATAAATAATTGATCCCCTATGATGATTATATAACTAAAACAAACTTTGATCTATTTACATCAATTAATTGATCATTAAGAACATGTTTTTTTCTTTTATAAGGCTCCCCCCTTGAACTCTTGACTTGATTGTGTCTTTGGCGTCTACAGGTGTTGTTAGAAATACTATCCGGACTCTCTCCAGCAGACGAAAACCGTGAGCCGCATCTTTTGGTAATGCAAACTCTAGCTCAGTATTGACTGATTGGCTCAAATAATGACACGGTTTGACACTGTGGCAGATGGATATGAGGCACGACATTGACGACGAAGATGAGGAGCTCACTCTGGAGGCCTTTGTGGACAAGCGTATGAGCGACTGGGACATGAGCCAGGTCCACAGCGTCTACTCTTTGGCCGGCAGATGTCTCCACGAGAGGAAGAACAGGCGGCCGCTCATCACACAGGTAAAGTGTTTCTCAAACTGAGGTGCAGCTTGGGGGAAAAATTATTTGCAATATATGTTGTAGCATTGTAAAAAAAAAAAAAGTACTTACGACAGTACATATGGGGACTGGCGTGGCAATTAAGAGGCCAACCCTATCATTACCTTTCAGAAACATTCTGAATATTTTTGATAGGAACACTTGTATCTCAACAAACAACACTAATATTTTTACTATGAAGTTAATTTAAATTAAAGACATATATACATATATGATGCCCTAAACTCCAACATGATTTTAACAATGGGCCAAAAACTGCTATGTGATACTATGGACAACATTTTACATACCTAATAGATAGGGCTGCTCGATTCTGAAGAAAATATTAAGCACGATTAATTTGGTAATAATTGAAATCACAATTAGGACGATCTTTTTTTTGGTACAAAACAAAAAAATATTAAGACAAATACATCTCTTTGAAACACTTTTAAGTTCCTTCTGGACCAAACGAGATTTATTAAATTAGTCATTTTAAAATACATTTTGAAGGGTCGTGCTACTTGCGAACGAACGTTACATGCGGTATATCTGGTTGCGACATGTTTTTTATTTTTATATATTTTCATTAAATTTTCTTGGGTGGCAGCCAGTTTACTTGGGTAACATGGTGTGAGAAACACAGCATATACAGTAGGTAAATTGAATTGACACATTGTGAGGGGATCTCCCATAATAGAAATAGAGAGAAAAAAGTTGGAAAATCCCAGTGTTTAGGCTATGCGTGTTGGCCTGCAGGATGCCCAAGTCACATCATTTCTCTACTAATAGTGTCATTTGTGTCAACAGGTGCTGTCTGAGCTCAATGGAGTGGTCAATAACATTTCACTGGAGTCTTACGCATAAGAATAAAGGTGAATATTAGGAATGTGTATATGAAATATATAATACAAGGAGAATGAACTCTGACTGAAAAGCTAATTATTTTTAAAATGTTAACCATGTAACTTTATATCACGCAAACCGTATAAACTTAAAAGGATATATGCGGCAGTATGTACGGGATACCAAAGACCAATGCAATCCAAGCCCTGCAAAGAACAGGAGTCCCTCAGGGTTGCATTCTAGTAAACCTCATGTTCTCATTATATTATCCTTGATTGGTTAAACAAAAACAAACAATGATAAAAACTCATGACTTGACGCGGAACAATCAAAGAACCTGGGCTGTGCAATGCAACAGGTGGTTGACCATTTTCTTTTGAAGGTCTTCTTTGACTGAAACTGCTCCTTTGGGTCATTTCCTGTGGTCAACCTAAAATACCTCCCCCTAGAGCAGTGGAGGCAAAGTCCGGTCCTCGAGGGCCCGAGTCCTGCATGTTTTAGAGATTTCCCATGTTCAACACAGCTGATTCATATTTAAGCTCATCAGCAAGCTCTGCAGGAGCCTGATAATTATCCTGATCATTGAATCAGGTGCGTTGGAGTAGAGAACCTCGAAAACATGCATGACTCAGGCCCTCGAGGACCGGATCTTGATACATGTGTCCTAGAGAATTCACTCAATTGCCACCACTCAGACCAGTGGTGTCCAAACTCGGTCCTGGAGGGCCGGAAGTCCTGCAGGTTTTGTATGTTTCTCTACTCCAACACAGTTGAAGCTCATCAGCAACCTCTGCATAAGCCTGATAACTAGGGGTGTTAGAAAAAAAATCGATTCGGCAATATATCGCGATATTACAGCGCGCAATTCTCGAATCGATTCAATATGTGGCCGAATCGATTTTTAAACATACATTTTTTATGGGAATATTCAACAAAACGTCTTACCTAGGGTTATGATTTACACATTAAGCATGGAAGAATGTTATATTAATGGAACATTAAGCCTGAATATTTGATTAGTATTTTCTAAATGTGAGTTAAAAATCGCAATAATCAATTTAATTTCAGGATTAATCGGTATCGAATCGTGACCTATGAATCGAATCATCAGGTACTAGGCAATTCACACCCCTACTGATAAGGATCCTGTTGATTGGAACAGGTGCGTTGGAGCAGGGAAACCTCCAAACCTGCAGGACACCGGCCCCCCATGACTTAAGACATTGAATTCATAGAGTGTTCCAATAAATACATACAGCGGCTGTGCAATTTAAATACTTTTATTCTTTTTAAAAAGAAAAAGATCCGTAGGAAAACAAATAAGACCAAACATGATTTTTCTTCTCTATTTCTAATGACATGATGAATACTAAGGGATTTTCATCCCCAGCTTTGAACACGAGGTGAGCTTGGTAGTTAGCCTAATGTTAAATCATCAGTAGACGAGTGACTGTGGCAACATTTTGATCAACGCAAATATTCCCTTTCCTATTCTGTAGCAAGCTCCCTTCCGCCCCCACTTTCTCTTTCTCTTTCTCTCTGGGATTCCGATCGCGTGAAACGTGACTTTCGATGGATGACATTTTAGTGGAAGCCCCTCGGCGACATCATCACCAGAACACACGCATACACACGGCTACAATATGTACAATTACAGCACTTGCATAGAAAAATAAGTTTCTCAGCAGATGATTTTTTTTCTCTCCATGTAAACCAGTTATATCAAAACAAAATAAAATTCAATATAAAATGCACTGTTAAAATAAAATCAGGAGACACGAGTTGGATCATTACATCATCTCTGCTTTCGGAGCACCTATAAGGTTGTGCACAGTTAGACACACTAAGTGATGGACTTTAAGGAATGCAAGTTGCAAGGTATTTGGGAATGGAGCAAAGGGGGTGGGGTTGTCATATTGGCGCAAGTTCACATTAGTCACACGAAGATGTGGCAAAGGAGCTCAACTTTGAATCATTGGGAATGTAATCAAGAGATTAATAGTAGTGTTGTTCCGATACCACTTTTTGGCTTCCGATATCCGAATCATTACTATCTTGGTCAGGCACTGCTTAAGAACCTTTGTGAAACAAGAAATGCATGCACCGAACACTTGTGATCACATCAGAGATTTCTATACCAGTATGGCATCGGCCCGTTATTTGTTAGTACTCGCTGATACCGATGCCAGCATTTTAATGCCGTATCGGCACAACACTAATTAATAGGTTTCCATTTGGCAGGCTACAAATGGAAACTGCTGAAATGTGCCATTGCTTAGTTGTCCTCTGCGTGCATAGCTGGCTCTGTGATGGGAATGTGAGGACGTCATCCTTTTTTTTTTCTTTCTTTTTTTCTATGTAAGCAGATATGATCGCCCCAATCTCAGGAATGTTCCACTATGGAACGTGCGCAGGGTGTAAGTACCGAGGGTCTGGTTTAATCGTCCTCCTGGCCGTCGCCGGGGGGCCGGGTGATGCGACGGCCGCCCCTCTTCCCTTGAGGGCCTTTGGGCTTGGCGAAGGCCTGCTTGTGCGCGTGCTGCTTGGGATGCACCTCGTCATACATGAATTCACTGGTCAGGTCGTCTCCGTTGTCGATTTCCAACTAATGCACCAATAGACAAATCGGTTGGTGATCGGACAAATGCAAGAAAAGAGGTCTCGACGGGATGTTGTTCATGTGACAAACTTGACACAATCTTAACATGGGTACATCATTTTTCAGATCATAGTACTTAAATGGTATTCTTGTAAAATTGACATTTTCATTTGTCTATTTTAGTGAAATTAAAAATAAGTATATTTGCAAAATTACATTCCTTTATTTTTTTTTGAATGTATTGGTTTCTTCTAATATTACAATTTTATTTAGTAAAAATGGCCACATACTACAATTCTCTTTTCATATCATATTTTTTTCTCTCCAACTGGCTGCCAATATTACAACTATTTTTTTGTTTTACATTTGTGTTGTAAAATGTCACCTTTATTCTCACAAAATGATGTTCTATTTAAATTGTAAGACTTTTTTCTCCTCTTAAAATGGAAAAAAATCCTTGTAAAATCAGGACTATAAAACATGTATTTATAATTATTAACTTGACCCCATATTAGAAGTTTGTTTTCATATTACAAATCACCTAATTTGATTGCTGTACTTATTCTGACTGTTTTTGTGAAATTATAACTTTTCCCTTGATATGTCGATTTGCGCAAAATTGTTTTTCCTGGCAATTTTAATCTAATGCTTTTGAAAAAAAGTGTCAGCTTTTCTTTTCTCCCATAATAAACCTACATTGTTTTCATTACTGTTGTTAATATTACAAATGTATCTTCTTTTTTGTGTGTGTAAAATTACAACTTTATTTTCCTAGTACAGTTTTCTTTTCTATTTATATTTGGACCTTTTTTTCATAACATTAAAAAAAGATACTTAAAATGTCAAATTCTCCAATATTTCAACATTTTCATGTTAGTCATTTTTTTCATCCTCGTGAGAAAACACCTTGTATTAAAAATATATTCTTGTAGAATTACTAGTTTTCCTAGTAATGACTTCCAATTTGATACATTTTTTAAAAAAAATTCCTTCCGCATGGTCCTAGTAGTCCTTCCTACCATTCCGACAGTTGTTTTAATTATTTAGTTGACCTTATTTAGCTTCATGACTTGGGCAAAAATATCAACACCCAGTAAAAAAAAAAAAAAAAAATAGAAAATCCCTTCACCTTTTTCTCAATCTCTATCTTCAGTTGGTTTTCCACCATGTCAACCAGAGGGTTTTTGCAGCTGGAATAGAGCATCCTCTCTTTGATGCTACACTTGTACCCTGGCATTGAATAAATAAAGACTGCGAAAGAAAGAAAGAAGGAAGGATGAAGAGCTCAGCACAGGTGGAGAAAGCGCACGCACAAACAAACACGCATATATCAACTCACCCGTGGACTCCAAGCGGTCTCCCTCGTGGGAATGCTTGTAGAGGAAGAAGTGGTAGCGCGCGGCGTCTTTGGGGATCCTCAAGGGCAGGGTCTTCAAGTCTGTTGGCTCAGTGCTGCACAGGAAAATCAGCTCCTGCTCAGCGTCTACTTGCTGGTGGCCAACAAGGGAAACAAGAAACAGGTGTAGTGCAGTAAACTTGCTAGAAAACGGTGCAAATCAACTGCGGTTAGAACATCTAAAGTTGAGGTTTCATTCGTCAGAAATCAACCAAAATTCTAAATGTGCTTGAGAAGGGGCCTCCCATGCATTCATTCACTAAAAGTCGTTAGATTTGTTACTCATTGCAAGTAAAAAAAATAAAAAATAAAATAAAAAGTAATTAGCTGGGTTGGCAAAGTCACTAAATATAGCCACAAAATCAAAACACGTTTTTTACTTGGTGCAGTTTGTCACTTTTACTCGCGACTGCCACCTCTGACCCAAAGCGTAACTGCAGCATCAGTTAGGCTCGTTCATGGTGCGCGTGCACGGTCTTAAAGCGACAGCCACACTTGACAAAGACATGACTTCAAATGAGGTTAGAAAACCTCCGCCCCTCCTCCACAAAGAAACTGGAGCGTGCACACTCTACTATAAAGGAAAGATAAAAGCTGTTCAGAACAGTCAGGGCTCTTCGTACTCATCTGGGCATTGGCAGAGCATGCATGATGTAGAAAAAGCTTTAATATGACCTTTTTATACGGCACAATGCACCGGGTCACTTTTAACTCATTCAAACCCAAAAACGTATAAATACATTCAGGTTTTTCCTGGCCAAATTAAAGGCACAGGTGGTATCATCCTGAGTATGATGGGTGACTACCGATACCATTAATACTTTGTCCTGCACTCCTAAAATGTTTTATGCTAGAGCATACAGAAGGCTTTGATACAGCTTCTGACCTGAAGAGGTCGTTTAAATCAATGGTAGTTATTACAAAAACGGCCAGCAGGTGGCAGCAGAGTATAAGAGATCAACCAGGGCCATTTTGCAACAAGCTCTTTTCCCCACTGTTTTCAACAGGTTTGTGAATAATGAGGAAACTTAGCTATATTCTAATGCTAACTGCTGTAAAACGGAAACAGATACGAATATACTTCTTAAATCTTTTGGTAGGTTCCATATTTTTATAGCAATAGAACATATTCTGTGGCCATGATGTAACAAGCTCTTTCTTTGTCAGTGTTTTCACCACCAGGAATGTGAATATTGATGAAACGTAGCTATATTCTAATGCTAATTGCTGCAAAATGGACACAGATACAAATATACTTTTTTTGCTGATGAAAGAGACTTATCTTTCTTTTGGTAGGTTCCATGTTTTTATAGCAATGGAACACAATATTCTGCGGGCCTTGCAAAATCAGTCCAAATCCAGTAAAAGAGCCGTTAGCAAAGGGGGTTGCTTCAGTGCAAATGGCTGCGAGTGAGTTATTACGCTAGTATTATGACTGTTACGAATGTGCCTGCGTTGTTTTGATTGAGTTTGACCATCGCACAGATTATTTTCATTTCCAATATTTACCATGAAACAAATGCTAAATCTGTAAGCTCAAACACAATTATGGTTTTGTACTGAACACTCACCAGATCATGTGGCACTATGACAACAACCCGCACAAAGGCCTTTCAAGCCAAATAAAAAAAGCCATTGTGTCCGTCCCTACACAACGTCTCCAAAGAGGACGTGACAAAAGGCAGCCATGCGCATTGTCCAACGTGTGGTCACCTGCCCCCGCTCATGCGTTCGGCCTCTTTTAACACTCACCAGTTGCACGTAGTTGATTTCCTTGTCCCTGAAGCGCTCCAGTGCTGCCACGGCAGCGTGGTGGATGGGGAAGGCTACACCTTGGAGGGTCTGGTGCTTACTGTCCACACTAATGTCCGTCTGAACCTGAACGCACCAAACACACAAAAAAAGAAGCTGAAGATGCAGATCATACATTAATTGTATCAGAGTTACTTCGTCATAAAAGTAACACTCGTATTACTTTTTCCCCCCTCATGTTACTGTATTCTTACTACTTTGGCATGCAATTATAACTTTCTGTAATATTGCAACTTTGTTCTTTTAAAATGATGATTTTGAATGTGAAATTACGCATTTTTTCATTATATAATTTTTTTTTTCTTGTAAAATCCTGACAAAATGTAATATTGCAACTTTTACTACTATTGATTTCTCATAATACATAAAGATGACTCTGTATTACGGTCTTTATCCTTGTAAAATTAGGGCTGGCTATCGATTCAAATTTCCTCCATCGAATCACAAGAGCTCAGTTCGATGTCATTTTTTTCCTGATTTTGATTCACTTAAGTGCAATCCGATAGATCAATTATTCTTCAATGCCAAGGACATGATAAAAACTCCACAAATATTACATTTAATAATAAAGAAAATTTTGTGGAGGCAGTAACTGGTCACATGATTGAGTTTGTTCATGGAAGGAACGCGTGTTGTAATCACTTGCGTGCTACACAAACAATGACATCAGCAAGGATGAGATGAAAATATTTTCAGAATCGTATTAAATAATTGTAAATATAAACTAAAAAGATAGGTCAGGTCGGTCTTCCATAAATGTAAGAAAATACTTTTAAATTCATTTGAACAGTACATTTCAAGAAAACCGTAAGATATACACACAAAAATCCTTTAAAATTATATTTTCTTAAGAATTTATGGGGGGAAAAAATAATATTTAAATAATCAATTCATGGTTTTATGAATCGATATTGGGCTCGAAAAGAAATCAATTCGGCATTGATTATACATTTTTTTAAACCCAGTCCTATGTAAAATGACTACTTGTAATACATGTTTATTCTTGTAAAAACACTTTTACAAAATGTTTCCCTGTAAATACATGCTCGCCAAATTACTACTTCATTCTAAAAAAATTAATAAATACTAGCCTCCTTGTAAAATGACAAAAAAGGACTACCAGTAGTTTTTTTTTGTCTAAAACTTTAAACTTGCTAAATACTTCTGGTTGTTACCAGACTTGCATTTTTTTAAGTAATGATTTTTTTTTATACTGTTCGATAAGAGTAATTTTTAAAGAACATTTTTACTAAATTCAATTCAAACAATGATTTTTTCATTTTGTTATTACACCTTTGGTTTCACGCGAGGCAAACCATATTCCCTAAAATAGATTTGCCCTTTAATAATAATAAAAATCTAATAAAAAAGTATCCTGAGTCATAAGTATCCGTTCAAGTCGTCAAAAGTGTTTTGATATTTCAGAAATTGTGAATAAATAACAGCCACTCTCACAAAAATCAAAATGAGGACGATGAGCTATGATATTCTTATTCTCTTGTTCACTCAAGGCCGTAAAAACATTAGGGGAAGTGTGTGAATATTTTAGACGCGGCAGTGCGGCCAATTAAATCAAAATGCCACGTAAACACTATTTGAGCCCCTGCTGGGAGAACCTCGCATACCAAACACGGCTGCAGGTTGTACATACATCTGCTTACATCGCCAAGAATCTAAATCCTTGATGTTAACTCACACCCCCCACTTCCTGTGTGCCTTCACTTGGATGTCTGCAAACATTTCCATATATGGTCAAAAACAAAATCCTATTGTATTGGATGTCATTTGATTGGGACGAGTCCAATCCTGTGCAATTGTTTGTTGCTCTCACCGGGGAAGAATGAGGTTTCGATATGGGTGTGACCTGCATTAGCCGAGAAGACTCCTTTCTCTCGCTCTGCCTTTCTAATGACTCAGCGTCTTTGCGCTGCGCTGTTAATGCCAGGCAAGCACGCTGCAGCTGACCTTGTGCCGTTCTGGAAGGCCACGGCGCTTGTCGACTTTCGACAACATGACACCACAGATGTGATTAGAGGGAATAGTGTTAGGAATCCGAGGTTGGATTTTGTACAAGTGCGCCACGCCCGCTCATTTGGACTATGGAGCTGACTTTTGGGACTGTGGGGGAACATGCTCCCGCCTTAGTGCGTACCTCGTTGAGTTTAATCTGCCTCAGCTCCTCCTCGGCAGCGGTGAGAGGCAGCGGAGCCGCCTCCGAGATCAGATACTTCCTGTATCCGCTGAGGTTTAGCTCGTCCTGCGGGACACAAGTATTAGTTACCGTGAGAGCTAAGCCACAAAGAAGCTTTAGACTTGGTTGGCCAATATCTGATTGATCAGTGCGGACCAAACCTTTGTAGTGGCAAAAATCTCATCCTTGATGTGGCCGCCCCCAAATTCTTTCTTCAGTGTGGCTCTGGTAGCGGCAAATAACATTTTGTTTCTCACCTGTTAAAAAATACAAACGAGTGGTCACTTTTAAAGGTAGAGTGGCACCTTGAGATACACTTAACTTGTTCCATTACCATGCGCATCTCAAATCATATTTTCCTATTGAAATAAATGGAAATAACATTGATGTGTTCCTTCCAGCCGGCCCCTCCAAAATTGTAAGTTTTTTTTTTTTTTTTTGCTATGATCAATCAAACTTTGGTCTAGGATGCTTGATGACTTATTTCTTTCATTGGAAATGTAATTAATCTGTACCAGGATCAGCATCATCACCAACGTGGTGCCCGTGGGCACCAGCTAGCCCCCAAGGACCGTAGCCCGTGGGTCTGTTCTACAAATTGCTTACCAGTGAAGGGGCAGAGTGATTTTCTAGGAATGTTTTAGAAGTGATCATTTGAAAATATGAACACTGGCAGGTATTTTCAAACGTGTTGCATATTGATATTGATACATTTTAAGTGTCAAGTCAACCCAACATTTTTTTTACAATAAAATGTGAACTCATTAGTCTAAACATGATATTCTGATTAATATTACATTTGTAGAATATGAGCTATGAAGCAAATCCAGCCATTTTCATCCATCTCAGGGGGCGGCCATTTTGCCACTTGCTGTCGACTGAAGATGACATCACAGTTGCTTAGGGCTCGGGTAACAACCAATCACAGCGCACCTGTTTTCTGAAGCTGAGCTGTGATTGGCTATTACCCGAGACCTGAGCAACTGTGATGTCATCTTCAGTCGACAGCAAGTGGCAAAATGGCCGCCCTCCGAGATGGATAAAAATGGCTGGATTTTGCTTGTAATATTCATTAGAATGTCATGATTAGACTAGCGAGGTCACATTTAACATATTATTGTCAAGAAATGTTTACGGTTGACTTCACTTTTAAAAATGTTGGTGATCCCTGATTTAGAGGAGAGACAAGATTCTAATCAGGATCTCGAGGGTGAGGCAGACATGCTAACCACTAGCACACCGGGCTGTTGAGGTCAGATTTGATTTGTAAAAGTAAAAGCGACCTTGGCTTCAAATATAAGAATTGTGTTTTATTTTCGTTTTTCTAAAATTTGATTCATTTGTCATATGCTTTGAAATGGTTTCACATGTTCCAGACAAGTTTGATCCTGCGCTTTTGGAGCCAACAGGACAAGAATGTTAAGCTCTGCCTCGTCCTGCAGCCGCCAAGCTGAGTTTACAGCGATTTGTCCTCGCAACATTCCTCAGTCCGCAGAAACAACATCTGTTTATTTGAAATGAGATGACAGTACTGGAACCGGTTATTTGAGTTTCACAAGTACCAAATAACCACATGGGGAAAAACACAGTTGAATAATACAGAACCAAAACACTTTCCCGGCAGGCATGGAAAGAGAACCTCCCCCGTCAGATGTTTAAAAAACAAACAAAAAGTAATAGCAGCCTTACAGTAGAGTGGTCAGGAGTCCAGGCGAGGAAGATCCACTCGTAACCCTGGTTGTTGCTGGAGTCCAGCCGGTAAAGAATGTAGCAGGGACTGCGCTCCTCCAGCAGGGGTAGCACTAGGGCATCGTACTCCTGGTCCCACTGCTTCGACGCCTTCTTGGTGTCGGCCACAGTCAGCTGCTCTGGAGAAGCACAAGTGTGTAAAACGCCATGGTTTTGCTCACACGTGTGATCTTGTTCTTAGTCACAAAAAGGGGACGTTGTATTGTAATTATTACTAAATCTCTGAGGGCGCTTACCATCCACAATGACGATCTTCAAGACCCGGTACTCGTCTCCGCTCTTGGCACTGGCAAAAGCGTCCTTCACATCATTGCCCGCTAGGAAAGACATTTAAAAGTCAATGTTGACTTTTTAATTGTGTGTACTAAATAATTGGCTCCCTGTAGTCTCTTTTATTCTAAGCATCCAGACTCTTTTCTGTCTTGCAGTAAATTCCATTTCCTGTTTAACATTCATCAGATTCAACAAAATGTTCCCCTGTCATCTATGGTACCGTTCGGTGGTTGCATCACATTTGAAAGCGATTGAAATTCAAATCGTACCATTTTTGGGTCATGTGACTTTGAGGGTTCCGCTTGCTAAGGTTTCTTACTGATAAGGTCTCAGTGTAAAATCTGGGCCCGCTTAGTTGAAAACAAAGCTATTTTGTTTGTGAATGGAATGAAGTTAATTGTAATTTAAATATTCTGGAATGACAATTGTTCCGCCGGTCACTTCATAATAACAGATCAACAAAGATATTATATGATTGTGAATCGCTGCCCTTATAAACGATTGGTACTCAACCTGCAGTTGAGTACATTCTTAACCTTATCTTGTATAATCAGAAAATAGTTTGTTGTTGTAATTGTTTTAGGTTTTACGCAATTTACGCGTTTCGTGATACACAAATAAGTGGCTAGACCTTGACCCCAATCAAAAGGTCGAGTATGAACACCAAAACAAACTTTTACGGCTTGTCGTGACTTCAACCGTATCATTTGTAGGATGTATTTAACGGCGTTTCCAATAACAATTGATCCCATTCATGCGGACGCACTTGCTGGTGGAACAGGCCAGTTAGTCAGTCAGTCAGTCAGGTTTGAATAAAGGCGTCGCCCGTTCATTCGGATGAATAACCTGTCATCATTATACGATTTCACACTGGGATTAAAATCACTACGAGACATTTCGTCGTAGGAAAACACATAAAACAATCACGGTTTAGGGGTATGCTGACCTGACTTGATTTGATTAAACCTCTCATCACACATGCAGGCAGGCTAAACTTAAGCTAGCTGGCGGGAGCGATTAGCGAATTTGACGCTTGCTTCTTTACTTGCATTACTTTTAAATACATGATATGAGTGGCACATTGGCGCAACAAAGCGGCTACAGTCAAACGCGGCGTAATGTACCTTGAATGCCCGTCTGGTGTGACATTGTGTCCGTGTCTCGTACGCGGAAAGGCTCGAGCAGCTGATCAGACGAAACCAGGGAAGCGAAGAAGCAGGAAGCGAATGGCAGACATAAGGTCCGCCCCGGTAGAGACGTCACCATTTTATTCATATGCACCAAAAATGCATTAAAATATCTGTACGTTGTAATAAATATATTGAAACTTAATATACTAGACTATCCAAATTATACGGCGAAATTGATTTTTTTTGAGAACACACGTCACAGCTGTTTTTTTTAACTAAATAATAAAAACTACAACTACTAACATAACAGAAACAAACCAAAAAAAAAAAAGAAGTCCTCCCACCAGGTCTATACTCATTCTAATAAATACATTAACATGACGGAATGCTTATGTGACGACAACACACGGAGAATTATCCGGTTACTTACCCCCCAAATAAAAGAGTCCATGTGAATAAATAAGAGAGAATATGAAAACGACGCAATAAATCCAAACACGAACATACGTCACAAGCCAACGTTGCCGCTTTCAAATTCAAGTTGAAGCCAAAATGATTACCTCATTGAACGCAGTTGCGTTGGTCGACAGCAAGTGCGGTCATTCTTCAACCACAACGTCATGGATTGCCATATTATAACCATTAGACAGGAAATTAAGACAGAAGGTTGGTGACCAAGAAGGTGGCCGGTGATGGAAAAACTAGTAAGTGCGTGTGTGCTGTAGGTCAATTCTGCCATTATAACAGCTACAAACTGCAAACTTAACAAGTTCCATCAAATTCAGGCTAAAAGACGTGACATGAACAGTTGAAGTAAATACTTTTCTGACAAACAACACAGAAGTTAACTTGCTTTAGGTTAACTCGGAATTTAAGATGGCTGTCAATATGTCACAAATGTGGATTTAGTGAATACAAAGTGAATTGTACACTTGATCATCCCATACATATCCATAAAATCATAATGCCCAAAATTGATATTTGTTTGTTTATATGATTATGATAATGATTATTATGATTAATAGATGTTAGATTAGATTGTAAAGTGATGTACCGAATGAAGTGACCAGTGAGTGAGATTTTATTTTGAAAGCGCTTGACGGAAGTGGTGATGCCGTACTCCAAAAATTGACGTCAGCTGTTCTCAACGTGTATGCAGGTTAGATTGCGTTTCAGTGATGCTATGCGCGATTACGGCCCTCCGCCTCTCCGCTGCATCAGCGTGCCATCCGCAGCCCAACTGCGCTTCACCTTCCGCCGGCTTCTCCGCGAAACGAAGCACCACCGGTCCTCTTCGGCCGCCGGTCATGGACGCTTGGGTGCGATGGCGGACCAGGATTTGCCGGGCAGTGCGGCTGCCGTAACGTAATTTGGAACAGGTCGAGCCGTGAGCCAGTGAATAAGCCCGACACATTCCTACCGCATCACCTCGTGTCGAGGGCACCGCTGGAGGCGTGATGTGGCCGCCGGGGCGAGGGGGAAGCGGCGTCGGTAAGGTGCGTTAATTGGACGGCATCGTTTCACGTCACGTGTGCGCCTCTTATCAGGCTGTGGAAATTGGGTCTGATCACTCTTGTATCCGCTGTCACCTGACCAGATCGCTTCATTAGGTAATTTATGAACAACCTGATGAAATTCAAGAACAGTGCCAAAAAGTCACAAAAGTAACAATGATCACTTGGGATGACAGTAATAAAATACTGCACATGGTTTCAAATTGTGTGCTGCATCGCACTGTCAATATGTACAACTCACAGAAGCCGTGCTTTTGCACTTCAATAACAAAGTAGAATATTGTAGAAAAATTCATTCATAGGCTATATAATAAAAAGCCTTTAAAAAGTGCAAATGTGCCATGAGAGTTCATTAGGTGAAGGGCGGCGTGGCTCAGCAGTGGTAGAGTGGGCGTCTCCCGACCCAGAGGTTGTAGGTTTGATCCCATGCCATTGTGAACATGTCAAAGTATCCTTGAGCAAGATACTGAACCCCCAGTTGGTCCTGATGCTGCGTCATCAGTAGGTGAATGAATAGTTGAATGTAAAGTGGAAAAGCGCTTTATAAATGAAGTACCATTTGTACCATTAGGTGTGCTTTGGCACATTATCAAATTCCCCATAGTTGTTCTGAAAAGTATTATTTATTCACTATCTGTGTTCATCTGTCTATACCAGTGATGGTTAGTGGCATGCAGATCAATTGAATGTGCTTCCACCATACATCATCCTGATTTCAGTATACTGTTTGTGACATTTTTGTTTGATAAGCTTTGTATAATGTAAACTATGTGTCACGCCTCTATAAAGCTTGGGAAATGTGGGCATAGCTACATTAAACCAAGAAGAAAATTGCTTTCAGAAGGCCGAATTTCCTTATTAAAATGTATTTTAACATTTTTATGTAATCCAATTTCTTGAGATTTATTTATTTTTTATTAATAAAAAAACATTTCACTTTGTGAAGCGAATACATGTGTTTTACTTTGGATTCAACAACTCCGTTTTCCTTGATATTCAAATGTATTGAGCTGCGCGATAAATACTTGAAGTGAACAAATATGAAATAACCCTTGAAGATACGTATATAATTTGGCTACGATCCAATGAGCAACTGCTTATGTGTTGTTCACAAGTTTAGGCAATGGGATGTCATTTTCAGTCGACAGCAAGTGGCACTACAAAGCAAAATGGCCGCCCCCTGAGATGGATAAAAACAAGTGGATTTTTCTTTTTAAGTCATATTCCACAAATGTAATATTAATCAGAATACCGTGTTTAGACTATTGGGTATAAAAATAAAACATCATTGTAAGTATATTTATTTGACGTTTACTTTTTACAACATCCAAATATCACCTGGACTCTTGTGGCATCATTAAATGGGTCAATTCAGCAATAGCATTATGCTGCCATGTCCTCCAGTGTGGCAGCTCTCAAGTTTCCATCCCAAAGTTATTTTTAGAAATCAGGGTACTGGCGTGAGAGGTCCAATCCAGAAGCTGTCTGTTTTGGGGGTAAGAGGAGGGGTCATGTTTAAATGCAAACAGAGTGCTGCTGCTAAGGGCAGCCTCACAAGCCACTGCTAAGATTGCATGCATGTGATCCGTGTCCTAAGTGATGTCGCTCATCTGTCTGAATTTCGGATAATCCCGATTCCAAACCTCAACATCTAATCTGGTGCTGACGGAACGCGACGTTACCCCTGCTTGTAATCCGCCGCTCTGATGTCACTAATCTGACCGCGAGATGCTCTCTCTGCCTCCCAGGTGTGGCGCGGGTGGCGGCGGGAGGCGTGGCTCACTAGGATGGAGAGAGGAAGTCCGAGTCGCTTCCGGTATTACTTCAAGCACCCGTGGTTGCGCATCATCGTGGCCTACCTGGTCATCTTCTTCAACTTCCTCATCTTCGCCGAGGACCCCGTGTCGCACAGTCAGAAGGAGGCGCGCATAGCCGTGGTGGGCAACTGCTTCTCCTTCCTTTTCAGCAAGTACCCCGCCGCTGGTTGGGGCGTCCTCAAAGTGGTGTGCTGGATGCTGGGCATTTTCACCGGCCTCCTCGCTGGGAAGTTGGTGTTCCACCAACAGCTCTTTGGTAAGTCATGCGCACTGGAATGCGAGTCAGACGTGAAACACTTTACAGAAGCATTAGCTTTGTTGATTCAGTGACCTTTTTCACAGCAGTCATGTTGACATATAGTAAGAGGGGGGGGGGGGGGGGGGGCTTCCACAGAATTTAGCACATGTGCCATGGAGGAAGAAGTTATTAAAGAGGACATACACTACTCACAAAAAGTTGCTTTTGGGTGAAAATATCCTTAAAGCAGAAATCAACCTTAAACATTTATTGACAATAATATGTTATATGTGACTTCACTAGTCTAAACATGACATTCTGATTAATATAAAATTTGTGGAATATGAGTAATGCAGCAAAATCCAGCCATTCTTATCCATCTCAGGGGGCGGCCATTTTGCCACTTGCTGTCGACTGAAGATGACATCACAGTTGCTCAGGGCTCAGGCAACGACCAATCACAGCTCGCCTGTTTTCTCAAGATGAGCTGTGATTGGTTGTTACCTGAAACCTGAGCAACTGTGATGTCATTTTCACACTACAGCAAGTGGCAAAATGGCCGCCTTCTGATATTGATAAAAACTGCTGGATTTTGCTACTTAACTCATATTCCACTAACGCAATATTAACCAAAATACCGTATTTAGACTATTGGGCCTGCATAGAACATATTATTGTCAAGAATTGTTTGGGGGGTTGACTTCTCCTTTAACTCATTCACTCCCAGTCATTTTCACTGAAGCAACCCCCTTCGCTCCCGGCTGTTTTACTGGATTTTGACTGATTTTGCAAGGCCCACAGAATATCGTGTTCTATTGCTATAAAAACACGAAACCAACCAAAAGAAAGATTAGTGTCTCTTGTTTCATCAAGAAAAAAAAGTAAATTTCAATCTGTTTCCATTTTGCAGCAATTAGCATTAGAATATAGCTAAGTTTCATCATTATTCACATTCCTGGTGAAAACACTGACAAAAAGAGCTTTTTTGCAACATGGCCCTGGTTGATCTCTTACACTCTACACACCTTTTGGGAGCATGGTAATATTTAAAATAGAAGAGTCACAGAAAGGCACAGACTTGGACCTCCTTGGAGTTTTTTTTTTGTCTGTTCATGTCTCAAGGGCCCACAACTTGTGCGCTCAATGTACAGATTTCCAAAAGCTGGATGTTTGCATTCAAATGTACAGAAGGTCAAATTAAGTTTTGGCTTTATCGTAACATTTCACCTTAAAGCCATATGTAATTTTTGTGATTTTTTTTTTTCCCTACCAGAATTTGAAAAATAGCTTCTTGGTGTCTTAATCACATGTCTAACATATCGTCGCTGTCCTGTGAAAAACACTTATGTCAATTTTTGTCAATTTTTTTTTTTTTTCCCCTAAAACGTAAAAAAAAAGAAAGAAAAAAATGGACATAAGTGTTTTTTCACAGGACAGTGACGATATGATAAATAATTAACATTTTCACTTTTGGAGACAACACTTCATGCACTACACAACACCAAACCAAAGCCTGTGTAACAAATGACATTTCCATGGTGAACGTCTCCTTGCTGCATAAATAGAAAGCCCCCGCACCCGTGTTTTGTGACATGATACTTCCTGCGCACACAGCTCTGAGAGCTGCATGATGACGATGAAAGCAGCCACCTCATCTGCTCACGTTGCAATTAAATAAATAGATGCTGTATAGATGATCTAAATGTACGCTTATAGATGACAATCTATAAGCATTCACCTGGAGCAATCTGTGCCAAAAAAATAAGTCAGATCTGAAAAACAAATAAAAAAAGTGTTCCTGAATATCAATAGAGCAACAAAGAGATGCACCAACTACTAAATATAATTTCCGAATTTTGATTTGGGTTTTATTGGAGGCACTTTTGTTTTAGTAATAACAATCAATTTCATGTACATTTTCCTTCACCTGTACCTCATAAATAGAGAAGAAGTCAATTTGTAATGCTTTATTTGAAATAGTTTGTTGTGTGTGAATTCAACTCAGTTTAATTTCTAGAGCACTTAAAAAAAAAAAAAACGACAGCTGCAACAAAGTGCTTTACATGAATTAAATATTCTTGTAAAAAGAGAACTCCGGTTAATAGTCTTGGCCTTATTTCATTTGGTTGTTTATTTATGCATGTAGCACTTCTAGTATTATTCATAAAATGGCTGACACGCTATACTTCAAACAAATTGTGTGTTTATATTTTATTACTTCTTCATATTTTATTTTTATTTTCAAAAATTATGTAATTCAAAAATGGTGTCTTTTCTGGTAACCAAAATGTTGTTTTTTAACCAACGCAGGCATTACTTTGGGCTCAAAGCTTTCGTTCCCTTGTGTCGTGAGTGTTGCCAGACGTTTGTTTGTTCCTTGCTTGTATAAAACCATCAACCTTGTGTAATCCCTTTTCGAAGCAGCGCTTTCATCGTGCTGTTGTAATCCAACATGGGTGAACTTTTGTCGGCTCGCTTGTTGTACAACACTTTAGCAAGGCCATTATGTCATCAGAACTCCAAGAGTCGTGTTGTCCAATGTATTGAAGCTCCGCATTCTCGTGCGCCCGCATAGGACCTCCGAGCAGAACATCCCTGCGCTCGCCCCTTCTTTCATTCACTCGTTTACGCAACTTGCCAGCTCGTATTGTCCGCGTAGAACGGCGAGTACCTGAAAAAGTACGAAGGGATCACAAGTGTTTGCTTTGCTTAACCGTCCGTCAGTATGCAATCTTTGTAGAAAAGCGGGCGGTCTGCCTGTTGAGAGCCTCTGATTGGCCGTAGCAGGATGCCATCTGGCTTCTGTCAAATGTTGTTGTATGGCCATGCAAAGGCAACGTCTGTACAGTTGCACCCTCTATCATTTTTTTTAACCTTTGCTCCATCTCACCTGCTCCCAATTTTAATGCACCACACACACTTGTATATACAGTGGGTGGGGTCACATTCACGGTGTATAGTAGCACCCTGCTTCGGGTCAAAGTGCAGTTTATGTGTGTACTGTGTGTATAAACCAGTGTGTTTAACATAGGGACCCCTGATCTTAACTACAAAGATGTTTGCAGAGAGTGATTAGCATTGCTTATTTACACCATCAATAACACGTCTCAGTGGAGGGGACTCAAGGCTGCGCTGTGAGGTCCTGGGCTTATTTAGCATCAGTTTCAGGAACACTGGTTATTCCCCGTCCCCCCTCAGAGTATCCCAAAGATAAATGAGATCGGGGATAGGGTTGCTACTTGCAGTCAAAACACAATCAAGGCTAGTTGCTCATTAACATTCCAAAGGAGGCCACAATTGTTGGGATGAGATGAAATAAAGATACAGGAGAGAAACAGAAATAATCGAAAATCAAGAAATTTTTTGTCATAATTAATCAAATTTTTTGTGCTTCTCCTACTTTCTTTCGCAAAGCTTGTAACACCATATTTACTTGAGTAAAATTGTGGAAAATATATTCAGGATAAAAGTTCTAAATAGCTTTTTTTTTATCCTTAAATCGAATTCTTCTCCTGTAAAATACAGCGGTTGAACAAAGCGATCAAAATGGTCTCAGCTTTTCAGACCATGTTTTTTTTTCTTCATAGAAACAATTCTGAAAACTTGGCTGTGCCCACAAGTAGCACACTCCAGCAGCATTGGTTTTTGCGAGGCCCCGTGGAGGGAACTGGAGCAAGGGATTTTACTCTGAAATGTGAGCAATGAGCGGTTAGCTTAAGCTATTTGAATTTGGCTTTGTAAAGTACGCAGATTACTTAAGATCAATGAGTTAACGCTTTAATTTTGACAGCACTAGTATGTAATCGTATCGTGGTTTATAGCGAAAAACAGTAGAGAAGGGGGTCTCCAAACGTGTTCCTCCAAAGACTGCACACAGAAAAATCTAAGGATGGGTCACACTGACATTCTCTGACTTAACTTATAGCTAAACACACTATGAACAAGCTATCACGCAATTATGTACGGTAGTAATAGTAAAAAAAAAAAAAATAATGCCCATAACCTCAAACTCCAAGTACCACCTGAAAAAAAGTACTCCCCAATTCCATCAAAAGCAGCTTAGTGGAAAAACGAGACAGGACGTGTTCCTAAAAACTATATTTTATATTATTGTTATCCACAGTAACATTATGCATAGTTTGAACATGAACACTGCACTTAAATTTAGAACAATAAAACTGTAATTAAAAATGAAATGAAATGTATCGCACATAGAAATTGCACTTAAATAAATGTTATGTTTAAAAGAAACAGGTCTAAAAGCTTAAATGCAAATATATCACAATAGCGTATGCAAAACGATCAATTACAGATAAACATAAAAACTGAAAAAATTAAGTAAGGGAGTATGACTTAGGTCACCTTCAGTCTTTCGCTCCCAGCTGTGGGCGGCTCATCTGCCTGTGTGTGTGTGTGTGTGTGTGTGTGTGTGTGTGTGTGTGTGTGTGTGTGTGTGTGTGTGTGTGTGTGTGTGTGTGTGTGTGTGTGTGTGTGTGTGTGTGTGTGTGTGTGTGTGTGTGTGTGTGTGTGTGGGTGTGTTCGTGCGTGTGTCAACACAGAAGCTTAATCAAAACTAC
Source organism: Leptonotus elevatus (assembly GCF_054856555.1). Lineage (NCBI taxonomy): Eukaryota > Metazoa > Chordata > Actinopteri > Syngnathiformes > Syngnathidae > Leptonotus > Leptonotus elevatus. The sequence continues at coordinate 12,454,109 of NC_141242.1, forward strand.
TGTGTAACATCTGACACACTTAACTGCTCCCCACGGGTTCCAGTTCTCCTGTTATTTTATTTATTTATTTTGTGCTGCTGGTTTGGGCTCTTGTGTCGGCCTTGTGCCAGCTGCCGTGTGATACACCCCCCCCCCCCCACCCTTTCCTCCCCCAGTGGGTCGGTGCTGTGAATGTCATCTCGATCACTGCACGCCATGGTGATATCATACGGGGAGGCAGATGTAAATGTGAGCAGGAAACAATTTGGACTCAACGGGGTGTCTTTTTGACATTTTAGCGTATTAAATCTGGGGTGCAAGCAATTTTAGTTTTAATTGGAAATTGATCCAAATGAACAGTGCCTTGTTTGTTGCATGACACTTGATGAGACTTGAGACTAATGGGATGCTCCTTCTTCTTCTTCACCACCAGATGGAGACACTGCTCTGTCTTTGTATCAAGTGACCGCAATTTAAAAAAGAGGTGTGCCTTGATATGAAGAAATGAAGATTTTCACACGAATGCCTTCCTACAGGGACTGAAATAAAGACATTTCAAGGAACATAGAACCTAATAGCGTTCCCTTTTTCCCGTATGTGTTTTTGCGTGGCCGCTTCATCCATATGTTGTAGCTATTAGGTGGGGCTTGGACAGCACACATAAATCATTTCTTATCGGGGGCACAGTGACTCAAAGTGCATGGATGGACTTACTGCCTTAACCCCCCACCCCCACCATTTTTTAAAGTCGCATCTGCAGATGTATACCGTCCACGTAGCTCTAAGAGCAGGGCTCATTGGCACTGGAGGCAATTAAGTTCAGCCATGCAAGGGAATTCAATTATGCAACAGCGATGAGCCCTGAAATACCACAGAGCAAGCCGTATGGTCTGGAATCAATGCTGGTCAATCCTGGTTATGGAAAATTGATGTTGAACATGGATGTTGTAAGGCCTACAGACCCCGGTCTGTGTGCCTTTACAGTATATGGTCTTGCCATGAACACAAAGACTGCAGTTTAACTATAAAAAGTATTTTATCCACAACAAAGATGGCCGCCTGTGATGTCAATACAAAGGGAAAGCTTCAAAGTGAATGCATGCACAATATGTAAAGTAGTGCAACTAAGAGGGGAACAGCAGAGCATATCCCAGGCTCCCTTGCTAAACAACCGAGTAACCTTGAAGCACTCGACTGCTGATTATTAAGTTATGAAAAGATGAATGGCATTACAGTATTGTCACCAAGGGTAGTATGAGAGCTTATAAAACATTTACAGATGGACCTTGTTTATAGGGGCTCATTTTGTGTGGAACATTTGTGCTAGTCCTGGCTTCACAAATGAATGCCTGTATTGCTAATAATGCCATCGGGTGTGCCTAACGCTAGCACTATTAATGTACAACTAGTGTAGACACAGCTAGTTCCACAAATGTGCTGGTGTAGCAAAAAGCAGTGTGGATTTTATGTACAAGTATTCCTAATGCAAGCACCTAATTTAGCAACAATGGTGTGGTGTTGCAAAAATCAGTATCACACATGTATTAGTGTGGTCAATGCCAGTTCTGCTCAAGTACTACTGTGGGCTACTAATAAACTAATGTTAGTATTGCTAATAGACTAGTGTAGCTAAGGCTACACGTACGCAGCTAATGTATTTTCCATTAATGTATTACGAGTTTAGGTATAGTGCCGCTAGTGGAGCTAATGCTAAAGCAGCTAACGTTCAAAATTAGCTAGGGCTACTAACGCTGATGTACTTCAAAGCGTAGCTAGTTATACTAATGTACTGCTAGTATAGCTAATACTCGTGTACCAATGGTGGCGCTAATGCTAATACTAGTAGTAGAGATAGTGTAGCTAAGGCAAGTTAATGGTACATGAATGTAGCTAATGTTACGGCAGACTCGAGTGAAGTTACTATATTAGTTCCACTAATGCACTACTGTACTAGCATATCTAATGCTAATTTCACGAGAGAAGCTATTGCGGATGTTGCTAATGATTTTGAACTAATGCTAGTGCACCAGATTTATTTGTTCAGCTACTGCTAATATTTTGCTGGTCCAGAGTACTTGAAGAGTACATTATATCCATGTTTAAAAAAAAATAAAAAAAATTTTTTAATCAGTTTGTTTTTAACTATTTGGGTTTTTAATTATCAAAATGAAATTATACTGTACACTCATATGTGACCCATATTTGTTCAGATGTTCAGGTAATTTCATTATTCATGTCTAATACGCAAATAATTACAGATTCCATCAGGCGCACAGAGCTCAAAATGGCTGTGTTATGTTTGCACTGAGGGTAATCTTTCAACACGCTAAGAATCGTCCCTTGTCGCCACCAGACAACGCAGCCGTGCCATTACGCATTCAGCTCAGCAGACCCGGCATCAGAAACAATCTCATGCTCTGCCAGAGAGATGCTGTATTCCTCAAGTAATTTGATTCCGAGCCAAGGCTGCATAAGGCAAAAACGCCACAGGTCACAAGCGTTTGAATGATCATCGAGCACAACTCAAACACAACTGGTATCATGAAAAGGCAAGCGGGCGTTGTTGTCAGACGTGCGCCCGTCCCGTCGGGATTGATGATGATACCTCGGATGTTGAAAGACAATCACTTCATGGTTGTGGAAGTGACACCTCAAAGTGGTCCTTCATCTTCATTTAAATCCCAAAGGGCACATGTCCAATAGAGCGGGACGGTATCGATCCGAGCAGATCATTCATTTAGTTTAATCTCTGCGGCACGTGTTTGGTGGTTGACAAGCTGCCCCACCGCCACTGACGGTCCCGTGTGTCCTTGTCACCTCTAGGTCGATACCTGCGCCTGCAAGTGTTCCGTGAGGATCACGGCTCCTGGATGACCATGTTCTTCTCCACCATCCTCTTCCTCTTCATCTTCTCACACATCTACAACCTCATCCTGCTCATGGCTGGAAGCATGGAGTAAGCCACTCAATATCCCTCGCTTCCCCTCATTCTTACATCCATTTGTTAGCGCCACACTGTGCTGATTGATCTAAACGCCTCGCCTGACCATAGATTCTAGAGTGGTCTGATTAAGCAGCCACAGCTTTTAAACAAAAGGCAGGTGGAAGCTACACAAATTCATCTATGAGCCTGCCCATGGTAGGCCTCAACATCCTTGTGTCAAGCTCCTGACAGAAATCCATTTCTGCATTTTGCGAGGTGTCCGTCAACCGCTGGGGTGGAAAACATGCCCTTCAAGCCGGCCGTGCGCATGGAATCACAGCGAGGAGATCTGTCGTTTTGTTTGTTTAAGTGATAAAAAAAAACAGTCACAGTCCTGGTTCTGGCACTACAGAGATGGAGGCTAAATCTTTTTAAAAATGAGGGTTATAAGGTCGAAGCATACGAGACTCGGTAACGGGTATCAGGATTTATTTGTTTTTTACAGCCTGAGGGATGAGTTTGTATAATCAGTCCATCTATCACCCCGGCCTGCTTCCTCCGGGTGACATCAGCATCCACCTTGTTTGTCGAGATGACATCAGCCCAGGGGCAGGTGTGCCGAGATGGTAAACGTTAGGGGCTCGAGGAAAATTTGTGGAACTCTCTCCTAAAGAGCATTCATTTATTGGCCTCTTTTACGCAGTAAGCCACCTTTGCCAAGACCATGACTAGGTTTACATGCAGTCAGTAACCATGTATACACAAAAATGTTCATATTTGGATTTTTAAAACCCGGAATAAGAACGGGTTACCCTATTTATAACCCAAAGTTTTGGTCATATAAACTAGGGGTGTGCCCAAAAGTCGATTCTCATAAGAATCGTCATTCTCATTTAGTATGATTCAGAATCTATTGTATTTCAATTATTTTATACTGTCTTGCCCCTGTTTGTGCGTGCCTTTATTGGGAGCACTGTTCATGTTGTACATGATTTGGGCACTTAGAGGCAGTGTGGTTCCGCTCGTTCTGATACACTAAGTTGTAGCCACATAGAAGCAAAAAGTCATGATCAAGTTATTCCAATAAAAGTTTTTTTTTTTGCAGTGTAGGATGTTAAGATGCTTCTCTGTATACATTCCTGAAGTGTTTTGTATGAATAGTCTTTTTTTTCACTTTTGAGTGATAAAAGTGCCACGAGTAGCGTGCTAATTAGCATTAGCAAGTCAGACTGGAGTATATCATGACAATTCTTTGCATATGTATAAATTGAAACAGAAATCATTGTCAATCAAATATTTTTTAATCTAAAATCGTTCTGAATCGATAATCGATTCTGAATCGAATCGCAGGCCCCAAAAATCGGAATCGAATCGGATCATGAGACTGCCAAAGATTTCCAGCCCTAATATAAACACGGTCAGGTTACCTCCTTTGAATGGAAGGTTTGTGTTCTGCGCATGCTCTGTCTGCGAGGTACAGGAAGTACTTATATGCGTAGTGTCTGGCGCGCAACCTACCGGAAAATAAACAGGCAGAGATAAACAAATATGGTGACACATACAGTACAGACCAAAAGTTTGGACACACCTACTCATGCAATGCATTTTCTTTATTCTTATTACTGTTTACATTGTAGATTCTCACTGAAGGCATAAAAACTAAGAATGAACACATGGAGTTATGTAACAAAAAAAAGGTGAAATAACTGAAAACATGTTTCAGATTCTAGTTTCTTAAAAATAGCCACCCTTTGCTCTGATGACTGGTTTGCACACTCTTGGCGTTCTCACTTCTGGGAACTACTTCAATACTGTTGGAAAACAATTTCTGCAAAAAATAAAAAATAAATCAGAGTTAAGAGTGGCTGTTTTGATAACTAGAATATAAAACATGTTTTCATGTCATATTTTTTAAGTACAAAACTCCACATGTGTTCATTCATAGTTTTGATGCCTTCAGTGAAAATCTACAACGTAAATAGTCATTTGCATGAAAAGGCGTGTCCAAAGTTTGGCCTGTTCTGTACATAAAAAGCAGCAACCAAAATAGCTCATCAATCTGGCCAATACAATTCCAACACCCCCATCCATCCCTTGCTGCTCATGGAATGCTGTGAAACTATATATATACCAACAGGGGGTGCTCTGGTCGCAGCGGTGGAAACACCGCTCCTGCTTGTTTTCTCTCCGCACCAGGCCAGCAGTTTGTTGAGCCCCGGATCTTGCCAAAAACCATTAGCGTTCTCATCTCTGTTCTACTGCAACATGTAAGAGCGGAGTTCACGCCTTGCCGTGATGCCCTCAGAAGACGAGCGCCGAAGAAGACGACTACGGTGGCACGAATGCGTGCAGATTGACAAAAAAAAAAAGGTGATGGAGGCAGAGCGAGAAAAAGTGGGATGAGTAGGAGTGCATGCATTCAGTAAAAGTCAAGTCTTTTGATCTCCATCCAAACCTTATTTGCATCACCAACACCCCCACCTCACCACCCCCAACCACTCCCTGAGCCTGCAGCACGGTTGCCACAGCACAAAGAAAAAGTTCAACATGCCTTTGTGGCTGTTGGCGGCCCCCACTGCGAGAGCGGGTGTTCCTCCGCATTTAAACGCCACGAACAAGCTGCAGAGAAGTCTTTGAAAGGATGTAGTGTTTTTTTTTGGCAGGAGATCACTGCCAGAGCTGTGATGTGCGCTGTAGGGGACGGGGGGGGTGTTACACATACACACACAAACACATACGCCATAATGGCCGCGTCTCACACCTCGCTCAAGGTAACTGGGACATGGATGTGTGACCTCAAGCTGCAAGCCACCTGTGCCCTTTTTGTCATTGAATTTTGGCCCAGAGAGTAGGCGCAAAAATCAGTTCTGTTTATTCTCTCTCTCTCTAATACTATTGCAGAAAGGGATGCTGGATTTGACTACATTTCCAATCATTATTCAAATGTTTCAATCAATCAAGTACAGTATCTTATTATTATGCCCATTTCCAGTATAAAGTAGTTACCAACTATAGACAGTTTTCACATATGGCTGGCGTCGGGTCGAAACCTTCGATGTCACAATGAGATGAATTTCACACACACAAAAATGTCATGTCTGGGTTAGTGTTAATTTCGTCAACGCACATTTTTCTCATTAAGAAACAATAACTGGGACTAAATCAGTATGCATTTTCTACGACTAATGAAGACGAGACGATAATATACTTCACGTAATAAAAACGAGATTAAAATCTATGGACATTTTAGTTCATGAACAAAAACGAGACGAAAATTATATGATTTTGTAAAATCCTGTCTCTGCTAATCTGTCACTGTGACACGCCCCCTTTCAAATATGCAGCTAGCAGAGCGCAACATGCACAAACACATGGGACAGACATGAGATGGGTTCACGGTGAAAGGATAAAAAAAAAAAAAAGAGTAAATCATAGTTATAACATAACTTTAATCCCACGGCTATAACGTTCCAACAATAATGTTAATCCGACCGCTAACTAATGCTGGCTAACTTACTAGCTCGTAGCATGAAGCCATAGTAGCCACTTGTTGATGTACTGTAATTGTGTGTGAAGTTGTTTTTCATCAAAAAGATGAGAGAAATTTGTAGGTGAAATAGTTTTAAAACCGAAATGTTCAACATAATTTGATGACAAATAATATACAGGGGTAAATTGACTGTCATGACTAAAACTAGACTAAAACGTTGACAGTTTTTCTTGACTAGAACTAGATGAATAATTCTTGGACTAAAATAAAGACTAAAATGCTAGATTTATTGGCGGCTACAAATGGACTAAATAAAAACAGGATAAGGTTGACTGTATTAATAACTAACAAGTGTGATTGAAACTGGACTAAAATTTTAAAATGGCGGATACAATTAACACTAGTCTGGGTCTTTGTGGGCAAAGATGTAAAGGTTACAATACATCTGCTTGGAAACAGAATAAATGGAAGCCACAACACAGCGACTGATCAACAACAGCAGAGCATTTTGTGTACTTACTCATACGATATGTCACGAGAAGAATTAAATGTAGCCGCAGCACTCCGAGCTGTGTGCTGCACGTTGGCGGTCTGTTAACCAACATTATTAACAGCCACCTCTGGGTCAACAGCTATCAACCTGTTACCTGCCGTGTGTCATTTCAGGAGGCAAACTCAGCCTGTGGTGGCTCCCTGGGAACTGTAATCCACGTGAAGGCTATTTGCATTTTAATGTAACTGTCAGATTGAGAGGCGGGAGGGAGGGAGGGAGGGTTGTTGAGGGGTATTTGTGTGAAATCAGACCAGTGTGACCACCCCGGGAGTTTGATGGGCCTCGCCAAGGTTCGGTTAAATCGCGCAATCCCATTCCTCCCATTTTACAGTGCCATTAGCAGCCAAAATCAGCCCGTAATTAGTCTTGTGTTATTTAATTAAGTCCGCCAATATGAGGCACACCCATTAATCATGACTCATTTAGAGGGAGGTGGGGCTGAGCTCTGTGATTGCGGTTGCGAAAGAAGGTAGCAGCTGCTGTGCGGAATCACTTCCGCATGGTATTGTAGTCATTCACATAGCCGACTCGTGCAGCTGCACAAGGTCACATTCGGTGTCGTCTTCCAATTGTGATTGACTGGCGGCCAGTCAAAGGTGCAGTTGTAGGATAAGCGGTATAAAAAATGATTGGATGCATGTTTGAAGCGGGACACATGTGTGCAGTGTGGCGGGTGTTTTGACAAGAGCGATACCCCGAACGGGATTAGAAGCCATCATGGTATTTGCCGTTGTTAACCATGATCCTGTGTGTGTGTGTGTGTGTGTGTGATGTTCTGTCTGTAAGCCGGGCTAATGCGCAGACAAATGGATCCAAATGGCTGAATAAATAGCATGTTGTCAAATGTTGGATGCCGCGGCATTGCCGCCTGTTGCGCGTATTCACATCAAAGTTGGCTGAGCCGCCATTCCCGTAATGCCCTAAACCAAATCATGCGAACGCAGGAATTATGGCTTTAATAAGGCACAAAGAGGAGACTTAAGTTGTAATCGTAAAGCTACAATGTCAGCAGGAAGACATCGGGACTTTGCCAGAGGGCATTGCAGTCGGATTCTTTTAATCATAACTTTTATCGTTGTCATCTTTCATCCGCGAGTCACCTTCATTTTCACTTATTGGTGCCTTTTGCTTGGGCCAAATCAGGTAATAAGGGGGGGGGGGGGAATGCCACTGCTGGTCGCTGATTGGTTGACCGGGTTCATCATCAGCATGTCACTGAGTACGTTTACATGTTAGCCACGCTTAGTGAGTGGCAGCGTAAGATGGCCGCCACGCATACAAGCAGTTCCTGTATTCAAAAGATCAAGGTTCCTTGCGAATAAAGCAAACCAAAATTCCGTTCGGAAGAGGTACCCCGATCGCGTTTATATGACCAAATATTCGGGTTAGAAAAGGGGTCATCCAGGTTAGAGTTGTTGTTTTTTTTACATCATTTGAAGTCATGTCTTCGTTTGTCAGCTGTGGCTGTCGCTTTAAGATCGTGCACGTACTCTTACGTGCACCATGAACGAGCCTGACACAGAGGCTGTAGTTACGCTTTGGGCCAGAGGTGGCAGTCGCGAGTAAAAAAGTGCTTTAAAAGATCCTTTAACTCATTCACTGCCATTAACAGCTATTTCAATTAGTTAAAAAAAAATAATAATTTTTTGTTAACAAGAGTATGAAAACAGATTTTTTGTTGTTGTACATTTAGAACAGTTATGAAATTTGTGATTAATCGTGATTTAACTAGTGAAGTCATGCGATTAATTACGATTACAAATTTTAATCGCCTGATGCCCCTAATTTTTCATCTTTTCTTTCAAACAAAAAAACAAAACATTTTTATTTTTATTTTTAATAATCTTTTTTCTTTTAAGACAAGATTATTAAAAATTAGAAATTAGAAAAATTAAATTTTTTAATCGTAACTAATCGCATGTCTTCACTAGTTAACTCACGATTAATCACACATTTTATATCTGTTATAATACAATAAAAAAAAATAGTTTTCATACTCTTGTTAATAAAAGTGGGAAACATTTTTAAACTAATAGAAAAAGTTCAAATTATTTTTTTACGTCTATAGCCGTCAATGGCAGTGAATGAGTTTTAATATGAAGACATTTGCGAAATTCTTCACATTTATAAAATTGTAAAATACAACTTGACCCCATTCTCTACAAATATATGCATTAGTAAATTTATTACAGCAAAAGTTTGACGTGGACGTGATTGCTGTGTTGCGACTGGAATGCGCAAGGACGGGCTTTCCAAGTAAAAAAAAATATTGTGGCATGAAAGGGACTTTAAATGAACTCTAAATGAACGCACACATTTTGACACCCTTAATATAAGCATAGTCACTGTAACGTTTGAAGAATCGCGTCTGTGTCTCACACAAACAAATCTTGCCGCTATCTCACAAAATGACTCATTATATATTAACATGCGCTCCCATAGCACAAGGCGTTGCCTCCGCTGTGATTTACTATCATCTGGGAATACCCGGCGTTATTAGAAGCGGCGAGGTGACACGCTTCTTACCTCGTTATATCTTCCTGCTGCTTTCTGGGACAGAGGGGTGTGTGTGCCAGTGGTCCGCTCCATATGTCACTGCCACTCTCATGGCAAATAGCAGCAGGAGCAAACAATAACCATCATAACCTTGACACATTCTTGCGTCAACTGGGAATAGATTTGCATTTTTCTGCGCATCCTGTCATTCCCTCAAGTTCCTTACCTTGTGAACAACCTTGCTGATGGTGCTTCGCTTGCAATTTGTGACATTCACAGAATGTTTCCGCGTTTGTATGAAAACACAAAAATACTGGTCTATTTCCTCAAAACTGTGGAAGAGGAAGGTTTGGCTAAAGAAAGTGAAGCCAGGATTCGATAGATAGATAGATAGATAGATAGATAGATAGATAGATAGATAGATAGATAGATAGATAGATAGATAGATAGATAGATAGATAGATAGATAGATAGATAGATAGATAGATAGATAGATAGATAGATAGATAGATAGATAGATAGATAGATAGATAGATGGAATACAGTGGCTCACAGTTATAAGCCTGACGTTTCAGATCTACAAATGTTTCCGGATGCTACATGTGTTGTGTTTTCTTCCTTTTGTCTGTCATTCTGATCTCAAATGACCGGAAGGTGAGAGCACTGAAGTGTGAAATGACAACTTGTCACTGTCATATGTTGATGTCAGCATGTAGAATGCAGGGGGGGGAGCGCTGCTTGAGCCTGAAATGTAATCAATTGTCTTCACAACTTGTTTTTCAAGCATTTAAAGTGGAAGTCAACCTTTATGTGACCTCACTCATCTAAACATGACATTCTGATTAATATTACATTAGTGGAATATGAGTTAAGCAGCAAAATCCAGCTGTTTTTATCCTTCTCAGGGGGCGGCCATTTTGCCACTTGCTGTCGACTGAAGATGACATCATTGTTGCTCAGCTCTCAATTAACAACCAATCACAGCTCACCTGTTTTCTAAAGCTACGCTTTGATTGGTTGCTACCTGAGACCTGAACAACTGTGATGTCTTCTTCAGTCGACAGCAAGTGGCAAAATGGCCGCCCCCTGAGATGGATAAAAATGGCTGGAGTTTGCTGCTTAACTCATATTCCACTAATGTAATATTAAACAGAATGCCATATTTAGACTAGAGGGGCAGCATAGAGCACATTATTGTCAAAAACAAATTTTGGGCTTGACTTTCCCTTTAAAGGTTGATCCTCCCAAAGGGGTCTAGCAAAAGGAGGCCATTTTCTGTCAAGGCACATGTTATGTTCCCAAGACCAAACCCATCTAGTTCCGTCCGGTCTTTGTGTCCAGATGGTGGCGTCTAAGGGAGAGCTAAAAATGGAAGACCGTCAGAAAATGACCTAATGATGTTCACATTCATGATAAAGAACTAAAGGACTTGATCTCCAGATGCAACAATATCGTTTCTGTGCGGCGAGATAAATTGAGATGGTAGCTTTCCGTTTCCTTGAGAGAACGGCTTTGCAAGCGCGAGGACAGACTTTACTGACAGTTTTATGTTCCACAATAACTAGCGCTCCTCTGTGTTGTATACTGTAAATATGATATTAGGCAGTGTAGCTGAGCACGACTGCCAGACGGGCAACGCATTTCAATGCGGAGCTATCCAAGGTCGCTAACGTTTAGAACGAGTTAAGCCATTTAGAGAAGCAGCGGCAACACGAGGTCACTCGCGTGGTCATGGTCATTGGCTGTCCGACTGAAAACGCGTCCATAAAACTCCGTATGAAGGCATTTTTATGAAACGGATAATAAAATATGAATAGAAATCAAGAGTGGAGCGATAACTCTTAGTTTGCAGTCTTACAACCTTTATTGACAGCACTTTGATTCGTCCCTCAGTACGTGCGTTTTATCTTTAGCTAAAGCTAAAATTCAACGAGAACATTTTGTCTTTTGAAGATGAAGGTTAATATATTGCTTGTTTTATTGCAGAGCTCTGTGGTACAAAGAAATTCAGTCATTACGTCATCCCTAGTACTTCTGGACTTCAGATCAGCACTTGGACCTAATTATTTGCTCGACTGATTTATCAACATATCACTTTTTTAAAGACCTGATTCAGCCCAGTAAAAACGTTTCTTTATCCTGTCTGAATTGAAAATTGCAGCGCTGTCATTCAGACTTGAGAAAATAATTCAATCCATCCCAAAAAGTTTAGACTAGAACAGTACACAGCAAAAATTAGAGTGTTCAAATTTCAGAGTAAAATTTTTGGGAGTTGAATTTAACTCCTGATGTGTCATTTTGTAACACTTTCAGAGTTAATTGGTGTTATTTTACAGAGTTGATCACCCATTGTTAGATTAACTCTGAAGAGATGTAACTAATCTTTGCCTTTGTACCCATCGACGAACGACGAAGAGTAATTGCCACACACTAATGTAAAATCAACACTGACCAGTGTTGACTTGTATTAAATGTCAACTACTATCAGCGTTGTTTTAACCCCATCTCAGTGTAAAAAAAAACACTTTCAAAAGGGTTGTTTTAACTCTATTTAGTGTGGCCCAATATAAAGACTTTAGAGGTGTCAAATTTAACTCTGTAGGTGTTGAATTAACACTGCCAATTTTTGCAGTATGTTTGGTCACTGAATGACACAAGAAAACTTTGCTCGTGACAACAAAGCTGTTCATACTTCAACTTTATTCTGACGCTTGCACCATTCAAGGCTTGCTTCTGAACCACTCCCCATCCATTTCCCACATGGGAACAGAAGTGATTGACAGTGACGGAACAGAAAGGAAAAGATGAACACTTTGGATGTTACATATAAATTTGCTTATCAAATAGCGGTTCCTTCCATCCGAGCTTATAACTGCAGATGTCAGTAGCCTCCATAGAGCATGCTAATTGCTTCAATGCAAGCCTTTAAAAGCCGCTGAAACGTCCTTGAATATAATGACGGAACAAGCGTGGCAAACCCGATAACATCCCACCGAGGATCTGAGCTGGCAGGGCCGACAGCGTTGGCACCGGCGCGAACAGTGGCGCTGCGATTAGGCCGCGGGAGCCATTTTGCGGCTGATTATTCATGACGCTACTGTATTGTAATGTTCCACTACACTGAATTCTCTCATTAGGCCAAAACTGACTCTAAAGGCCATTAAAGTTTCAGTCAGCATGAATAAGTCAGAGTTCTGCCTCTGATCATGCAGCGCAAAGAGTCCCCAAACTCATCTTGGGAGCCTGGAAAAAAAAAATCATCAAATAGAGCCTCTTTGAGCACTGGGGTTGCTCAATTAAATATATGTGAAGGGCAGGAGGTTGTTGTCGGGGTAGCCTTTTTTAGATTTAAAGCCCCAGCATGCGGTTCGAGGCAGCATTTTCAGGAGTATCGATTCGAATTTTGCTGCGGGTAAATGACTCCCAGTGGGATCTCGGCAGTTATGGGATCACTGCTGAGCCGCGGAATGTCTTACAGGCTTAATGTGCGCCCCAATCAAGGCTGGTTTATTGGCCAGGCCGACAGAGGCGAGACGTGACGTTTAATTATTTTTGAATAAATGAACCCTTTAAATAAAAATGTTTGTTGGGTTTATTAGATTCAAATCGCTTAACATCATAATCGTCCTGAATGGCTGGAAGAAAAAACAACAACACTTTTTGGGGGGGACTGAAACATCTTCTAATTAGTAGATTAAGACCTTAGCTGTTCACAATGGGTACACCTGCAAGCCTCTGGCCAATAGTTTCCAGACTGGATTCAGATTTGAATTTCGTTGAGACGTCATGTGCAGGTTGTGTATGTGAAGAAGTTCTCTTTTTTTCATAGAGACTGGACAATTTTATTGAGAAACATAAGCTTTTAAATGAACATCAATATGGGTTTAGAGAAAAACGAACCACCTCAATGGCAGTCATGGAACTCGTAGAAGCAATATCTACTAACATAGATGATAAAAAAAATACAGTTTTATAGATCTAAAAAAAAAAGCATTTGATACCATAGATCATTCTATATTAATGAATAAATTAGAGGGATATGGCATAAGAGATGAAAAGTTATTTGGACAATAGATATCAGTACTTACAGTTTAACCATATACAATCAAAACACTTGAAGATTACCCCATGGAGTCCCCCAAGGGTCTATGCTAGGCCCCAAATTATTTATATTGTACTATAAATGATATCTGTTGTGTCTCAAAAATATTCAAAAGTGTCTTGTTCGCCGATGACACAATTCTCTACTGTTCAGAAGAAAACCTAAAGCAGCTTCTGACTACTGTGGAGAATTAATTGAACACATTAAAAAAACTGGTTTGACTTAAATAAATTATCATTCAACTTATACAAAACCAAATTCATAGTTTTTGGCAATAGACAAATCACTTATCAAGTCAAAATCATGGTAAAATAATTTTCTTGGAGTAGTTATTGATGAAAAATGATGTTGTCACACATAGAATATGTCAAAAGGAAAATGTCAAAAATCATAGGGATACTCGCTAAAACAAAGGATGTCCTGAATAAGAAATCATTATACACATTATACGGTCTATTATTATTACCATATCTGGAATATCTGGAAATCTGGTCAAACGCATATAAAACAAATACCGACCCGGTTTTCAAACTGCAAAAAAGAGCCATATTATTAATCGATCAAAATGTGCAGAACCAACATATTCAGTTCACTATTTATTAAATTAAATACTATGAAATTGTATGACTTAGTTGAGTTTAAAATAGCACAAGTAATGTATCGAGCATACAACAATCTACTATGCCACAATACTCAGAAGCTATTTGAAATGAGAGAAAGTCCTTATGACATAAAGAGTACAAGTGTCTACAAAAAAAATTAGAACAAGAACAAATATCAAGCAAAGGTGTGTTTCTGTAAGAGGTGTCAATTAGTGGAATAATTTTGGTACTGACCTGAAATGAGATGCAAGTCACTTGCTGAGTTTAAAAATGTTTTTAAAGGCAAAATTCAAGACAATTATTTAAATGAGACTTGAGCTGGCAAAACAGCAGAAAGTGTGTCATTTATTTCGATGCATCAGTATGAGTGTAATGAAAATTGTATATGTGAATATAAGGATGTATTATTATGGTGTATGCCTATGAATTACATGTACATATGCTACTGGCAAATGTACGTACATGTCAAAGTGCAGTTAGATACACAAGCAGGTTTATAATTTTTTTGTCATTGAAATATATTAACCTATTATTGTATCTATTGAAATAAGTCAGAAGATAAGGTGTAGGACTCGATACGTTTTTAACTTCTTCCTACTCCCTTTTGAACATGTAAACTCTTTATCTTTCTTCCTATTTGTGTTTTCAACTTATATTTTATACTTGTAATGAGTTTTATGTTTTTCTATGTTTATATGTTCAATAAATCAACCAACCAAAAAGGGATTGTGCAAATTCATTTATCGTCAACAGGTGGCAGTAGCGATTCAAAATTGAATATTCTACGTTCACTAGCTTTGATAACACAAAAATGCTATGAATCATCACCAAAATTCTTGGGATATAAAGATTATCGGCACCGATATTCAGCATTTTGACAAATATCGGCATCGTGACGGAACTTACACCATATGGACAAAAGCGGTATTTTTATGTCTGAAGGAAGACCACATTTCCTATGAGGACAAGCGTATTACGTCGTCTTAGCTCATGCCAGCAAGTGAAATCCGGGCCAATGTTGATCCTTGACTGTCCTTTTTTATCTGGGGTAGCTTTCGACATATGCCATAAAGCAGTTAGCACATTTCTAGTTTTTTGTGTTCCTACCATCCTCCTCAAAGTTGCTTAGTGCCAGTAAAAAAGATACAGACCCCCTCAGGCCATGGCAAAGGTACCGTTCAACTAGTTTTAAGTCGATGTTTCATCAGAAGAGTTATGAAAATATTTTATTAAGGTTGAAAAGTTCCCTTTGTGCTACTTTATATTTTCATAGATGCTTCTGACCCTGCGAACTTACTGCACCTTCTGTTTAAAAAATGAAATTAAAATTAAATTAAGATAAGTACAATTTTAATACTTCAGGTATTTTGAAATTTAAAAAACTTTCTTTATTGTAGCAATTAGCAAACAATAGGGAGCTATTTATTTAAGTTTTTATTTAACTTTTGAAGACATGCCCCTGGAAGATCCCTGAACTTTTGATTTTTAAAACAACGTTGTCTATTAACTAAGATTGTTTTTTTTAAACTCCCAATATTTTACAAACCCGAAACGTTATTCAATAAACATATTTTTTTAAAGACAATAAAAAAATGGATACCAATATTTTCCCATTTAGTGAAAATGAATATCGGCTCCAAATATCGGTTATTTGCATCCATACTAATAAACAGTAATTGGTATCGGCCCAGAAAAAAACAACATATCAATCTATCTCTTCAAAATAAACTTCAACCACTAAAAATATCAAAATATTTGCAGAAGTATTTTGGATTCAACATTAGCTTACTTTCAAGCACAACTGTATACACAGTACAAAATAATAGCAATGAAGAACATTGCATCATCACAATTTATACACACCATGCAAATATTGCAGACACTTTACCAAAATACATGGTTGTACTTGTGGTTTTTCGAGATACAAGCCTATTGTCTGTCTTTTTTTCTTTTTTTTCTTTTTGCTTTGAGATACATGGTGGCAGGGAACTCGATTCACTTCATCAGGCTTGCTGACAATTTCCATGCCTCATCAGCTTGTGCTGGTGAACTTGGTGTGAGTCCGAATCATGTATGCGCCACAGGCAAGTCACGTGTGCAGAAGAAACCATTGCCATTGGCACTGGTTGGGGGCAAACCAAGATGAATGAAGCTATTGAATTCAAATACAGCCCCTTGAAAGCTTTGCCAGGGCCGCATCCATTATATTCACGACTTGTAGGATTTGAGGGGAGGGGACGCGCCCACCTGCTCTACTCCAGTCCGAAGCGGGTTGAGGGGGGTCAAGGAGCCCTCCTCCTCCTCCTCCTCCTTCGCTGGCGTCACACTGACCCACTTCACCTCCCCCGGCCCCTCGCTGCGCTATTACCTGCAGAAAATGGAGCCAGCCGTGTGCTTGGGTTTGCCAAGCTGGAGAGTGAAAGCTTTTTTCCAAGAAAGCGTCTCATTTCATATTGTCGCCACATCACATTGTGCTTGCGATGGGCCGCCGCGTCTTTGAACGCGCGCAAGCGCTGAGGTTGGTTGGCCGTGTTGATTTGAAATCATTTAGACATGAGGCAAATTGGCCCACTAAATGGATTATTTGCCAAACTCTGCATAGCCAAAATGGAAAAAGCGGCACTGCAGGATAAATTGCGTTGGCGCGGGCACTGATTGTTTACAATCCTCGAAGCCTCGCGGAAGGTCGAGACGCAGCTCGTTGTTATCACTGGTTGACATTGATGGCGATTGGCTCAGACAGCTAGCATGAGCGTAACTTGGCGCCAACGACTGTTTTCTATGCTCTCGTTAAATGCCTACTTACACATATGGTCATATTTGCTCTTCTGTCACGTGCTGCAGGTCTCACATGGTGACGGATCACATGGGCATCAAGAATGAGAGCTTTATGAAGATTGCTGCAGTGGGTACCTGGATGGGGGACTTCGTGACTGCCTGGATGGTGAGATTCCATTTTTCATTTTATTATTAGATTTGCGTTTTTTTTAATTTGTGATTTGTTTTCGTTTCTGTGAACTCATTCACTCGCAGCCATTTTCACTGAAGCAACCCCCTTCTCGCTCCCGGCTGTTTTACTCGATTTTGACTACAGAGTATTGTATTCTATTGCTTTAAAAACATGAAACCTACCAAAAGAAAGATTAGAGTCTCTTCTTTCATCAGGAAAAAAAGTGTTTTAGCATTCGAATATAGCTAAGTTTCATCATTATTCAGAAATATGTTTAGAAATGTGAGTAATGAGCTTTTTTTCCAACATGGCCCATGGTTGATCTCTTTTGCTCTGCTTGTGTAATAACTACCATTTCTTCAACGGTTTCTTTACAATTTAGAGGCTGCATCAAAGCACAAAACACAAAAAAACGTATACATACGTCTTTGGGACACTTGCACAACGTATGTGTAAATTTTGGGGAGCAAATTAGTTAAATGGAAGTCGACTTTAAACATTTCTTGACAATATGTTATACGTGACCTCACTAGTCTAAACATGATATTCTGATGAATATTACATACAATTTGGAAGCAAAATCCAGCCGTTTTTTTATCCATCTCAGGGAGCGGCCATTTTGCCGCTTGCTGTCGACTGAAGATGACATCACAGTTGCTCAGGCCTTAGGCAATGACCAATAACAGCTCACCTGTTTCCTGAAGCTGAGCTGTGATTGGTTGTTACCTGAGACCTGAGCAACATGGACGTCATCTTCAGTTGACAGCAAGTGGCAATATGGCCGCCCCCTGAGATGGATACAAATGACTAGATTTTGCTGCTTAACTCATATCCCACTAACGCAATATTAACCAAAATGCCATATTTAGACTAGTGGGGCTGCATAAAACATATTATTGTCATATAGTATATACTGTATATATATTTATATAGTATAGTGTTACTGTTGCTTTCCTCAGACAGCTTCTGTGGAAGGCGGCAGTAAACGCCAAAACTTGTAAAAGGTAAATACAAACCTTATTCTTCTAACAAAAAAAAGAAATAAAATAACAAATTATTCCTTGTATGCTGCTACATCAGCGCTTCCAAATATGGACACGTTGGCATCTAGTCATTCCAAAGAACTCTTTCACATTGAGTGAGTGCAGTGTGAAAAGGGGTTAGCATTTAGAGGGGCCATTTAACTTAATATGCATGTATTATTTTATTTTTTTGCATCAGCTACAAGCTGTTTATTATGGTCAATGCCCACACTTGTCCCCATTGCAAGTGGACTGTAATGATGAAAACATTTATTTCTAAGTATTTCTCCATTCACACAGCAAATAAAGCATGGCCACAAGTATTAGGTATGAATAATACGTAGTCGTTTCTATTTGTGGTAGTAAATTACTGGTGAATTTGAACCCTCAAATTCACCAACTCTGCTGCCACATACTGTAATCATATTGTCTCTCGAGAGGCCGTGAACGCAACATTAACTTGATTAAAGTTAAGCCGAGTCTGACCGTGCAGGTCTAATTGGGAAGATGAATTGGATGTGTTATGTGAGGCTCATTGAATCCATTTTTGAATTACTTCGCATTTTTTGCCTCGCTGGGTTCTGACGATTTAAAACAATTGTCCTTCATTAAGTCTTTGAAAGGGAAGTAAATTATTTGCAGCAGGAAAAAAAAAATCACATAAGTGTATAAAATTTTTATTGCATGTTTTAGCACGCACCTCATTCATAGGTCAGGTGTATTTTTTTACATCCCACTTTACTGTGCTAGCAAAGCCTCAGGCCAACGAGACGTTTCATCCAGAGGAAACGCGGGAACACCCCTCTGTTCATTTGTCAACAAAAAAGCGAAGAGCACCCACATTTTCATGCACACGGCTGAGACAAGTTGACAAGCTCTGCGCCTGGTCGCATTAGTATTCTGTGCATACTGCAGAGGAAAAGACAGGCCATGGGAAGAGAGACTAGATTAGGAGGACGAGGAGGGTGAGAAGCAGACGTCTGGACGGAGAGGAAGGAGCATGTCAGGCTGATTCTCGAAATTCTTCTTTTTTTTTTTTTCAACAAGGCACATTAAAGATGACCTCATCGACATGAGCGGACAGACATCTGACAAAAATGTTGGAAAACCATGATTTTCATCAACAACAAAAATAAGAAACAAATATATAATATAATATAATATAATATAATATACTGTACCCCGCCTACTGCCCGAAGCCAACTGGGATTGGCTAAAGCGCCCCCCGCCACCCTTGTGAGGGCATGCGCTTAAGAAAATGGATGGATAGTTCGTTTGATAGTTAGTGGAGTTTGACCGGAGCCAAAGAAGAAGCTATACAATTCTGCAACGCATCCAGATTAAGGTGCATCTAGTTGCATTATCGCCATCTACTGGACAGGAGTGGAACAGTATCATTGTTTAGGTTTGTTGGACCTTGGCAAAGTGTCTTCACTCCAGGGAGCCATCAATTAAAGCTGCATTGCACTTGTGTACATTTCCACACTGTCAATTATTTCTTCAGGTGACGGATATGATGCTTCAGGATGATAACTATCCACACTGGGGGAAAAGTGCAAGAAGGTTCTGGAAACAAGGCAACAATAGGATTGTCCTCTTCTGGTAAGATGTCTTGATGCACGCATTTACGATATACAGCATCTCCTAAAAATAGATCGAGATCAGAGGTTTTACATAAAGGTATAGTTTGAGCAAATTTCATGTTGTTTTTATGTAAAAGTATGGATCAGACTGGTAGCCTTTCACATGAATTCGTACCCAAGAAGTAGCTGTGTTTCAAAAAGGTCGGTGACCCCCAAATCTGGAGTACGTAGTGCCAAATGTTGGTTCATGTGTCCACATCTGTGGCCTATCAAAGGGTTACAAGCAGCCAATAGATGTGTTAATCATCCATCATTCGTGTCAGCACCTTTCAATTAGAAGAACGGTGGAAATCGATGAACATGACAAGGTCACGTGGCAAATCCTCACCCTGTCTTTATTTCTTTTTTTCTTCATCGTGACCTTTCAATGACTGCTAAACAAAACGCTTCCAACCCCCCAAAGTCTTTTATGGCCTTAATGTTCAATACAAAAAGGTAAATGATTCCCAGTTGGTGCTTGTTTTCATCCAAGGGAGAAGTGCAGGACAAATAGGTCAGACGTTTGTGTGAGTTTGACCTTTTTGAGGTCACAGTGTGTCTCCATCGCAAGACTTTGTGTGAGAGCATCTGTATTTCTTTTAGTTTGTTTAGTTGTTAGTTTTACATTGCAATGAAAGTCTTGTTTCTATCTAGCCTGGAAATCCAGACTCACTCGCGGCTGTTGCATTTCTGAGGCGGGGCAAACCTGAGCTAACAGACAGTGGAATGAACCAATGAGCGGAGAGTGACTTGTTGAAGTTTTTTTTTTGTTTGTTTTTTGCGGAGACGTAGTAAAAATCCAACATCCAGCCGAAGAGAGACAGTAGTGAATGACTTATGTCGTTGTTGCGGGAAAAACTTGAAGAGCGAAGAGGGACGTTGCTCCCGAAAACGACGTCACGCAAATAGACAAATTTGATTGGCCGGCCTGTTTTCGACCGGAACCGAATCGTTATCTGTGGACTAAAGTGGGTGTGGCTTGCCAAGCTAGTTTTTATCAACCCATTTTTTTATGTGAAAAAAAGAACTTTGTGGTGGTTAGGGGTTTTGACCAATAAATTGAGGAATTATAATCAGCATGCTAAATGTAATTTAAGTTCAATAAAAATTGTGGGAGGTTTTCCCCATTCAGTGCTACTTCCGGACATGTAAATACAGTTATACAGAATGTGCACGTACACAAAATACAGTTGGAGTAGCTTGATAGACATGTTCCAACAACTTATATATAAATTTTTTATTTATTTTTTTAACTTTTTTTTTTTTTACTATCTATGCTATTTTGTACAATGCATCCCTAAGATGGCTGCTCACTTCCATTTTGTTGTGCTACAGCCAAATTACATATCGTTTTTAATTATTTTCCAATTTAGTCATTTTAAATCAGGCATATGCATGAGAATTCATACCTACAAATGAATATGCCTGATGTTGGTACAGATTAGGTTTGTGCCTTGGAGGAGGTCCGCACTCTATGAAGCCGTCTTTGTAGTTTAAAATGCAGCCGTTTAAATACTGCCAATAACATTATTGTTGGGCAGTCTACACAAAGGGGACGACGAGCATCCCGTCTCATGGCTGCACATTATTACAACATTTGCTTGCCTGTTAATGTGACATTTATAGTCAGCGCGGTGTTTAGAAATGCACGCGCAATTACACTTCATTTGTCTTGTCAGGAACACTATCTAGTGTATGTTGCTTTTCCCGACATTGATCCCCTCTCTAGCGCCTCATTCTTCTCCTCCTCTTTCCGGATTTAATAAATATGCGCCTCATCTCGTTTGGATTTGGGGGGGAAATGTTTGTTTCAAGGTTGGCTTCCTCTCTAATTCATTCATAAATCTCCCCTCTCGCTCTCTTGTCGTTTTTTTTTTCTTTTCTTCCCAGGGCCGTTCTGGTCTTGCTGACGTCAGTGGTGATTCTCGCCATCAGTACCGACTGGATCTGCTGGGACTGCCTGAATCGGGGCTTCCTGCCCAGCGATGAGGTCTCCAGAGCCTTCCTGGCCTCCTTCATCTTGGTCTTCGACCTGCTCATTGTCATGCAGGTAGGAGTGCTCCCCGGTGGCCAATTAAAAACAACACGCACACACACAAAAAGGAGTCGCTGGGACGTCTCGTGGCTTTTTTTCCCTTTACGCTACCCGTCTTGTTGCTATTTGCCGTCCTCCCATCCCCCCTTCTCCCAATTTATCAATGACGGGATGCGGCACATAGCAGCAGCAAGCGGAGCGTTTGATCATTCTCAGCTGGCGTGGACGCAAATACATGCAGGACACGAGAGTATATTTTGATATATTCTCCCTATATGTGCGCGCGAGCCTTCTTTGCACCCGCGCGTCTCCTATGCCTCACTTCTCACCCAACGTGAACCCTCAGCTAGCTGAGCTCTACAATGTGAGCCGCCTTCATTTCCTTTTATGATGACTCGCAAGATTGGACACACAAACTGTTGTCTCCCATAGGAACATCACCAGGGCCTGTCTCACTGTGGCTCATGAATATGCAGATGTTTTTGTCCGGGCAAAAACAACAACTGTGAGGAGTGGCTACTAAGCGTGAATAAAAAGTATGATTTGGTCGATTTCGTGGTTATGTGCTAATTATGCTCCTTTTCTTCAAAAAGGTCAAACCAGGCGCTCATAGGTCACTAGAAATGACAGACACATGCTAACGTTAGCTTACTCTGTTGCAGTACTTGATGCTAGCATTTACTTATCAGTCCGTTGTTAGTAAAACAGGATGGGAGGGACATTTCCTTGGATGCCTGGCCAGATGAGATTTGAGAAAGTTGTGGCTACAGAGCTGCCCGACGTCCACGTTTCTTCTGTAGTAAGCCTTGACTGAATTTGATCAGAACATGAGCAATGTAAGGGAGGGACTAGCCTCAGAACGTGACATGGGAACAAACAAGCATCCATGGTCGACCACTGACCAAAACGTCACGTGCTTCTCTCCATGTCACGTCACAGATAGTGTGACACACAGAAAACGTTTTCGACTAAGAACAAAAGCATAATATCGTATAGCGTAATTGTAGCATTAGCTCCAGACGCTACCGTATTATACCCCACAATCTCCACTTACGATCACCTATGAGTCTCGTTCAAACTGATGCGTTCAAGTCTGCATGGTTTTCACAGCTTCCCGCGGCACTATTTTGAAGAGGAAAACAAAAAGCAATTGCCCAAATAATAAGTAGAGCAGATTCTTATTGTGAGACTTATTGGTACATCCGCACGGCAACCAATATGGCATATCCTCCGTGGGAAGAGAAAATAACTTACAATGGAAAACATCAAGCTCAAACATGTGGAGAGAGTTCTGTATTATGACACGTTCACGGAAAAGACACTGGACTAACTGCGACGTGTTGGAGACAATGTGGCAATCAGGAAGCGAACCATTTCCATATATTTTGGTCATGCCGAACGTTGAGGCCTTTTTTGGAAAAAGTATTTCAAATGAGCATTTCTTTCGAAATGGGGTCTTTATGTTTTGGTGCCGTAGTATTAAAGAATGTGTCTCTAAGAAAAGAAAGTATTTGTAGGCCATAAAGATAAAATACAATGTTACCTTGTGCTAATGACAATGTGTGCACAACATGACTTTCGGGGTAGTGCTGTTGCTAACTTCCTGTTTGGCTAACTTGAGCTGGCAAGCTTAGGTCAAATGAGACACGCTCTGTATTAATAACGGTCTGCGCACGCCAGAGGGACCAAAACAAATTTCTTATTAAACTCCCTGCTAATTTTCATAGCCGCTAGCATGACAAATTTCACGCAATTATTCACATTTTAATATCATTAATTGCTCATTCCACTTGAGCGAATGGCGACATTTCTTAACCCCTCGCTCGTCTTCCCCTGGAGTGATTTGATTATTTTGGTCTGCCACTAACGCCTCCTAGTGTTCACCAATAGGACAACCCCACGTTGCCGCCGAGGATGCTGCGGTTCATACACAGTTAATCCTCCATGAGAAAACATGTGCGCTGTTGTTCTCAAGCTAATTAATGATCTGTTTGAGATCCATGCCTCCAAGACATGGTTTACGTTTCTACTTGTGTGTGCGTGTGTGTGCAATTACGCTGCAAAATGTAAAAAGTTCATTGTGTGTGTGTCTGTGTAGCAATATAAACCCAGCGAGTTTACTTTCCTCATCTTTTGTTATTGTGACTCGTTATTTTTTTGCGGGAAGAGCATTTAAATGCCACGCTCGTTAGCACTGCTCACGGCCGCAGCCGCCGCCGCCGCGTACGCAAGACGACTGCTGGGCTTAATTACTTTCTTCGGGGGGCATCGGCGGGCTGCTGCGCGGGCTCGCTGTGGGGTTCGACTGGTTGGCGAGGGTCTCCTGAGTTTGGCCTGATTTGCACAGATTTCCCTTTGTTCTGCACATCTTTATATTGGCTAATCCTCACGCCTGAAACCTCCGCAGTACGGACCGCGGCGTGGACTTCATTAGTGGCTTGCCAGTTGATATTAGCACATTGTGAATTTGACCATGCGGTGGTAATTTCATCGAGGTATTCTGATAAATCAAGTGATTCCTGGTCTATAAAATTCAAAGTCCAGCTAAAGCACGTTTTGATGAATTTAACCCGTTGTGACAACCGCCATCAATTTTTCATTCCTCACCTTTGAACCTGCAAAAGAAAATCAACTTTCCAATTTCTAAACGCACAAGCTCCATTTTCGTAGATAGGCGCCCATGCGCTTGGCGTAAAAAAACAAAAAAACAGGGGCAAGTCAAGTCTACCGCGCTTGGGACCGTGTCGCACCTCACGGGCTGTATCTGGAAATTTTAGACTCGCAAAAAGCAAGTCTAACTTGTGGTGTGGGTGGCAAAACGAGAATTTTGTGAATTTAGATACACGGCGCAGGCAGGCAGTTGGCACTGTTTAGAAATTAAATACGACAATTGTATGGGACAATCCCTCTAAATCAGGGGTGTCCAAACTTTTGCATTTGAGGGCCACGTACAGAAAATCAGAAGGACGCAAGGGCAACATAATGTTATG
The DNA here is from genome assembly GCF_054856555.1 of Leptonotus elevatus. Lineage (NCBI taxonomy): Eukaryota > Metazoa > Chordata > Actinopteri > Syngnathiformes > Syngnathidae > Leptonotus > Leptonotus elevatus. The sequence goes on from NC_141242.1 coordinate 12,478,873, forward strand.
AAGATAAATTGTGTTTAGTCCTAAGAAATGTACAAATAATTTATTTGTGCTTTTATCGAGAAAAATGCTACAGTATATTAACCAATTTATTGTTGTTGTTTTTTTCAACACCCTCTCTTCTTACTAACTTTTTTAAAATTATTTTTTTAAGGGATACTCGACTCATCGAGCCTTTTTCAGCAGTAATAAGTTAATTTCCCTCTATAAATGCTTTTTGCACACAACAATCTTATCTCTCGTAGCCCAGCAGATTTTAACGGGAATCAAGGGGAGCCGCTTCGATTTGGCCTGGGAGTCTGCTGCGTTCCATCCCACAATGTTGCAAACCCCCAGATCCCCCGCCCCACACCCCCCCCCCCCTCTTACGCCCAATTCTACCTGAAAGAAAACTCCACCCATGCTGCTTGCCAGACTTGTGATGGTCATGAAAACGGATTCCCTTTGACTTTATCTGTGCGTGCGTGCGTGCGTGCGTGCGTGTTTACAGGACTGGGAGTTCCCTCACTTCATGGGTAACCTGGATATAAATTTGCCAGGTCTGCCAACCTCACAGGTGAATTTCAAGATACCTGTCTGCAGACATGTCGTGAAAGAGGAGTACCGTGTTCATATCACAGGTACGTCGAATGACACTGTTGCTGAAGCGGAAATGTTTTGGTCAATTGATGGATCAAACACCCGTTGCGAATTTTGCCATCAGGCTCCTGGAAAGAGATTAGCAAATTGTGCGAGAAAATACTGACAAATGGAATGGCTGGATATTCAGAAGTTTAGAGGTCAAACCAATTTCACCTGTAGAAGTAACTTATAACTATAACTATATTTTCGGTCCATCCTGAAATTTCACCCAAAAGCCGATTATCCTTAACTTTTACTGAGTAATAAAACTGTTAAAATATCTTCTAAATGTTGGTGTAATTTGTTGTGGTTATGCAGCACATCATCTCAATTATATTATTTTATTCTCTAGTGGTTTCCTGTTCACTTTGTCGTTTGACACTTCCTGCAAGCTGCATCTCTCCATCGCTCCCATTTCTTGAGAACTCATTCTTATTTTCAATCATCTCATCGGTCTCTCCATTCATGACCCCGAGACGCTAAAACCGCCACCGCTTCCACTAAATAAACCGTTCAAACACTCAGGATTCGCCTGTCCGCCCCTGACGAAATGCGTATCTATTAAACCTGGCGGAGACGTGATCGGTTTTCCTCATTAGGAACAAACCTCGGCAAAGTGACGAGAGCCCCCGTCTACCTGGCGGAGACGTCTGCCCGCTATCAGTCGGCGTGGCTAATCTGATGATCTCGTTAGGAGACGTTATAGAGATCCAACAAATTGGTAGCAGCCTCCTCCCTGCCTTAGTAAAGGAGTTTATCCATCTTGTCTCAGCGTATTATTGGAAAATGGTCGATTCTAGGGCTTGGGGGGGACTCGAATAACTCGATTTTAAAAATCGGTCGACCGAAAATGTTTACCTCATAGCATAAAGGTCATCGCTAGCGTGGTAATGCTAATCCTGATTGCTCACCATTTAGCCTAGGCTAATTTTGTTGTTGTTTGATAATGCACAGAACTGCACAGAAGATAATACTTAGTAGCAGTTATATGCACAATCCACTCAATTCAATTCCTGTAGATATATTAATGATGAATGTGTGAACTAAATGGTGGTTAGTGTTGTTTACCTTAAATGGTAAACGCCAGCACGATAATGCTAATCGCGATTGCTAACCGTTTAGCATTTGCTAATAATGCTTGTGCACAGAAGATAATAAATAATTTGTAGTTATATCCACTTAATTCAACTCTTGTAGATATGATGTATGTGTGAACTAAATGGGGGTTACTGGTTTTTAACATAGTAATCGCTAGCACGCTAATGCTTCGCGATTGCTGACAGTGTAGCATTGGCTAATAATGCTCATGCACAGAAGATAATAAATAATTTCATAATTATATCCACTCAATTCAGCTCATGTCGATATGATGTATGTGCGAAATAAATGGTGGTTACTGTTTGTTTGTACCTGAAATGGTCATCGCTAACGTGCTAATGCGAATCGCGATTGCTAACTGTTTAGCATGGGCTATTTTTGTTGGTGTTTAATAATGCATGTGTAAATAAGATAATAATTAGTAGTTTTATCCACTCAATTCAACTCAAGTTCAACCTTAGCGTATTAACAAAAACAACTACAACAATTAATAATTTCTTATTTTTTTTAAAGTAATTTATGAAAAAAAAAAGTTGATTATTTGATGGACTCTTTGATAGGATCATCCGTTTTAAAAAGTTTCAATAGTGACAGCCCTAGTAGATTCCTGCATTGGCACTGAGTAGCTATAAAGGCATATTTGAAGGTTTTTGTCAAAATAATTAGTTGGCTTTGCAATTGACGCATTGTAACGGTTCGTAACGTATCGGTCGTAAATACACATTTAGCCTACTCATGAGGGCATTAGCAAAAGGGCAATTGCTTTCAAAACAAAAGGCTAGTGAGTCTCAGTTGTTAAACTTAACATTCTGGTCATGACTTGTAGTCTTCCACCTGTGATACTACGTCGAAAGCCAACAAATTAGTATGTCGACTGCAACTTCCTATCCAGTATCAATGCTGCACACCAGTGATTCACAACCACTGGGCTGTGGTACATGAGTGTCATGTGAGAAATCCAGGTTAAGAAAGTAAAAACCTTGCCACGGGTTGACTTAAGTCCCAGGTGATTATTCTCCACCAGCAAGTAAGTGAGCTCGTTTACCTGCCAGTTGAGTCGAAGCGCGTGGCCAAAGCCAACGTGTGGCAGGGTTTTTACTTTCTGGACCTGCGTTTATATCATATATCTCCTCGCAGGTAAGTGGTTCAATTACGGCATCATCTTCCTGGTGATGATGTTGGACCTGAACATGTGGAAGAACCAGATCTTCTACAAGCCGTACGAGTACGGTCAGTACGTGGGTCCTGGCGAGAAGATCTTTAGCGTGGAGGCCGACGCACTCAGGAAGTTCAACCGCAGCACGCTGACTTACGAGTGGCGCGCCGCCAACGTGGACCCGAAGACCAACCTGTCCTACGTGGCGCAGGACTTGCTCCTGCACAGTCGCTACATCGGGGCCAGCATGCAGGTCAAGTGCCTGGCCTTCATCCCCAGCCTGATGGCCTTCGCGTGCTTTGGCATCTTCATCTGGCTGCTGGGCCGATTCCCCAGCACGGAGACCTTTGCCGAAAACCGAGACAAGAGCTACGAGAGGATGAATAAGAAGTCACCGTCCGGGTACAGCAAAGAGATGGCCGTCACCCCCGAGGAACCGCAGGACATCGCGACGTCGGACGGCCTCAAGCGCTCGGGAACGTCCACGCTGCTATTGGTGGAGGGGGCGCACTCGGCGGTGACGCCTTCCGACAGCGTCGCCGACTCCGTGGAAGCTCAAGGGGAACATTTCAGCATCGCCATTGACCCCCAGCCACCCGAGGAACCGGACGACTCCGACGACGTCTCGTTCCTCATGTGGCTCGGCATCAACCCTTATCCTGAGCCATGCCAGGAAACGGACGTCCCTCAAGATGTCCCCCAACAGACGCCGTGACCGGCGAACTACACTTTGGTCCAGGCAGCGAGCCATGTAGCATTTCTACTCATATTTTGAAACCAAAATTGTTTGACGGATCTTTTCAAATGCAACATTGGCACAGTGCATGCTGGAAATGTTTGCATTTTCATAAATCAGTGCCTTTTAACGGAGGCCTATTCCCAGAGGTGGCAAATCCAGGTCCAGAAAAACCCTGCTACAGTTTGACTTTAGCCCCCGATGCTAGCTAGCTCCCTACCAGGTAAACAAGCACCATGGAAGATAGCTAGGGGGATAGCTAGCTAGCACCTGAAAGTTAAAAACTCTGCCACAGTTTGGCTTTAGCCCCCGATGCTAGCTAGCTCCCTAGCACGTAAACAAGCACCATGGGAGATAGGTAGGGGGATAGCTAGCTAGCACCTGAAAGTTAAAAACTCTGCCACAGTTTGCCTTTAGCCCCTGATGCTAGCTAGCTCTATATCAGGTAAATGAGCATCATGGGAGCTAACTAGAGAGCAAGCTAGCTAGCACCTGGTGCTAAAGACAAACTGTGGCAGGGTTTTTACTTTCTGGGCTTGGATTTGCCACCTCTGCCTATTCCTCGAGCCCTGCTGGTCCCAGGTCCCATTCATCGTACCACAGCAACAGTAGTGCCTTGACATTTCATACACGTCACAAATTTAAAACCCTTAGTGAGTATGTCGTACTTGAAGATGTCCTATTTACAATCAGCTGCAGTCATCTTAGCTCATAGGCGTCAAACTCCGATCCTCGAGGGCCGAAGTCCTGCAGGTTTTGGAGGTTTCCCTCTTCCAACACAAGCTGATTCCAATCAGCAGAATTGTTATCAGGCTTATGCAAAGCTTGCTGATGAGCTGATCATATCAGCTGTGTTGGAGAACGGAAACTTCCAAAACCTACAGGAGTGCAGCCCTCCAGGACCGGAGTTTGACACCTATGTCTTAGCTGTAATCAGAGTACAGGTCTCGGACGGTCCAAACATATGACGTCCTGATGGGAAGATGAAGCTTCATGAACCACTTGCAATACTTTTTTATTCCTCAAGACGGTGCTTTTGGTTTAGATGCAGTGAAACTGGAAATTGAATCCATTTCCATTGCCTTTGTCTTTAAACCAAGACCACCATCTAGTGGAGTAAAAAAGTATTGCAAGTGGTTCATGAAGCTTCATTTTCCCAAGGACTGACTGTGACTTCTGCTAACAAACAAGTCTTCCTTGCTAACTTTGTCCGTCAAAGCGGAGACGTTTTTTTGTTGCCTTGTTCCAAAGTGCCTACTTTTGGCCTTTTGGACCCCATCTTACAACGTGGATGCACATTTTATTTCTTTTAAATTGTTGTTCTTCAAACCCTGCAATGTTTATAGTCACTCTACTGCTTTTCCGAGTAAGAGAGGAATTTGCATACATTTGTGACGAGCTCATACGGAAAAGGGCCTAATTGAATAAAAGAAACATTACTCACCGATAGAAGTGCAATAATAGGATTTGCCTTTGCATTCATCCAAATTATAATACACATAATGCACGACACTGTAATATTCTGGAATGTGGTTCACTCTTTGAAGGAGGCAAACAAAAGAATAAATTAATAAATATTGAAGCAGTTACAAGAATATTGACTTTTGTGGTGTATAAGCGCTTACATTATGTAAGTATATATCCTATATATATATATATATATATATATATATATATGTATATATATATATATATATATATATATATATATATATATATATATATATATATATATATAAAGAAGTTTCATCAGACAGCTCTGCATTTTTCATTCTGTGTATGCGTCCACGGGGTGAAGACGTGGATGTTTTTTCCATATAATATTCTGGAAGCGCTCGGTTGTGTAATTTAAACATGAAACTGCCCTATGAAGAAGATATTAGTGTTCTACAAGTGCAGGCGGCTTTAATGTGTTGCTAATGTCAAAAAAATCTCTTCCTGTTTGTGTGACTTTTTTTCAAAGCGGACGAAAAGTTGTCATTGTTTGCTGGATGTATTCCAAATGTCTGCTGAAGCAATACATTTGTATATTTTTGTACCGTTTTTATGATGTGATCTTTGGTCAGTCTCAGGAAAACCCTAGGGAGAAAAACATACGAGCAAATGCAATCATTGCACGAAATATATTATATTTAAAGATTCTCACATTTGAATATTTATCACTGAAAATTTGTGCTGTAAATGTAGTAAAATAACACATTTATTAGCAATATTTGATGGAGCCATACAAAGGTGTTGTTGGCTAGTTAGCCGCCGTGGCTCAAGTAAAAAAAATAGAGAGCGAGAGGGCCTGGCGGAGTGCTAGCAGCAGAACAGCGAGAAAAGCATCCACTTTAAGTGCAGTGTGAAAAGGTATTTAAGCTAAGCTGGAGTGACACAAACATTAACAAGAGTTGTTTTGTGTGCTGCTGCTGCTATTAAGATAAGTTAAATAAGGTAAGCACTGAGAAAGTGAAGTTATTTAATTTCCCCATAACATTCAATTCAAATAAGAAATATAATCCAAAATGATGTATTTGCGTGTACCACTGCATACTTGCAAACCCTAACCACAAAGTAACAATTATATGAGAATATACTAAAATTAATATTTTACAGTTAACATTTTGGCATGATGTAATTTGGTATTACTTGTAATAAATGGAAATGTTTCAAACACATCATTATGGCTATTTGTTAATGTGATTTGTTAATTCGAATATATATATATATATATATATATATATATATATATATATATATATATATATATATATATATAAATAAATAAAAGACAATGTAAATGGAAATACTTTATTTCACTATTACACAATAACAAGCAGGGAAATAAATAATTGAAATATATATATAAAATAAAATAAAAAATAACAAACATGACCAAAAGAGAATTGCAATAAAAAGCTACAAAACCGCACGTAATACAGACGACTGGTAAGTGGCAAAAAGAAGCTAACAGGCCTCTAAAGAGCTATCATCATCATCATCATCATCATGTCAATTAAGAAATTTGCATAAAGTAAAGTTTGGACATCAATCACAATCATGCCAGTTAATATTCATATTTTACAAGGTTGATGTGGATCCATAAACAAAGAGTGAAGGCTATCATCATCATCATCAACATCTTCATCATCATGTTAGCAATATCATAAACATTTGGTCAAAAGATGATTGTTAGTTTTCCTCTTTCCTGAACGCACCAAACCTGCTGGCATTTACAATGAAACAAGAACAAGAAAATCCGTGAGGAGACATTAAAGTGGTGGTGGTAATATTTTTTTTTCTTCTTTTTTTTTCTTTTCACTTTGTTGTATTTTACATGGAGAACGCTGTACAGGTGCCTTCGCAGCCATTAAAGGCACATGGGGTCCACTGAGCAACAGATGTGTCCGTTCTGTTGACGCAAACACAACAAACGTGCGGGTCAAACGCACGTACCACACAAACAAGTGCACAAAAAACTGTTTTTTAAATTTTTGCTCATTTTTTAGATTTGTCAAAAGTCAAAAAGAACTGTTTACATTTGCAGAATATTTTGGTTAGAATGTCAATTTATTTGGTCTGTGGTGTGGGGGGAAATACAAAAAAAATTGGATAAGTTTTTGGTTTTTGGCTTTTGGGGTTAAAATGTAGTAATTTATCATTTTTTTGCTAATAAAATTGTGAAAACTTTCTTTGGGTGATTCAACGTCAACGTAAATAAATAAATTGCCTTTTTCTTGTTTGATTCATCTTTCTTTTTTTTCTTTTTTTTGAATTAGTTTATCATCATTGCTTTTTTTTTATGGTAATATGTTGGGGTTTTTTTTGTGGTAAAAAATGTAAAAAAATTATTCTGTTTAAATTGATTTTTTCAATTTTAAAAACTTTTTAGGATTAAAATTGTCATTGGAAAAAAAAATATATATATATATATATATATTAGTGCTGTCAAAGTTAAAGCATTAACTAATTAATTACTCACAAAAAATGATCGCATTAATCGTGTGTGCAGTAGATAAAAACTGTTGAAGATGTCCTCATAACATTAAATGTTGAAAAAAAATTAACACATAACAGGTGCTGTATAAATGCTGTATAAGCCTTTTTAATTAAGTGATTAATTGTGATTAATAACAATTCTAAATTGAGATTAATCTCATTAAAAAATAAAGTAATCGTTTGATAGATAGATAGATTTCTGTTAAAATTGTAAGATTTGTGGTAAAAAATTTGGGGGGAGGGTTAAAAATGTTTGGGTGTTTTTTTTTGTGGAGAAAAAACATTGAAAATATACTTAATTGCATGGTTTATTTCATTTACATTGAATGACCTATTAAACATTAAAAAAAAAACTTTTTGGGGGAAACATTTGATTAGGTTTTCTTTTAAAACGTAATTGTTTTGATTAGAAATTCAGGTTTTTGGTTAATATTGTCAGGGTTTTTTTCCATCCAAAATATTTTCAACTTTTTTTTTTTTTTACTTCAAACATAACCTATAAGTTAAACGAGGTTTAATGACTACGATTCCTCGAGTTACCTTGCACTGGCACAGGGTGCACTCGGTGCCGTGCTTGACCCAGGAGGAGCCGCTGAAGCGCGAGACGCCGCGCTCGTCGCCGCAGGTCTTGGTGATGTCGTTGCGGATGGTGTCGGCCTGGCAGGGCTCGCTCACACAGCGCGGGCAGCACTCGCCCTCGGGCACCGCCGTGAACTCGCAGTCCGCGGGCGGGCACGGCAGAGGCCAGCAGTCCACCTGCCCCTGCTACGCCACACCAAAACACACACACAGGAGAGCGATTTCTTTTCATCACTCAAGTCAGTTCTCACATGAAACGCGATGTGTACATTTGTGACCGAGTGTGCTGGACTGTGGGTGATTTGGAGTCGTATCGTTATTGCGCAAGATGGCGTCTTTTGCGATGCTGGCCCAGCTGCAGGTGGCAGATAGACACAGCAGGGCGCTTTTGATGATTCGGCCGTTTCTTTCGATTGCAAATGGCTTCCTGGGAAAAGGCCAGCGTGCTCTTGTACTTCACACGATGGCACGTCGTGGCGAAGACCGCTTGCGCGGAGGCTGGCGAGTGGGCGCCGAGGCATCGCTGATCCATTTCACGCCTCCGCCGCCGGAGCTGGTCGGGCTTGCCGGCTTCAAGTCAGCTTTAGTGCGCTTTAGTTGCGAGCAGCCTGCGCGTTATCTCCCGATCGTGTCAACACGCACAGTGAGCTGCACACATGGCCTTGACCTTTTCGGAATGTTTGCAAACAGGAGGTGCCGGAGCGCTTCCTGCGGCAGGAAAGGCATTCATGACTGCTTGGTTTGCAAAGGAGTGGAAAAATTCCGCAAGGTAAATCGTTTTTAGGTAACTCTTAACTTTATAATAACTCTCTGTTATAACTAGTTAATAGATCATTAGTAGACTCTTAACTCATTCACTGCCATTGACGGCTATAGACGTCATAAATTCATTTGAACTATTTCTATTAGTTAAAAAAATATATATATATTAAACAAATTAAATTAAAAAAATATTGTACATTTAGAAAATATATAAAATGTATAATTAATCGTTAAAAATGTTAATCGTCTGACGCCCCTAATATTTTTAATTATAATTATAATTAATTGCATGACTGCAATAGTTGGCTCATGATTAATCATAAATTTTATACCTGTTATAAATGTACAATATTTTTTCCTAGGTTTTCCTTAAAAAAAATTATGAAATGAAAAAAATGTTCACATAAATTTTTGTCTTCTATAGCCATCAATTATTATAATTAATGATATATTAACTATTTATAGGCATCATTATAAATCAAACTGTTGGAACACTTAACAAGTCATTAATAACACATCAATTAACAGTTAACTAATCTATTACTTACTTATAGTGGCTAGCGATTATAAAGTGTGACCTCATTTTATCACCTAAAATATGTCCAACATAAGTTGGGAAAGATTGTATTTGGAGCACACAGGTGTCCCTAATAAAGTGTCGGCGTGAGACACAAACCGCGGGAAAAGACGCTGCGGCACGAAAAGCGTGACTTTGCCACTCACGCGTTCATCAGGAATCCCTCATGGAGGGCGAGAGGCAACCGTGCCGGCAAAAGGTCAACACCAGACGAGAAAAGGACGCGGCGGACGCTTTTGACCTGCGAAAGGAATCACGCGGCTCTCGGGAATGTCGCGGCGATGGCGGACTGGCGCGTGTGGTCACGTGACGCACTCACCAGGCACTGGCACTGCTGGCAGCTGTCCACCCAGGTGTCGCCGCTGCCGTAGGTCAGCGCCCCGTTCTGGTGCAGACACTGGCTGCTCAGGCGCGGGTCGCACTCGGGGCAGCAGAAGAGGTCGGCGTTGGGGTTGTCGCAGTCGCACACCATCCGACGGCACATCACGCGACCCGCCTGCACAAACGCAGCGTGGAAGGAATCGATGACTTTGCCATTGCAGGACGGACGTCAAAGTCAAAAGACGTTGATGAGATTATCGTTGTTATTCATGTTTTATTGCCAAAACATCATAAGCAAGCATTTCGATGTACTTTTAGAGTTACATGAAAATTAAAGACTTGAACGACAAAATTGCTTTCTTGGAGTTTTCACAAATGTCATTTTTGACGACTTCATTGGAAGAACTTAAAGTCACTTAAAGTCGTTTATCCTCCAAATTAGCCTCTTTATCTCAAAATACACTGTAAAAAAAAAGAAGATTTAAAAAAATAATTTTACTCAATTCACAAATGAATGGAGATGTATGCATTTGTATTTGAACTCTTCAAGTACTCCGTGGAAAACTACTCAAGTAATGAGTACTTAGTGAGTAACTGATGAATTACTTTGTTTTCAGCACATGAACATCACACTACAAAATAGGAATTGTTAAACTTAATTGATTAGGAATGGGCCACAATAAGATTGTAAAAATATTGCTATTAAAATTAAAGCTTTAAAATGATTGTTTCGTCCATTTTTAACGTCTAAGCTGAACAAAGAACTCACAAAATCGTAAAAAGGGTACATCCTTCATTTTAATGACTGATTCAGCGAGCTTATCATCTGTTATCCTGGTAAAACGATCAAAAACAGATGTGGTTGCTCCGAAGTTCAGTTTTGAGTTCAATTAATGAATCAATTGATTATTAATTTAATAATTAATTGGACCAATTTCTCTTACAAGTTGCGGAAAACTTGGTGAAAATGTTGTCAATAAAAGTGCCTTGGCAGCTGAAATGTGTAGTGACTTTTATTTTGGAGGTGCCGTGGGAAGCGCGTCACGACGTGACGGACGTGACGGACGTGTCTTCCTCCTGGAACCGGTTTGACAACTTTGACAAGAGTGACATTAATCAAAAATAACAACCGAGATTTGCCGAAAAACGGCCGCCATGAGGAGCGATTTGTTGACAATCATCTTCCACCCAAGAACCGTATCACGACTCCACAAACACGGCGATAAAGATACCGCTAAGTCATAGCGACACGCTCGCCTATGATTTTGGCCATGATAGCATTAAGCACAGTATATTTTAATAGCATTGGCAATTTCTTTGATCTATTATTGATTATTTTAGCCCGCAACAATCATAAAAAATGCCCGCGAAATCCTGGACGGCCTGTTATAGGCCTGTCTACAAACGACCTATAGATGACATATGTGCCACAAATCACCATATAGCCAGTATTTATTTCATTTTTATTATTATTCTGATCGCTGTAACTGGCAGTGGTGGAACATACATCACCACTCCAAATTGAATGAATTATTATTGTTATTATTATTATTATTATATGATGTCATATTATGGAGTGAGGCATTTGCGTGACATAAATACTCACAAAAATAAATGGAAACACCCTATGTAGCCTGGATGTAATTTGAATTCCTTGAATAAAATGAAAATAATAATAATAATATACAAAAATAAAAAAATTTGATATAAACAATTTTTTTTAATAAGTAGTGAAAATAGTTACTTTGCCTGAGTTACTTTTATTATGAAGTAATTTAATTACAAACGCAGTTACTTATTAAAGAAAGTAATGAGTAACTAATTACTTTTTTTTAAAGTAACGTTCCCAACACTGGTAATGGATGCCATCAGAAATGTGCCACCTGATTGCAACGATCAGCCATTTGCATCTCCGCTCGTTTTGGACTCCTCGGCGATGTCCGGCCTTCTCGCCGCATCTCATCCGGCTTTTTCCAGCTGCGTCTGCCCACTTGCCCGCCGCCTCGCAAACAATAACTTGTTTACGCCGAGCGGTCGGCGCGACTAATTTTGACGGGCAGCCCTTCCATCTCTGGAATCAATTAATACGACTCATTCCATTAGGGAGCCGCTCCTGCCCCGACCCTTTGTCATCAAATGAATAATTTGCTGCTTGATCATTCGCCACCGACACTAATCCGCCATAATCGCCTTCCATTCCCGCCAGACATGGCATTCAAGTCACTCACTAAACTGCAGAAAGTAAACATTCTTAAGAAAAAAAAAACACATTTTTGAACTTTTTCACAACAGGTGGCGCTAGAATTTAGGCACACTAGTTTTGCCCCTCCTCACTTGAAACACATTTCAGCTTTTTGAAGTAAAATGCATTTTTTGAGACCGATCATTTTTGGCATAAAAAAATATATATAATGTGATTGAATTCTATTAAGATAACTTGTTTTTCACAGGTTGGGAAGAATTTATGCCTTGACGTCGTGTGATCCCACAGCATTTGTGCGTGAATATTCGTTATTTAAAGAAAAAAAAACACTCCCAAAGTCGATGCTAACTCTCCTTTAGCATTTCAATGGGATCCTCCATTCACTTTAGCATTAGCGTGAGGCTACTTAACTCTTTGACTGCCAGACGTTTTCAGAAAAGGGATGCCGCCAGTGCCAGCCGATTTAAGCATTTTGACTGATCTTTCAAGGTCCACAGAAAATGTTCTGTTTGGACTATGGAAACACACGTACTACCAAATGAAAGATTGGACTTTCATCTTTCATCAGAAAAAAAAAGTTTGTTTCTACCTTATTCCGTTCTTTAGTAATCAACAATAGAAAATGGTTAGTTTGACCCAATTTCGCCTGTTTTGGACCAAAATATGGAGAAATCAAGCTTTTAGTGAAACGATATTATTTCATGCATTCTAGTGAATTTTACACTTCTTTTTGTCCATGAATGATGCCACAAACACCTAAATAGTGCTTTACTTCTATAAAACACTACCACCAAGAATGAAAAAGTGTTTTTTGATAGCAAAATACGTTTATTTACATTCAACAGTGTAACAATTTGACAACAATTTGGCAAACTATTTACAAATGTGTGCAACTGTGGTGCTATTTACAAATATGTGGATGTTTCAACGACAGTTTTTCTTTTTGTAACACTCTCCTGCGTGCAAAGAGACGCAACAGCATTTGCACAACAGATTGCCTCTTCGCGTGCGCCACTTTCTTGCAGGCCGTTTTTTTCCGGGGAATAGCAAGCATATACTGCAGTGTGTCATCAAGTCTAATATCAGGATCATGCTACGGTTTCGTTACGTCTCGCTTCCCCGTGTCCTTCAGTTGCTATACCGGGTGGTAGGAGATGTTCTGATCCATTTTATCCACTCCATTCATGGTGGCATCGTAGTCCAGAAACAGTGTCTTCTCCGTGATCAGACTGTACCCGCTCCTCCGATGAATATGCATTGGACTCGGGGTACTCTTCATTGTCCGATCGAATGTCCGCTTGTGCAGCTCCGCGTTTTCCGGCGTTAGCAGCGCTAGCCGGTGAGGCTTTATGACGAGAGAATAACGGCCGCGTCAATGCTTCCAACTCCGGCGTCAACCTCGGGAGTGACCATCATCATCATCATCAATGTGCATTGGTCGATGCTTTTCGACTACTCTCCATCGTCCGATCGAATGTCCGCTTGTGCAGAAGTACCCGGCCGGCTATTGTGCGCGTTTTCCGGCCTTAGCAGCGCTAGCCGCGCTAGCCGCGCTTAGCCGGTGAGGCTTACTACGTGATCGTAAACACGTCCAGGCTTCCAACTTTGGCGTCAAACTCGGAGTCATCATCATCATCATCATCAATCTGCATTGGTCGATGCCAACTCTCCATCGCCCGATCGAATGTCCGCTTGTGCAGAAGTACCCGGCCGGCTATTGTGCGCGTTTTCCGGCCTTAGCAGCGCTAGCCGCGCTTAGCCGGTGAGGCTTACTACGTGATAGTAACAGTCGCGCCAAAGCTTCCAACTTTGGCGTAGAGCTCGGAGTCATCATCATCGTTGACATCAATGCGCTTTTTAGTATTGATTGATGCTTTCCGTCTTTGAAAAAAATGCTCAAGCGTGAGCTGCTTGTAACCGGTTGCTTGGTCAAGCCATTGTGGCTTGGATCAGCCATTGTCTCCTCAACACTCTAGCTCCGCCTCACGTCTTCTACTGACGCCCACGGTGGGCGGCCCATCCAACCTTGTGCAAAGAGAGTCATCGCTGCCCTCTAGGGGCCAAAACGAGTCTTTGACTAATCATATCTGCCTGATACTTTCAGCACAGCTGCCCAAGGCTTTCCTGCACCCATTTTTGAAAAAAAACAAAAAAAACATAGGGGACGTCTTTTAACGTCCTCGGCGCCCTTCCCTAGGTTTATGCTAAACGTTTTATAACGTTTATGGCAGTCAAAGAGTTAATCTAGATATTAAGTGGATGTCATTCTTATTGTCGGGTGTTTAGTTTTAGAGTTAACTTTAACTGGGGTGTCATTAAACAGCTCAAAGGACGCTTAGGGTCAACAAAATCACATACGCTACACACTTGCTCGTTGCTAATGCTACGCAAGCAAAATGGTGCATTCAGGGTACTTTCACAGCGTCGGAAACTTTGGTTTTCTTCGATTACAGTATAACATTTTAAAGGGAAAACAATTGGTCATTTGGCCCAATTGGCCGATTGTTTGAAGGGTAATAATCGTCCGATTATAATCGGCGGCCGATTAATCGGTCAGGCCCTACTTTTTAAACATGATATAAGATAAGAAGATATTTCAAGCATACACACAAATTGTAAGCATAAAATAGCGTCTGTTAGAGATGTGCCTTTTAGAGGCGGGACTTGGTGGGGTGGCCTGTGATGTCAGCAAGTCTTGGCTCTCCTTTCCCACTTGAGAGGGCATTACAGTACAGTACTTTACTTGACAACTTCAAGTTGATGATTTACTGTTCCTGTTAATTTCCTAGCTTATGGTTGCTAAACACGATTTAATTTGAGACATTTTATACAGAAGCATTAGCTTAAGGTGTTTGAGTCATATTTCTAATAACGCCATCACATCTAAGCTAGCAGCATGTGTCTCTATTGTGTAACCTCTTATTAGCTCTGTGGCGCAATCAGTTAGTGAGCTTTTAACTGACTGGTTGGTGGTTCGAGCCCACCCAGGGATGAAGTCCTTTAAAAAAAAAAAAAAACTGATTTCACCTGAATATCAAACAGAGGCCTTCCCACATACAAGTACAAAAGTGCCATTAATGGTACGCGGCTCCCTCTAGTGGTACACAAAAATATCACTGCCAAAGTACAGTTCAGTTGTATTTAACTTTTAGATTAGGGTTATGAATACATTAAGGATACACAGGTGAATATGAACCCAGTGGGCCTCTGAGGTCAATTAGCGGAGACCAGGTTTCAAAGCAAACATGGTGAAGCAGCATTTAGCTGTTATTCTGCAAGGAAATGGAATCAGTTGTCAACTTAAGTGAAGTCAGCCCTACATATAAATGCTTTACAATTTCAAAAACTATGCTTATTTTCCCAAACTTTCACAATATGTTTTTTTTTTTTTTTTTTTTAGTTTATATCTTTCCTTTGCTCTTGCCAAAAGTTAGGATAGGTTTCATGTCACTCACAACAGGACATGTGCCTTAAAAGATGTTTTGTCTCAAACACATTGAATTAAATCAAACAAAAGTGCCCTAAGTGAGTTGCTGTGTGCCATTTTGTGAAAAAAAGACGACTGTTCTCAATCCCAATCAGTTGCATTGTAAAGACGCGTCTCCTCTCTTGCCCACACAAAGCGATGACGAGCTGCAACCTTGCAGGTTCCAACGCGACACAATTCGCAAACGTTGTTCTTTTTCCACCGCGTATTGTTTTAAATGTCACTGATTGTTTCAGCGGGAAGGACAAAAAAAAAAAAAGGGACGTTACAAGTTGGCATTTGCTGCTGATTGGCCCGCAGGGGACACATCAGTCATGCTTC
This sequence comes from Leptonotus elevatus, assembly GCF_054856555.1. Classification (NCBI taxonomy): domain Eukaryota; kingdom Metazoa; phylum Chordata; class Actinopteri; order Syngnathiformes; family Syngnathidae; genus Leptonotus; species Leptonotus elevatus. Next base: position 12,494,712 of record NC_141242.1, read on the forward strand.
TTTGTTCAGACTGAGAGAAGAACGTTTGGCACGCCTACAATGACAGACTTAATGTCATTGCTCAAATATCTGCAGGATTAGACATCGTCCGCAATCGTCAGCATCGTCGCTTTTCGCCTTCTGGCGTGTTGCTTGTCTCAGTCAGAGCTAGCAAAAGTCTTCACACCCTTGTCAAAAAAACAAAAAAAAAACGAAGTCCTGATTGGACTCCTGTCCTCAAAGTGTATCTTTACCTGGCAGGAGCACACAGAGCAGCGGTCGCTGTCCAGCACCCAGATCTGCCCGCTGTGCTTGACCTTGTCGTCATGGACGCAGTCGCCGGTGCAGTTGTGGCCGTGCGGGCAGCGGCAGTCGTAGCCGCCGTCCAGGTTGAAGCAAACCGTGTCGTTGGCGCACGTGTTCCTGCCCGTCTTGCACTCGTTGATATCTGCTCAGGGGAAGGAAGGAAGAATTACATTAGTGAGGGATAGTGTACATGCTGCTAAAAAATTGCAGACCCTTAATAAAAGTGAGCAAATATATATATATATATATATATATATATATATATATATATATTAGGGGTGTTAGAAAAAAAATCGATTCGGCAATATATCGCGATATTACAGCGCGCAATTCTCGAATCGATTCGATATGCGGCCAAATAGATTTTTAAACATAATTTTTTTTAATGGGAATATTCAACAAAACGTCTTACTTAGGGTTAGGATTTAAACATGAAGCATGGAAGAATGTTACATTCAGGGAACATTTAGCCTTAATATTTTTATTTCAGTGCTGTTCAAATATGAAACAGAACAAACAGCAGTGGCTCAGTTATAAGCCTAAATTTTCAGATAAATAAATACATTTTCATACAAAACTTACAGTGTACATGTACAAGTTTACTGATTAGTATTTTCTAAATTTTAGTTAAAATCGCAATAATCAATTTATAGATTTGTATCGGTATCGAATCGAATCGTGACCTATGAATCGTGATACGAATCGAATCGCCAGGTACTAGGCAATTCACACCCCTAATATATATATATATACATATATATATATATATATATATATATATATATATATATATATATATATATATATATATATATATATATATATATATATATGCACACACACATATGTGCATCAGCGGTTGCAGTCGAAAGGCAACTCCACATTTTCCTCCAAGTGTCCCAATACTTTTGCCCATGAAGTAACCCACTTTTTTTGTTAAAAAGCTTGTTTTCCCTTTGATGTGCCCCCCCCCCCCCCCCCTCTGAACTCAAAGTGACAGAGGCAGGATGGGGTCAAGTAGCGGCTCGGCGCCAGCACTGTTGTTACAGGAGAGGCTTGCATGTTCGTCAAGAACGGTGGGCTGCCTCTTGACAGCTGGCACATCTTAAGACAGACTGGAAAAGAAGCAATTTTGGGCGTTCCGGGTGAGTTATTTCAAGAAAAGGTTTTAAAGGGGCCAAATGATAGGGAATTGTATGAAAGTTTGGCTTAGTTGTTGACGAGAAGGTGGGGGGGGGGGCACAAAGGCAGTGATTCAAATGAAATGTGAATCTGCTGTTACAGTCAAATGATCCAGTGCAATGAAAATGCATTGGATTTTGTTGGACATACAGATTAGCATTAGCTAACGGTGCTAGCGTCTGATAAGCGGGAAGAATTGCTGAAGAGAATGATTCAAGTTCACGTGATTGGTGCAAAAATTATTATTTTTTTTTTACAACAAAATGTAAAACGAAAAACGAGGGGTGTGCCCCAAAAATCGATTCTCATAAGAATCGTGATTCTCATTTAGTACGATTCAGAATCGATTTTAAATGTCTCAAAATCTATTTTATTAAAATTATTTTATACTGTCTTCCCTTTGTTTGTGTGTGCCTTTATTGGGAGCGCTGTTCATGTTGTACCCGATTTGGCCACTTAGGGGCAGTGTGGTTCCACATGGTCTAATACACTGTTAAGTTGTAGCCACATTAGAGAGTAGAGGGAAAAAGTCACGATCAAGTTATTCCAATAAAAGTTGTTTTTTTGCAGTGTGGAGCCGTTCTTTTGAGTGATAAAAGTGCCGCGAGTCGCGCGCTAGTTAGTATTAGCGAGCCAGACTGGAGTAGATCATTACAATTCCTTGCACATCTATAGATTGAAGCAAAAATCATTGGCAATCAAAACATTTTGAAGCAAAAATCTTTCCCCATCGAAAATCAATTCTGAATCGAATCGCGCACCCAAAAATCGGAATCGAATCGTGAGACATTCAAAGATTCCCAGCCCTATTAATTACCCTGTAATTCGTCTGTTGCTGATAAAAGTGCTTGTAATAGCTTTGAATTCAATGAAACAGAACCAGAGTTTATGGTTAGCAACGACATTTTGCTAAATATCTTTCCATGGGACACCACAGACGGAAAAAATACTTTGCTACAATATAACAATGTCTGTGTAATGTTGAAAGGTTGGGCAAAACTACCAAAATGGTGTCACAGGTGCGTTATTAAATGAGAACTATTTGAAAAATTTTCAACCTGAGGTGAATCAAAATTGGGAAAAAGAGTCACCGATATTCACCTCACCTCGTGTCTCAGATCTTGAATGGGGGAGCCATTGGTTACACGCTCACACATTTCTTTGCACGCGTGATATCGTCGCCTACTCACCGACGCACGACTCCCCGTTGGCAGAAAACAAGCCGTTGTCATGGTAGCCGTCGCGGCACTCGCAGTGGTACCAGCCGGGCAAGTTGACACAAGTGGATTTACTATCGCACTCCACAAAGCCGTCCGCGCACTCGTCGATATCTGAGGAGGAAAGACAAGAGTTGAAGACACAAAACAAAATGTATTCCTTACACCGAGCGGCTTCTCCCATCCCGGTGGGCATCTTCGGCATTGAGCCGTTCATAATTTGACGACGTGGCTCGCGTTTGATTGAATTTCACCTGATTGATTCAAGCGCAGCTGCATTGTTGCGAAAGAAGGACGCGCGCGTCAATACAAGATGGCAGCAAATGAATCGAACGGTGCGGGAGGCCAGCGACGACAGCAGTCACAATTTTCAACATGAGTACAGTGGAATGCGTCCAAACCGAAAGAAAATACAACTCAAAGCTTCTTTATGTGTGAGGTCACGCAGGTTGATTTTTTTTCCCCCGGCCTTTTCACACTGCACTTAGCAATGTGCAACACGCTGTTGACGAACCCGTTCATTGTGTGATGCACAAAGTGGGCATTTGAAAAATCCACCAGGAATCCATACAACGTAGGCCGCTAAGCAACTACTTCCATATATGGGCAAGCACCCCCCACGCCCTGCCCCATGATGAACACCAAGAAAAACAGAGTGAAAAGGCCTTAACAATACTGGCATTTCTGCACGGAAAAATTAGGTTCTTATGCAGAAGTTCTAAATGAAAGGTTGCCGCTACTCAATCAAAAACGATGTGACGAGAAAGAGAAATAGAAAAATACAAATGAGCTCAAGATGAATGGAAAGGAAAAAAAAATTTGGAAGCATGACTTTTCTCCATGTGGAAAATGTAAATAAACTATTACAGGAATGGAGGTTTATTTATTTATTTACTTACTTTAGAAAATCTGATTTTTTGGGGTTCCGTTCTAATATCCTTAAAGGTCATTCACTAATATAACATTTAGCATTTCTAGCTAACATTGACCAAGTTTACGAAAAAGAAGCCAGTTTCCCTCCAAAATATAAGAATCTAACGAGAAAAAACAAAACAAAAAATATCATTATAAAAAAAAAATAGCCTATATTTTTTTATGGATATGGGCAGGACAGGATATATTAATTTTTCACCATATAAAGAAAGACATATTTTTTGCACACAAAATAAAAAGTACGATATCTTTGGGGAGTTTGTTCTTTATTGAAAAAAAGTCACTCTTATACATTTGAACATTCTTAACTGGTCATACCATTTTTTAAATATGTTACCCACTAAACTCTTTATATATATATATATATAAAGCTAAAGCCAACGAGCTCAGACATGTGTGCCGATTCAATGTGTCTGCACAGCTGGGTTTTCTTTTTTTCTAAATAATCGTTCACCATGCATGATGCCCTCCTCTCATTTTAACAATGGCACCGTGTGGCATGTGACCTTCTCCGCGATGGGCTGCGTCCCCCCCCCGCCGAGGTCCCCCGCCGCCCAGCCACTAATGGGATTAAGATGAATTGGCTAATGAGCTCTCAGGCTTTTAATAGAATTTCAGCAGATTAAGTGTTGATCAAATGTGCCGCAGATTAAGACTTTATCTAGTTAAAAGTTACACACATTTGTCTGGGACTGTGAAGGGGGGGCTTCAATGTAATTTTGCACACACCTCCAGAAAAATGTGCATTACCTCATCCTCATCTCACTACTTCATCTATTTATAACGGTGCAGTGTTTAAAAATATGCAAATGAGATTATTTTCAGCCCGTCGCGGGGTTACACCTGCGACAAAAGCCTCGTCATTTTCTCTTTCATCCGCACAAGGCTCGTCAGTTACAATTAAGCGCGAGACCACGTCGGCTTGTTCAAGGGCGTGTCGTGTTTTCGGGGCAGCGCGCACGTCGCGACGACGCTCGGAGGTCCGCGTGGGAGTGTCTGGGCGTGAGCTGTGGCCGACAGCAGCTCCCCGCTTGAGCGTCTTTATTGCGTTTAATCCTGGTTTTCAATAACCAGCTGAAAGTGGATCGTGACCGTGGCTCTCCTTTCCCACATGGGAGGGCATTATAGAAAGTTAGAACACCGACGTAACCTATGAAAAATCAAGTGCTTTGTCATTGGGTCGCATCAAAAAATATTTAATTAGAAATGAGGGGAAATTTGAAAAAAGTGAGGGTCCCAGAGATCAATCACTTTAATATAAAGTGATGCCTTAACATAAGAGTTTAATTTGTTCTTAGACTACGCTTATATTCCCCAATTGAAATGAATGGAAATGCCATTAATCTGTCCCAACCCCACCTCATGCGCCTTGGCCACCAGGGGACAGTATTGCACACACAGGGACACACGCACGTGCAAAAAAATTATATGACTAATATGACTTTATATTACTTGTTCTTCACAAAGGATAAATGTATGTATTGTTCTATTGTCTGTTGAAATATCAGTTGCTTAAAGGATTCTAAAACAGAGATGCTAATTACTAGCATGTCAATGGCGTTTTCCATTGCATGTTAGCATTAAGCTTGCAGGGCCTTTTCTTTTAGACAGTTGCCTGTTTACGCACAAATTTAACAGTAATTTATTACGCCGATTTTAAAAACATCTAATTGTTGTGTAGCACATTGGGTTTTTGAGATATTTTATTTAGTTAGTTATTTTAAATCTGATCTATAAAAGCTTGCGCAATACTTATTTTACCATGCTTTGTCTTATGTACAGTTGCTATGACGTTTCAGAAAGTAATTCATTCCTAAATATTATTATTATTATTATTGTCAATTTTTTATTTTATTTTATTATTATTAAGGATGTTCGATACCACTTTTTTTCAGACCGATACAAATACGTGTACTCAACTCTTCAGTACTCACCGATACAATACCTAGCTTCGATATTTGCCCATCCCTTATTATTATTATTATTATTATTATTATTATTAATGTTGTTGTTGTTGCTGTGCTAAAGAAAAAAACATTCGGAATCAGCAAACAAAAATCATACAGAATAGTTTACTTGCATCTCAATAAAAAAAAAAAAGTTAACATTTGTTGTGTAATTAAAACGTTCCTGTTAGCCCGAGCTTTGGCGCCATGTTGTGGCATCGTAGGGCATTACAGAAAGAACATAACTAAGAATAGATTCGTTTTCCTGGTGATGGATTAGATTAAATTCCACAGAAAATTGAACAAAAACCACAATGGATTCTTCCTAAGTTCACATCGGAATTGTTTATATAACCCTTCCAAGCAAACAAGGTTCTGAAAGTGTTGTATTAAGAGTGAAAAGAGGTCACAGCTGGCGGAAGAACGGAATGACAGCGAGCGAGATGGATGACGTCTTGCCAAAGTCGTCCGTCTTGCTCTTATGGCCAATGTCAGCGCGCAAATGGCCGCTCCATTACGACATCTTCTCCCAGGATAAAGCCAAAGCACCGAGCGGACGCTCGTTTGTCTTTGCTTCCACTTTCCCGCGTGCTTCCCTTTTACCTCAGCTGTCTGTTATTGTCACCCCGACGGCAAAAACAGCCATCACCTTTGCTGAACCCTGCAGTTTGCCTCGAGGTTAAAAAAGAAAAGAAAGAAAAGGCCGCTCGGAGTTTTATCTCGCCCTTTCATGGTTCTGGCCAACCCGCTTCTCTTTGACGTCCTTTTCCTTTCCCGGTGAAGATTTCCAGTCTTGCTTTCTGTGCTTTGACTGGCAGATCACGTCGCAGGTCAACACGCGGCTGCGCGGCAACATTCATTACGGCTGCCACACGCCAAACCACCCGCCTCCCGGTCACTCGCCTGATTTTCATTACCACAGTGGAACACCTGATAATCCTGATAAGACTCCAGCAGGAATGACAAGAATTGTGGATTGCATTGGAAGGCTTTCCTGCGGCGTCGACTCGGGTTTGACTATGACCTCGTTTCAACTGATGGCTGAGGAACGTCAGTGATAATGGGCACGCACATTTCCTTGCCAAAAAAACATGATTGGTGGATAAAAAAAATTTTTTTTTGTATGATTGCCAATTTGAACAGTTTTACCTTTACAAATAAATGTCTTGGAGGGGGAAAAACAACAAAAAGTAAATAGCATAATTTGTGAATGGCAAAACTCCAATTGGGATTTAATGTAAATGGCAGAAACCAACAATCGGGTCACCTTAAACATTTCTTGACAATAATATGTTATATATGACCTCACTAATCTAAACATGACATTCTGTTATTGCAGCAAAATCCAGCCCTTTTTATCCATCTCGAGGCGGCCATTTTGCCACATGCTGTCCACTGAAGATGACATCACAGTTGCTCAGGGCTCAGGCAACGACCAATCACAGCTCAGCTGTTTTCTGCAGCTGCGCTGTGATTGGTTGTTACCTGAGCCCTGAGCAACACTGACGTCATCTTCAGTTGACAGCAAGTGGCAAAATGGCCGCCCCCTGAGATGGATAAAAAGGGCTGGATTTTGCTGCTTTAACTCATAATCAACTAATGCAATATTAACCAGAATGCCATATTTAGACCAGTGGGGCTGCATAGAACATATTATTGCCCCCTAAAAATGTGGGGGGTTGACTTCCCCTTTAAGATTTTTTTTTCTTCAAAACTATCGCCTCAAAAAAACAGACCCTTGTCGACGTCAATGTAATTGTGAAATGCAGTTCGCTAATGAGCTATGCTTTTGGATAGTCATGGCTGCTTCAGAGTGCCTCGTTGCCAGCCTTGAGTGTGCGCACATGACGGAGAAGCAAGGTATTCAGCAACAACACTCTTCTTTGTGGTGTGTCAAATTCAGAAGGCATTTATTTCCCCCCTACGAGGACTTTAAGCTCCCTCTTGAACAGTCACCTAAAAAATAAACACATTTATGGCTTTTACTGTTTCCCAGTTTCAAGGTTTCTTTTTTTCTTCTGTCTTATTTTTCGATTTAGCACACACTCCTCCATCTTGGAAAAGGTCTTAAAGTCTTAAATGTTGCTTCCTGAGTGTAACTGTACTACAATGTTGATCTGTCAGTACTGTAGTATTCAGTACTTATTGAATGCGTGCGTACTCTTTAGCTGTGATTCCGTTGGATTTAACATGTCGTGCAGTGTGGTACTGATAATGGAGTCCACGAGTTAAGGATTCCCTTTCAGGCTCCGTTTTCTCTTCAGGAAAGACGTGCGTAACTCAATTTGTTCTGCGACTGATTAAATATTTGAGGCGTTTCTTCATGGAGAGCGAAGACCACCGACACTGGCTCAAATGCAAAGACTTCATGTGTCTCAAGAGACTTCATGTGTCTCAAGTGGCTACATGTGTGCACTTACTGATTTGTTTTTTTATTTTTATCTTGAAGTTTTAAATTGTAGAAGACCCCATGAGGAGGAAAAGATGGCCACGTGTGTTTTTGCTGCTCTTATCTGTGTGGTGCACTCAAGATTACCAACACAGCACAGCACAAACCATATCTCTCACTGTCAATTGCGAGTCTCTGGTCAAAACCTAGTGTAGTTCCACGACTGACCTGTGAGAGGCAGCATTGTGCCACTGGACTGATGAAGAAGAAGAAGACAGCACAACCAGTTGCTGCTTTATTTGTGTGCCTCTTCCATTGTAAATACTGGAAAGGTCAACAGCAGATTGCGTGGGGCGGGTGCAAAAGTCTTTATACACCACATGATAATCACTCAGGATAATCCTTAAAAAATTAAAAAATAAAAATCTGATATTTGGGCCTTTGCTGATTTTGATGGAAAGTGAAGAAAAATGCTCATACAGTATTTGGGGGAGGGGGGGGGGGGGGGGGTTGGGCTATCCAAACTAATTTTCACTTATTTGTGGATTTTTGTGCTCTTTCAGTATCTGACTTGTAGGAAAACAATAAGATAAGTACCTGCTAAAATGAGTACCTACAATTTTCCTTTCCTCTGAAACACTGTTTAAGGCAGCGGTTATTAACCACGTTGGCGGTATTGAACCCCAACAGATTCCTATGCGCATTCGCCGAACCCTTCTTTATTGATTTTCAAAATTGAAGCTCATAGGTATAGGGTTTACTGTTGTTTTCTATATTTATAGAGCACTTCAAAACAAATCGCCACTGTTTTCTTAAGATGGAACACAGGGGCAACAAATACAAAGAAAACTAGAGAGGCTCCAGAATTGAACCCTGTGGAACACCAAACGAATTCTTATCGTACATATTTGTCCGTTCATAATTTGATAGAGCCAATTATTATGTGGCTATTCTTTGGGCCCGGAACATACAATGTGCGCATGGAAAATGAAAAGTATGTGTTAAGCAGCAACGAGTTGAAGCTTGGAGCCATGCTGGTGCACAGCGCAGAGAGCGAACGTGTCACGGAGCTAGAGCAGCAGGTTGCTGTGGGCTAAACGACGGCTCCCGCCATCAGCGACATCTAATTAAGGCGCACTCATTAAGAGTGATAGATGGATCCTTTTGTAAGGCCGTTACTAAATAAATAATGAATACATAATTATTGCGCTTCAATAAGCCACTTGAGCTTTAAACAGTCCCCGCAAGGCCTTGGAGGGGAGGCAGAGGGCTGCGGCGTTGAAATATTCACGCGCTGGGCGTCAGGTGGGAGGCGGCAGCTGGGATGTTTTCATCTGGTGCCACACGTGATGTGGAAAGGAGATGCGCCGCGTTCCCTTTTGACAAACACACACTTGTGATCTCTCTATCGCTCTGGGGCTCGTGAATGGAATGCAAATGGCGTTCAACGCAACGTTCGTCAGCACACGCTGCCCTCAAAGACTCATTAACACGCTGCCCGCCTTCTTTTGCTTACTTTTTATATCTTATCACCTTCTGTGCCCTTCCTCTCGCCTTTCATCTCGACCTCATATTACCCGTTTATTAGACATCCCCCAATACTGGCGGACATTTTGGACCCCCAAAAAACTTGAGTGCAACTTCACCACCCAGAACCAAAACGTGATCAAATATCCAAAGGTACATTGACTTTAATTAATTTTGAGACCAACACTGTGTTGCGAGTAATAGAATTACGAGCTATGGTGGCAACCGTGGCAGCGGATTTTACAACGAGCAGCAGCGAAGAAATCTTGAAAAAAATATTGTTTATTGCCATTCCCGGTCCAAGTATTCTGTCAACTGGTAGAGTGGTCGTCTCACAAATCTGAGGTTGTGGGTTCGATCCCGAGTCAGTGTGACCATGTCCAAGTATCCTTGCGCAAGATGCTGAACTTAACAGCTGATCCTGATGCTGCGTCAGGTAAATGAGTAGTCAGAATGAGGGCCTTGTAAGGTGGAAAAGCGCAAAATAACGGAAGTACTCGTTACCATAAAACCAATGTCAAACGTCTTATGAAATTCTATTAGCTTAATGCCAAAAAAAAACAAAACATTATGCTATCGAAACTAGCAATGTTGCGGTGGTTATCAACCTTTAAACAACTTATACTTGAACACAAGGAGTAGCAACACAACCAAAATAGTAAAAAAAAAAAAAAGCTTTTTAACAAACATGAAAACTAAGGGAAACTACATGTTACGTTTATAAAAGCAATATAAAAAAATGTCAGTCTTGACAAACACACTGTATATCGAAAAATTAAAACTAATACTAAAACTAATAAAAGTAAACTAAAACAAAGCATTTTCGGAAAAAAACTAAAAAAATATACATCTACGAAACTTGCTCTTAAAACTAATTAAAAATAAGTGAATAAAACACAACCAAAACAAAGTAACACTAACTACTGTATAATGAGGAATCCAAATCCAACACAACTAGGATTGGAAAATGGATGGATATTATAATCGGGATGCAAATATAGCATAGAATACAACACTCAAGTCATATATTCTTTATCCTCTGCGAAAACACAACAAATATCATTGCAGCTTAGTGATGGTCTTCTTCTGTGTTTAATTATCAAAAGTCCACGTAACATGTCTTTATGTATAACAATCCCCCCGGTGGTCACAAAAACATTTAGACAAAAATAGTGCTTATCCGCCACCTTGTCAAATCCACGATCCTAATGATGACAAATGCTCCATGCAACTGACGTGAGGTGTTCACAGTGGTCATCTGCGTCGTTCGCATCTTTTGCCAAATCAACGGTTACAGCTGACGACGAGTGCTGCTCAAGCCTGACAAACCTCCAAGAGTGAGTAGGAGACGCACGTCTGCGCCAAATCACGGCGCGTACTTGTCTGCCTCCCTTTTCAAATCCAAACAAACTCAAACCCGCTCGGAGCTGCTGGTCAAAAGTGAAAGACGCTCGGCCGCTGCCTGTGATCTAACGCTATGGTTGCGACCTCCTGCAAGGCTCGAGAGAGAGAGGCCCGTTCGGGACACCACTTGTTATTTGTTCCAAGTGCGACACTTGATCATCGAGAAAGCACCTTGAACGCACATCGCTCATAAAACGCGGAGAACACTTCAAGTTTTTACGAGCTCCTCCAGCCCACTTATCTTAATGAGGCCCACCAAAATGCTGCAATTGCAGACCGGCCCACTGGCGCAAAAAAAAAATGCTCATGTTGAAGAAAAGTGCTGAGTTTGGATGTAGGCTCTCATTGTGTCGTTTGTGTGTGTGTGATAAATCCCCAAGTATGTCATTTTGGGGACATGATGGTCAAAATGAAATCAGTACATTTCAAAATTTTTGCACACAAAACTGAAATATGAAATCATGATTACATTCAAAACTGGAATATGCTACAGACACAAATACAGCACAACATGGTGAGTTTCAAACACTAGAATTTGAATACGATTTTGAATAATAATTGCAATTTTTTTTTATCCTCTTCCCATGTATTATTAATTATTATTATTATTATTAACACAAGCAATCTATATTAGTACAATAAAGAAAAGCAAATGTATTTAAATATTTTGGTGTCTATAGGTCAAGCTTACTCGATGACATTTTTTAATCAGATTAATCACATTTTAGAATTTTGATTAATCACGATTAATCGCTTAATAAAAAAAGCTTTTTATCAACATTTTTTCCCTGCCAAATTTGAAGAGCACCGGTTAGGTGTTAATTATTTTGACATTTAATGTTATAAGGGCGTGTTAATTACTTGCATAATTTAAAATGGAAAAAAAATGACCCCAATATTTTGAGATGAACAAATATTCTAAATGTGCGTGACGCAAACATTTATTAAATGCTTTACTTTAATGCATGTAATTATCATCCGCTGTCACGCTAAAGGATAATCTATGGTAAAAAAATAATAGTGCGATAAATCTGCGTTAATTCATGATTAATGCGATCATGTTTTGTGATTAAATAATCAGTTAACGCTTTAACTTTGACAGCACTAATACAAACACAAATGAACCATAAATAAATATGAAACAACTTATTGATCTACTTCAATTAAAGTTGGTAACTTACGAAACACTTTGACTTGCAGTCTTTCAAGCGTTGACTACGACAACGTCAAAACATTCGACCAAACCAGTGTATAAATATTTAATATATAAATAAATATATAAATAAAGCCTGCTGACAGAAATTACGCTTTTTTTTCCCCCTCCAAATTGCAGCCTTAGCGATTTGAAAATTGCATTCTCATACATTGTGATGTCAATTTTAATTTGATTAATTGTTCAGCACTAATTTACACTCCCATTCACATCCATTGGCAATTCATGTTCAAAACCACTCATTTAATAAAAACAGTAATAAAACGTTTTGGGGTCACATATCAATGAAATCAAGAAATATACGCTCAAAGCAGACGAAAAATTGTGGTTGGAGACGTAAAATTCCCATAATTTATATATGAAAAAAAATGGTCAATTAGGGTTGTCCCAAACTATTATTTTTCTCCCAATTAATCTATCGACTATCTTTACGATGAGTTGATTCGTCTAACGATTAATCTTTCAACTAATGATTATTAAACACTTCTGAACACTTATTTAAATGATCTGTCCATTAAGGGAAACAAAACTTGAAATTCTATGAACACTGTTAACAACTGACAGTATGCACGTGTCTACGGATTTACATCATGGACACTCGACGGTATGTTGTGCGTACCGATGTTTTTACGTTATTGGCGACGTCGACTATGTCGACGTGTCGTGACAGCCCTCCAATTCGAATATTTCACTCAAAAAATATAGTGATAAAAAGCAAAAGTGTCCATTTTGCAGTGGTCTCTTCATTCCTTCCAGCGCTGTACATGAACATATAGGACACGGCACCGCGTTGCAATACCGACCGGGCGCCGTGTTCGGGGGCACGCGGTACATGGCGGCTCCCTGCGTACATTTATATCCATAACTCAAGTGTGTGTGCGTGTGTGCCCTGCCTCTGCTGCGCCATACATAATTCATGAGGCGTCACACTTCTCCACTCGCTGGCGTCTTGTCTGTCAGCAACACACACACGCACACGCACGCACACATGCAAAATGGTAATGACAAGTCACACAACCACCACAATTCAAACACATGAGCACCCTTGCGCGTGATTACACAAACAAAACACACAGTAGAACAATCCGAAATGGCAACCGCTACAAGCTGAGTGTCGTCATTTTTTTTTCTTTTTTTCAGCCGTTAAGATGGTCCGCGTTTTATGACGGGCCGTCACTCTGCAGCGGGACGAGTCTCGGGGGAGGTTTCTAAAAGCATCAGGCTTCTGAGAAGAAGAACGATGGAATGGCTGCGCTTTCGACTCGCAGTGAAAGCATTTCCATGTTCATCCACCCGGCGCTGCCCTTCCTGCAAGCGGCACCCGGACGTGGGAGGAAACCGGCATAACCCCCGACCCGTCACTCTGCGGAATTCTCATTCTGTCACATGCGGAACATCTCTGTCAGCTCCGTTCCATTTCGGCTCCTTACTCTTAGCGTACATCGCCAGTCTAAAAAAGCACATCAACTACCATTAACCTCCGTGATGCAGTCAAGTCGGCTTGTTTCAAAATTTTCACTTTGTCCGTCTGTGTTTACTGTTTAGGGAATAAAGCAGAAAGAAACATCTCTACCTGCTAAAAGGTATATTTACGTTTCCAGAATTATTATTCATACATTCGTTGTTAGAATAAATGAATATAGGTTATCCCATATTTACTCTTATAGTATTGCAAAACATGACGTATTCTCTAGCAGCTGCAGGGCATGAACTGTGCCTTATCGCAAGATAGCGGGTGAAACACTTTGCGGATAAACTGTTGAACTTTGACTGTTGAAACCCTCAGTGCCGAAGACAAATCTGCATTATCATCTGCATAAGGACTCATATCCTTGAAGGTTGCTGCTGTGTATTCCCCTCCCCTTTAGAGCAGCAACATCTGTTTAAACGAGTGAAAATCCTAATAAAAAGAGAGGACTCGGCGGAGTGTGCACAGAACGGGTAGGAGATTGTAATCTGTGCACATCTCTGTCCGCTCTCCTCGCGAGCAAAAATAATCTAAATCTCTTGTCTTCCTTCCTTGTCCATTGTTTATTAAATGTTCTAGGTTGACTGAACCTGACATTCATACATTTTGGTATTTTTCTGTACAAGTAGCTAAATTGATGTGACAAATCTGCTGCTCTCCGTCATTCACTTGCATTTACCTAAAGCATGCTAGCTTCTGATTGGTTAGTGTTAGTCAGATGAAAGTGTTTCGTTTTAGCTGTTGCGTTTGACAAGTAAAGTTTAGATCAAGAAGAAATCCGTCTCCATCCTGCTTTTTTGTTTTATAACGAGTATTCCATTCACCACCAACGAATCCTCATGTTAGCTCCTGGTGGACAAAAGCCAGCACCTCATCCAGACTATAGCTACGTTGTGTGTATTTCTCGCAAGAATGTTTTTCTTGCAAATTTGCCACTTTACAATGTTGCAAACTTACCACTTTTATAAAGTGGTAAATTTGCTTTTTTTTTTTTCTTGGAATGATACCCCCTTCTAAAAAATATATTTATTTATGAGTGACCCTAAAACGCCGTCGTAGTAGCAGAAGATATTGGGTTGCTTTAAAAAGGGGAATTCATTCATAGCGACTCGGGACTAATACCTCGAGTAACCCTAAGTGCCCCTAGGGGCACCATGTCTATTTTTTGGATTATTTATAAGAAAAATGAGGAAAAACCTCAGCACTTACATCATAGTTGACTACACTACGAAAGCACTTCAAATAATAATAATAATACAGAATGTCTTAAAAGGCCAACAGAAGGACTCGCCTCTTACGAAGAAATTGCAGGACTAATGGGTCCAGTGTGCAGTTTGAGCCGAGGCCGCATTGAATATAGTCCAGATCGCAATAAATACAGTGCAGGATGATGCATCTCTCCTCCATCACTGGGAGCTGCTGTCAAGCAGAGACAGTTAAAAAAAAAAAAAAAAAGAAGAAGAAGAAAAAAAAAGACCCTTGACCCCTCAATCGAACTAAATTGTGCCAGAGGCTCATGTTGTCCCCGGTGGTTCTACTGGTGGTGGTCCAGGACATTAAAAAGCAGCAAAATAATAGCGCACATGGGGATGCTAGCTGTCATGCAGCTGACCAGGATGAACGCGAGGACAAATAAGACGTACAAGCAGCGTGTTGCGCAGGCAGACATGTTGTCGCCTCGGGCACGAGAAGCTTCAGCCTGTTCAAATGCAGAATTGTTGCTTTTGTTTTTAGATTTTATTAATTTTTTTAAAATATGTATTTTTTCAGTATTTATGGACAAAATTTGGAAGTTTGTTGCTATAGACATTGTATTATTCATAACCGAACATGCCAAAAAGATGGTTTAATTTTATTATTGCATGATCAATAAAGTCATCAAATACTTTCACCTGAATGTAAAAAGCACATTTAAAAACAAAACAAAAAAACAAGCAAGATGGGATTAAAGTGCAGACTTTCGCTTTAAGTGATTTCAAATATGTCATTTAATTTCATCCATTTATTTGGAGTACTAGTATTTTCAGGGGCTCAAACATATTTGGGCAAACTGGCATGAATGCAAATTTGGTCCTAACCTTTTCCTACTCAGACAGAAAACCTTTGCGCGTGATACTTGCTCGAGACCCGTGAAAACAAATCAACAAATTGTGTTTCTTTCTTGACCGCTCCACTACTTTCACCTTCAGCCGGCGGCATCGCTCAGGTCATTGTCTCCCGACTCAAAGGTTGCAGGTTTGATCCGATGCCCCTGCGACACTGTCCAGGTGCCCTTGAGCAAGATACTAAAACCCAAGTTGCTTGAAAATGTCCCATTTTAATGCTGTTGCATGTTTTTCAGCCAAACAATAAACTCCCTCATGAGCATTAAGATCTCTTGAGTCTTCACATTGGTAAGTTGCCAGGAGCTACTCATTACCTATCAACTCTCACCTATAGTCGATATCAAAAGTCTACACACCCCTGTTCAAATGGCAGATTTTTGTGTGAAAAAAAAAAGATAATTATTTCAAAACATTTTTTACCATTAACGTGACTTATACTCAAATGTTTTCAAAAAATACACAAGTGTGCACACCCACTTAATCTCACAAGACCTCATAACTGGGATCCAAACTCATGCAAAATGGGAGTTAGCATATATTTGTCCCCAATTATAGTTCTTCTTATTGACCTCAAATGAAGTTCGGAAGGTCTAGGAGGCCTCTACTGATATTTTTGGGCTTTCCAACAGAAGGTTTTGTGCGAACACTGGGTTGACGAATGTTAACAATTTCACTCTTTTTTTCCCCCCTCGATTGAGCTATACAAGTTTGAACCAATTTGTCTTGGTCTTATTTACATATCACAAAAAGCTGGCATATGGTTGTGTCGACTTTCCACCGTATCTATCTATCGTTCCGATACTTTTGAGTTGGTAATAAATGGCTTTAGTCCTAACTGGTAACTGCCATATTTTTGAGAAACCTCTTGAATGAAATTTGCAAGTCCACACATTAACCACATTTTGAGTTGTTTTCTTTCCATTAAATGGTGTTGATTTTTCAAGTCAAAATCCATACAAAAACAACTCTATCGCCTGTCCAACTGTCGACATTGTTTTACATGACGTCCAAATTGCCAATTGCGTGACGTGTTGCTAAAAGCGCCACTGAGTAACTCGCGCGAAGACGTTAATAAAGCTGTCAAATCGAGAGCCTAATATTTCCCCCTGAGAGTGCGTAAGTGTCGAGCGGCTGCTGGAAAGCCACTGAAAATTACACCCTTATAAAGCTTTGTTTTTCCCTGAGTGTGAGGGGTAGCTTAAAACTGTTCAGCTCTGACTGAGTGATGTAAAAACTAATTAGCCATCGCGTGAACAGAATTATCGTCAACAAAACTGCCCTACAAAGAATAGAAGTGCCCATTTGAAGGACAGCACATCAAATGTAAACAGAGCTAAAAGAAAGGACAAAGACAGCCTTGTCGGACTTCCTCCGAGCAGCAGAGAGAGAAAATTCATTTACTTTAAGACGGGCAGTAAAAAAAAGAAAAAGAAACGCCTCATAAAAAAAGGGCCTTTATGTGCAATCAATACCCCGACCAAAGAGTAGGGCCGAGAAGCTGGCTTCCCTTCACTCAAGTGCGGAGGGAACCGTCATGACTTGACTTTCTATTAACGCCGCCGTTTGTCTCTTGAAGGACATTCGGCCAGCGGTTGAAATGGGATATGGGGAAAGCAACTGATTAGACACAGCCGCCAAGATGAGATTGTCGCTTGCACGCGGGTGAAGACGCATCCCCTCAGCAAATTAACCACGTGCTTCTTCACAGAGGAGCCGCCTTACTGTGTTGATTACATTGTGACAGGTGGGTGTTTTCTGTTTTTGTTGTACTCCGCTAACATAATGCTTGCTCATTTTCCTCCAATACCGACCTGCCACTTAACCGCTCAGTGTTTCCCACACCATGTTGATACTTGGGTGGGCCACCACCCAAGAAGTTTTCAAGAAAATTTAATAAAAATATATCACAAAAAAAACAACTAAATCGTGTCGCGACCAGACATGTAACATTAGTTTGCCGTCACTCGTCGATCATGAGGTTAGAGGGGACGCAGGTAACAGGACTGAGAACTCCCGTCTCACATTTCCAAATATATTATCAAAGTAATCAAAAACTATTTTAACAATCGAGTAATCATTTGAAGCCATTTTAACTCATTTACTCCCAGCCATTTTCACAGAAGCAACCCCCTTTGCTCTCGGCTTTTTTACTGGATTTTGAGTGATTTTGCAAGGCCCACAGAATGTTGCTATAAAAAACATGGAACCTACCACCAGGTTTCCGTTTTGCAGCAATTAGCATTACAATATAGCTAAGTTTAATCATTATTCACAAACCTGTTGAAAACAAGAGCTTGATGCAACATGGACCTGGCTGATCTCTTATACTCTGCTGTCACCTGCTGGACGTTTTTTGTCATAACTACCATTGCTTTAAGTGACCGCTTCATGTCAGAAGCTGTATCCTGAAGCTGTATGTAGCATAAAAAACATAAATAAATAAATACAAAGAAAACGTGTAAATACGTTTTGGGGAGTGCAGGAAAAAGTATTAAAAAACATATTTATGTTATTTATGTTTTTGGGTTTGAATGAGTTAATTTACAATTGTCCAAATCCTCAGATTTCAGCATATCAACAGCAAGTGCTCACTGATTTCTGTAGTCCTTCATGAAAGAAGACTGATTATCCTCTGTGTTTAATCAAATTAAGACATTTGCAAACATCTGTCTTTACTTTGGAAAACAATGACCAAACCGGTAACATAGTAAGGCATCAATCCCCTTTTCTTTTTTTTTTAATCACTAAACTATACTGGTAAATAAACAGTAATCAGGAGGAAAAATGCTTTTTCAAATAAATCCGATTAATCGATTGAATAATCAATAGATTATTCGATTCTAAAAATATTCGATAGTGACAGCACTACTGTCAATAACCAATCATCATTTGTTAGTACAATCAAAATTTGTATAAAAAACAATTTTGTCCCATCAAAATAACGCAACATACAACCATTAATTAATGTCTAAACCATTGGCAACAAAAGTGAGTACACCCCTAGGTGAAAACCTCTCAATTGTGCCGGGAGTGTCCTATATATAATAATTAACAATCAAAAAAGTATGCTAGTAGCTGAGTGTGCCTTCTCATGCTGTAAGTTTCCCCCAAACAGCAATTTTCTTATGTTTAAAAATCAAAAGCCTTACTTCAAATAAACGCCCTGGTATTTGAGTAAATGAAGTAAATGAAGTCACATGTCCCCGATTTGAGGAAAACAAAACAACAAACAAAATGAAAACAAACCAATTTGCACTGTGTACCAGATGGCTTCAAATAAATCACTGTACAATAGTCAGAAAATATTGATCTTTTTGTTTTTCTTTTCAAAGTTCGTTTGATAGCATATTCACGGTATTTCGCTATTAGTCGAAGCCGTAATAGTCACAATAGTGCAGTTTGGGAAATGAATGCCTTCCATCCCAGATTTGATCAAATCGTTACACCAACAGTTCCAATTTTGCACTTTACTGAGTGCAATTCGAGTTTCTGCTGTGCTGCGCTAATGCTGCATGTCATTTTTTTTGGGTGCAATTTCCTACTAAACTCCAGGATCGATGTGTATAAATATGTTGCATCAGAGCCGTGGCTGGCGCTGTGATCGGGCCTTAGCGCAAAGCCGATGAGGATGGAGTCCACGCTGATTAATGCCTGATATAGAGTAATTCCCATACTGCTGCATGTGCACTGCAAATCCTCCATCGTGGCAATAAAAGAGCTACAAGGCCATTACTCACTCAGGAGTGTAGCCGCACACGCACGCACACGCGTATATACAGATGAATGGCCCATAAGCACAGCAGTGTGTGCATTTATTCATCAAGCGTTTAGTGCAGGGGTGGGAACTTTAACCTATCAGGGGACATTTCAAGTCTGCACTAAATGCATGAAAACAGGATGGAATGATTGAACAACATTTGTTCAATCATTGCATTGTATGCTTTCATGCCTCATAAAAATGCTCAAAAATGTATAGAATAATACACAATCATGTCTATAGTTCTGAACGTTGTATTTTTTTTAATTTTTACATGTACAGTATTTTTTTTTAAGCCGTAAGTAAGGTCTTAAAAGAGGCTGAACAGCAAGGAAATCACCTTCATCTCTGATTACCAAATTGCTTTTATCCATTTTCGTGACCGCTTATTCCTCACAAGGGTCGCGGGGGTGCTGGAGCCCATCCCAGCTGCCTTCGGGCAGTAGGCGGGGTACACCCTGAACTGGTTGCCAGCCAATCGCAGTATTATCATCATCATCATTATTATTATTATTATTATTATTATTATTATTATTATTATTATTATTATTATTATTATTATTATTATTATTATTATTACATTTGATGATAACTCTGAGCAAAAATATTGTGGTATCACGGTATTAAAATTACAGCTGTTAAATAACTTATTTTTTTTTTAATACTGGGGTAAATAATAAAAATATTTTTAAAAAAAATCCCCATTGAACACAAGCTTTTTTGCTTTTTTATTTTTAAAAAAGCAGAATATTTGGTACAGAAGAAATGTGTACCATGTTAAGTTTACATAAATAAATAAATAGTAACATTCTTCTTCTGTCTGCAGTCTTCTTAGTAATCCTACTCATGTTGTCCTGGTGGCTAATTAGTACCTGCTGACCCCTTCTTCTTTTTTTTTGATAATGCATAAAATCATAGCAAAAAAGGCATCTGTGTGTGCAAGGTGTCTCTTTTATCTTGCGGCCTCCCTCTTCCTCTTCTGTGTGTAACTGCCCCCCCCCCCCCCTCTCTGCTTGCAGAGGAGGGAAAAAAAGTTAACTGGAGTTAACCTCAGAGAGGCAGCTCGTTTACTCCACTGTGCTAGCAGCTAATCCTATTGTGCCCTGCCTAGAAATCTTATCAAAATAGAAAATTGTTCATTACTGGTGACAGCCACAAGTGAAAATTGGTGGGATTTTCTATCATGACAGGACGCGAGTCTCGACACCCAGAACAGGTTCGAAGGCCCCAATTGGAAGTAAGTAAGAACTGTTTATTTGTAAAGCACTTTTCACAGACGCAGGTCACAAAGTGCTTTGCAGGGTCAAAACATGGCATGAAACATCTTAACAAAAATAAATAAATAATATAAAAGGAGAGAAAAGGTATTGTAGAGCAATGATTCCCAACCAAGAAACAAGATTTTGTGAATGTAAAATACAGTACGTGACTTGGCTCAAGAAAGGTTGGAGAAACCCGCAGTGTTGCGCCACTTTTCTGCTTGAGCTGTAAAAACGCCGGCCGAGCATTGCGTCAAAATTTGCCGATCATTTGGAGGATTCCCCCTCGGGTCGTATCGTCCACACCTCCGGTTTAGTAAATGTCAGCGCAGACGGCCATTTTAACGCCTCTCACCTGTCTCGCATCTCTTGCCAGTGAATCCTTGCGGGCAGGCGCAATTGTTGGGTGAGAGGCAGGTCCCCCCATTCTGGCACAAGCCGTCACACATAGCTGAAGCAAGAGCAAGAGAACGGGTGGGGGGAAAAAAAGAAGAAGAAGCCATTACTCACCCAGATGAATGACCATTAACTATGCAATTAGAGCAGCAACAGCAAATGTATTTGCATACGGAGTAGGAACTAATTCACCGGCGTGATTCATGATATAATTTCCCGTGATGAATGCATCTCGCCAAGGTTAACGCAAAAATGTTCATTATCCACGCTTAGGCTGTTTGCTAATGTGCGTCCACAAGCAGTGGCCATATATAAAGCGAATAACGCTAACGTCACGTGCCGCTAGCTCACATGAACAAATATCAAAACTTCATTTGGGGCGAGCATCAAAGTGCTGCGTTTTTTTTTTCTCTCCCCTTCAGAAGTCTGGAGCAGCTCCTCTATAAACACATTTCCAATCAAATCATTTTTTTCCCCCAAGAGTGAGCACGCATTTCATTACGAGACAGTGGGAAGTCACAACGTGGCGTACCTTTGCAGACGGTTCCGTTGCCGGCGTAGCCCGGCTTGCACGAGCAGCTGTGTCCTCCGACCATGTTGAAGCACAAGGCGTTCTCGTCGCAGTCGTGGAGGCCGCTCAGGCACTCGTCGTGCTCTGGGAAGGACACAAAAGACACTTTGGAAATTGGAAATGGGAAAAAGATATGTACGCGTCCGCACACGTGTCGCGATGGATTAAATGACTCTTGACTAAGTAAATAGACATTAGTAAGACTGGCGGATGAGTCATTTGCATCTCTTCCATCATGATCCATTTGAGCTGTTGCGCTTTAATTTGTTGTTATTGCTTGCGAGCTGACGGAATGATAAATCAGGCATAAATGGACTTCTTAATGTACGCTAATGCATCAATGAAGACATCTGTTCGGCTTTGTCGTTTCCTCAGTAAGTCAATGGCTTCGAAGTGTGGATGTGTTTATAGAGTACATTTGCACATGTAGCTGTCAAGATGACTGTTTTCTGCATTATTATTTTTTTTTACCGTACATCCTAATTAGAATAGATCCAACACATTGTGGGGACGCGTGCATATACTACATACACATTTATTTACAAGTAGTTCAGTTCCTCTTCAGTACGTAGACAAGCTTTTCAGAAAGTGGCTGCGTGTTTAAAGCCGTGTACTAGATATAGACGATAGTACACGGTAGATGTAGTTAAGGAGGACGATAACCGATATTTGAAGCCGTTATTCTGAATAATGGCGTCCAAATGCCAATCTTTACTTTGTTGTAATGTCTTAAGTCATGTTTATTGAACAATTTTTCTGACTTTTCAAAATGTAGAAGTTTTTTTTTCTTTTTTATCTTAGTCAATACCAAAAATTAAAAATACTGTACCTAAAAATAAACACAAGGTTCCCAGGATCAGCAGCATCTCTTATAAAGTCAACTGAAATTTTTGATAAATAGTTCCCTGAGTTTAAAATGGTTTTAGATTGACCTTTTATCGGACGTCAGATTTTTAAAAAGGCCGACGCCGATTTTCGTCAAAATGCCCAATACCGACGCCGATAATCGGCTATCCCTACCGTGTACACACATCGATAATCGGGACAAATTCGATCCCGATTCCTCGCTCAAGATCGAAGTCTAACTACTGGATCTCACAACAAGTTTATCCTGAGCAATTACCCCGCGGTGCGGGCGATGTTATGACTGATTTATTGTTACTGATTTGCTCAGGAAACTACTGAGATTGATAATCGTAAGTGTTAAACCTGTTCATAAATCCTTCCGGTGTACGGCCAATACTGCTCTTGAGCGAGCGACATACTTTGTGATTGTGACGTGAAATGGAAGGATAGCCAAGCAGGAAGTTACCTGATGCTCGCACTGTATATATCAAGAATCTTGGTGACGATCTAATAATTTCAGATTGACACAATTTGGCTTTCAGGGTGCTGTTTCAAAACAAAATAAATATTCCAGTTGTGCGGGTTACGTTCCAGAACACCGCAGTAATCGGTCAAATCTACAGTAATACATTCATTTTTATAGCTAAGAAATTTATCATCTCACAACTACAATAATAATCATGCCCAAAAATTTGATATTCACTAATCTTCAGCAAAAACTAGAATCGGTTGAAATACTTCCGGTTTTCATTCTTTCATTCCACCCAAAATTAGGGAGGCAGAACAAACCTGGAACCAGCCATGATTTATTTGTCGTTTTCTTATGATGAAAAAAATAAATAAGATAAATTAGGGTGCAGTGTCTATTACAGATATTTAATAATCTTACAGGTACAGGACTTTAAAATGAAGTACTAAAATAGTCTTAGTGAAACTCAGCGTAGCATTTAAATTTAAAGGGTACAGATGGCCTCATGCAAAGTAATCTTGTTTAGTCATCGCCCGCAGCAACTTCTTATAAATATTTTAACGATTAAGGAGTCCCGCACTTGATTTCTCTACATAAATGGAACATCACTTAAAAGGTGGCCTCCAGTGGGCTGAAAATGAAACATTGAGAACATGCAGTTGAAGTTGCTCAGATAGATGACATTGATTTAAATGTCTGCGGGTATGCGAAATAACGATGTTTGGCCATAAAGGCAAAGATTTGCGTCATTTTTACGTTCTATTGCGCTGACACGGCAATAAAATTGGAATAAAAAAAAAACAACTAAATTTTCCGTCTGTTTGTGGCAGCTGGAAGAATACTGCAGCTCTTTACACGAGAGCGAAACAATCTGCGCCCACTTAATGAACCGGCATCCTCCGAGGCCGTGTTTGCTTACAAGGAGAAATGTTTCTCTTGTCTCTCTAATCCCTTCTGCAGCGCCGTAATCTGAAAACCTAATCTTTGGACCCCCCAAAAAAAAAAGCGTTAAAGAAAAGTAAAAGCATTTCAAGCCTCTCCTTGAGTGATAAAGAAGCCCTTTAATGTATATTCCTTCATGTGCCCCTGAACGGACCTCATCGTACCTTGGAGAGACACAAAAGCAGAAGTCGGCTTGCCCCGGAGATTTGAGCAAATATTGCTTTGGGAGATAAGAGCATGCTTAGCGAGCTGGAATTCAACGTCGTGGACTTGCTTTGACCTTCATGAAGACAAACTCATCAAAGGTGCACCTGCACTGAAATATTTGACTCCCGTTAAGCACTACAGTCCTTTTATGGCGATTATAATAGCATGTACAAATCAACCGGGGGGACCAGTTTTTTCTAAAATTAAATAAACACAAAAAATTAAAATCATTTAAAATAAACACAAAAATAATATGGTTGCACAAGTGTACACACCCTCAGGATCAACCTAATTGCTCAAACTCAGGTTAATTAACCGCCGGTCACAATTGTGACGGATCTAGGAAAAATGTGGGATTAAATTAGCACAGGGATGCCACCATTTAAAGTGTCTTTGATTAACCCCAAATAAATTTGAGATATTCTGCAAGGCTTAAGCAGAAGCCTGAGAGCTGTTTTGAACTGTTCAAAATTATTTAATTTTTTTAAATTATTTTGTATGTGGGTGAGTAAGTGTATGTGCGTGTGTGCGTGCATGTGTGCGTGCGTGTGTGCGTGCGTGCGTATTCATTAGTTCACCAAAAACCTATTAAAAAATCCCATACCGTTCACCTAAACCGAACACCGCCGTCAGGAGACCAGACGAAGGATCAAAGAAAAGAAAGGAAAGTGAAATCCAGCACCGACCAGACACCACCCACCACCCACCGCGCCAAACATACCTTTTGGAATTACGGACCAAAAAATCTAAGGTGGAAGGACTACGTACAACTGGAGAATTTTGTATACTGCAGATCGATAGCCCAATTCCTGCTTGTCATGTTTGTGCTCTCAGATTGTGTGCTTTGTGTGGCAACTAACTGATGTAATCAGCAGCCTATGAGAATTAGACACATTGTGTTTGTGGGACGATTCATCTGCTTGCCTCCCACAGCTCAATGAATGCTAGTTAGCTACCTAGCTCCACGCCTATTGATCAATCGGTATCTGTGCATTTAATTTCATAAAACCCTGACTATGGATGGCAAGATAAACTAACTTGTTGACCATGTTGATTCTGTTCAAAGGCGTGAACGTTGACATGTTGATTTTTGAGAGCAGCAAATAGCTCCGCCCCTAAAAACAAGCTTCACATTGCTGACATATGCAAACCACACACCACCGTGTCGCTGTTGTCGAAAAAAATACAAACTCTTTGGAAAATTATCTAGTTTTCCCAGTATATCATTATGGTTTTATTGTGGTGAAGCTTCATCACTATTCTTGTAATATACTTTATATATATATTCCCGCCCCAAGTAAAATGACATTGTCCGTATAATAGCACAAGCTTTTTCTCTTCTTCAAGGTTGAACTGTCATAACGACTTTATGGTTGCATAAAACTACATCTTAATATAACCCTTCTTTTCTCATAATCATGACAAAAAAAACAAAAAACTTATTCTTCCAATATCCAAACTTTCCTCTCGTATTTACGGCTTAATTGCAATGAATTTGTCCTCCGTGAAATTGCATTTGTCTTCATATCATTTTCGGTCTTGCAATATTCACTTCTTGCCTTGAATCCATTTTCAATCTGTCCCCCGATTGGCCATAAGAGCGAACAGTCAACTTCTTTAAGTGCAAATTGAAGAGCACAGGGGAGAGGAGCGCTTTACCTCCCCCAAGGTCGCATCCGCCCTCCCTCGGTTTGAACCGACTGCAGCAGGTGCATGCCAAATGTTACTTCTCCCTTGAATTGATTGTTTTTAGATTATTTAGGTATTTGGGGATATTACATGTCTGCGCTGGGAGCACTGTAGGTGAGCCGAGAGGTAATTGCTCCCTGGCTACTGCTCCTGCTGCTCAAGGCGTAGACAGACAAATAATCAATTATGTACCGTCAGTCAGCGGGGATGCGCCTGCTCCTGCTTGACTCGCTCCATCCGCTGACAAAACAGCAACCTTGGGCCGCCCCAGTGCAAACACTCCGTTGTCATCTTGAACTGGCGTGACGGAAGTCTTTTGGAAGTACTGCGATCTACTGACATGTACTCGGTATTTACAGCGCAGGTACAAGTGCCCGATTCTGATTAAATGCCAATAACCGATTTATTTGATTTCCTATAACACAAATATTGCTGTAAAATCACGTAAATAATCCATCCATCCATTTTCTTAACCGCATATTCCTCACAGAGGTCGTGGAGGGCGCTGGATCTTATCCCAGCTGGCTTCGGGCAGCAGGCGGGGTACACCCTGAACTGGGTGCCAGCCAATCGCAGAGCACATAGAGACGAACAACCATCCACACTCACATTCACACTTATGGACAATTTGGAGCGTTCAATTGACCTGCCATGCATGTCTATGGAATGTGGGAGGAAACCGGAGTACCCGGAAAAAACCCACGCAAGTATGGGAAGAACACGTAAAAAAAAATAATAATAATAATTTTAATAAAAAAATATCCCAAATCCTGGGTGGGTATTATAAAGGGGGCTTAATAAGAAACGAAAAATGTTCACGTTGTTTAGACTAGGGCTGGGTTTAAAAAAAATTGTTTTAATGATATCAAATCATCAATCAATTGTATTAAGGATCTTTGCTTGTTTGCAGCCCCTGTTACAACCCTCAAGTCCCAAATTTTCCCAAAGGACCCACCTACTCACTGCCTTCTCACGATGTTCCATTTGGAAACACATTTTGTAGTTCTGATATTTTTTTGGTCGCCTTTTAATAACCTTTGAATTAAGGAACATGACAAAAAAATATCATCTTTACCTGAGACGATCATTAGAAAATAACATGATGGGATTCGATTGGGACAATTCTATCCAATGCAAACTGGACCAAAAGGCTACGTTCACACAGCAGGGCCCAATTGCCCAATTCGGATGATTTATTTTTTGATGTACCGTTCACATTACAAAAACAAATGCGACATCCAATGTGAACTCGCAAGCGCAAAGAGTGACGTACCCCCATAACCACGACGTCACGCTGCGGTGCTCATGGAAGCAAATATTGTCCCGACTCCCAACATTTTACCGCCAGCCAAGCCGCTGAGGCCAGCGACTTTTATCAGCGTCATATGCAAATGAAGCTGTGCCGCACACTTGTTGCGCGGACGTGTAGTTCTATACAATAATAATTGCAGCACGGCAGTTTGTGAAGCCCCGCCGCATTCGAACATCCTTCCTGCAGTCACCCGGCCGTCAGTCTGTCAGATGCTGCGCCTCAGGAAAGCATGTGCGGTTATCTCGGGATTAAACAAGGACACACAAACGGAGCACGACAGCATACACACCTCCGGGCAGCCTGCTTTCATATCAATCAAAGCGAGTGCACAACCAAGCCTCCACCTTTGCTGGATTAACTACTAAACTAAGCTTTGGCTAAAAGATGAAGAAAATAACTGATGACCTTCAGTGTATGAGTAAATCTAAGTAAGTCTGACCGCTGTGTCTGGGCCGAGTACACAAAGCGCATTCGGTCCAGTCAGCCACCAGCTGGGATGTGAACCAATGACCTGCCACGGCGCAGGTGGCCTCGCTGGAAAATACACAGCGCGGTCGGACCCCCTGACAAGACGAGAAGGAACACAACTCGGGCTCCGTGCTGTTTCGTCTGGGATTAAATTTGCGAATGGGCCCGCTAATCCGGCACATAAACACTGAGCCATGAAATGAACTGCCGTCAACTTAATCCTCTTTGCTCGGCGGCCTCGTGCGAAACGCGGCCCATCAATATCGCGACATTGTTTTCGGCTGACTTTGCAATCTGTTAATTGGCCAAAGCAATTGAGGGAGATAAAAACGCTCGTACATCATGCGAATGCGCAATGTCAATAGGTACCGGAGGGGCTGCTTTCAATGTCTCTCTTCCCCAGCTGTAATATTTCTCCCGCGGTCAATTTGGAGCCATCAGCACTCCCTTTGGGCTCTTTTTCACACACAAGCAGATGTCCAATCGCTTGGAATGCGCCGCCGACTCCTGCAGCCGGTAGCTTAGCATCATCCCGCGCTTATTGTCAATTACTGCCACCGGTGCTAAAGAGGCGCATCGGCATGCGTAAAGAGTAGCACCCGAGCGTGTGCTCTGTTATTAATTTGAATTGTTAACGATCGCCGCGTGTGACGTTTGCGTGCAGTGTTTCTGACAAATGCGTTAAGTTGATCTCCTTCGCAACGACGATAATGAAACGGATGTGTTCAGGCACGGTTGTCCAAACTTGGGAACTGGAATCAAAATAGGCCGCGGGGCACTGATTGCTGTTCAGAAGGTAAAAAAAAGAAATGCTGGAGGCTATTTGATGCGCTTGGTATGGAGCTTTTTGAGGGGGCTGAACAATTAGGGGGGAAAAAAATAGTAACCTATTTGTGTTTTTATTTTTTGCTATTCAATATTGCAATTACATTTTGAAGTGTATTTTCTGTTTTCTCAAGACGTGATAAATGATTTCAATTTACAGCGGAACCCCAGTATTAGCGGGTGATCGGGTCCGGGCCATAATTGGGAATATCTGCGTCTAATTAATGCCCATTGAAAAGTATTTTGAAAAAAAAAAGCATTTTTTAAAAAATCCAAACTAAATTCTTAAAAAAACACTGATAAACCTCCATTATACATTTTCAATGACCCCCCCAAATAAGAAGAAAAAAAACCATTGAAAAAATATGACAAATTACCCTGTGATTCGAGTGCTGGGTTATCATTTTTGCATTTTTCATTAGGGATAGTTTTTCAGTTTTTAGTTATAATTTTTTTTAGAGCAGGGTTTTTTTTTTTTATTGAAAATGCTTCATTTTAGTTTTTATTAGTTTTAGTTCAGAAGGTTAAAAAAAATGCTGGAGGCTATTTGATACGCTTGGTATGGAGCTTTTTGAGAGGGCTGAACAATTATAATTAAAAACTATAATTCTTTTTAGAGCACTTTTTTTTTGGGGGGGGAAATGCTTCATTTGAGTTTTTATGAGTTTTAGTATTAGTTTTTACAAATATAATTTTGGAATTGTGTCAAGTGCAAGATAAAAAAAAAAGCACTAAGTATTGTGTAACAATAGTAAAAGTAAACTAGAATTCTCAAACAATTTTATGACCTTTCTACTTCTAGACAAGTACAATAATACTGAAATAATAATTTTGGCCAGTTTTATAAATGTAAGATGTAGTTTCAGATAGGGTTCCGTTTTTTTTTTCAAAGCACTTTCATTTTTATTACATTCATACATATTTAATTTGCCTTCGCTTGATCTGTGGTGTTTCCGACCACGTTCGCGACAAGCCCTACAGAAAATGGATGGGCAGTTGAGTCAGGAGCCTGCCAACCACAGTCCTGTTCCTTTATTACGAGTAATTCTGCGATTCGCCATTAAAAGTATGGCCCAATTGCTCGGCCGGTGTCCATAAGCAACGCGTCATCGTTGCTGATACCCAACTCATTTGTTGACTATTCCTGGTGATTGTGCGCTTGTTGTCAAACACTGCGAGGCCAGCTGCTGGATGTATAGAATCTGATAGTCCAATAACTCAGCGCAGAGATTACAACAGTAATTCGACTGATGCAAGGAATGAGTCATGACATCAACCCCACCCCGAAGTATTAGCCGGGTTTAATCACGCATATTGACTTTCATAAGGAAGACGTGTGGCCCGTGCACTGCGGCGCCATGATTTGAAGCCCTTTTAATAGAGCCTGCATACAATACAGTGCTGCAATTTAATCCACTGGGTTGGGGAGGGGGTATTAATCTCCATAGAGAATCTGGGGAATGAGCACACCGTGGCAGAAAACAAGGAGAGTGCGGAAATCAAATTTGCTAGCGGCACAGATTAAAAAGTAGTAGAATTGCTGGTTCAGTGGTGCTCTATTGTTCTGATTAGTACAGCTGGGAGATGTTCTGTCGCATACGTAAAAAGGGTTCACTCTGAATACTGATGTCTTTCAGAGGTGCCCGCGACCAATCCAGGGTGTATCCCAAAGTTAGCAGGAATCAAAATTATTACAATTTTGGAATTTTCATTTTAGTTAGTAGGGGTGTGAATTGCCTAGTGCCAGGCGATTCGATTCGTATCACGATTCATGGGTCACGATTCGATACCGATTAATCCCAATCCGCACCAAAAAAAAATTGATTGCGATTTATTTATTTATTTTACTCAAATTTAGAAAATACTAATCAGTAAACTTGTACATGTACACTATAAGATTTGTATGAAAATGTATTTATTTATCTGCAAATTCAGGCTTATAACTGAGCCACTGCATTTAACAAACAGGTTGCAGTCTGTTTCATGTTTGAACAGCACTGAAATACAATATTAAGGCTTAATGTTCCATTGATATAACATTCTTTCATGCTTAATGTGTGAATCCTAACCCTAAGTAAGACGTTTTGTTGAATATTCCCATAAAAAAATTTATGATTAAAAATCGATCCGGCTGCATATCGAATCGATTCGAGAATTGTGCGCTGTAATATCACGATATATTGCCGAATAGATTTTTTCGAACACCCCTATTAGTTAGTTTTCTGGGCAGTTCTGTTAGTTTTTATTCGTTTTAAAAATGCTTGGTTTTAGTTAGTTTCAGTATTAGTTTTCGTTTAAAAAATCTGTATTACTTGTGTGCCATATTTAATAAACACCATGGTAAAATGAATAAAGTAACGCATTTCTTACCTAGCGTTGTATTTTGGCTGAGTTAAATGAAAAAGCAGTCGAGCCGAGCCATTGGAGGCAAGCACGCAAAATTGTCGCCTGGGAGCGACGTCATCTGAAGGTGCTTTTCTATTGGCTGCTGTGGATGATGTCACTTGTGTTCGACACACTTTCAAAAGCCTTTATTCCAGTTATTATCAAAATAAATAGACTTGAATCACATTTAAGATCAACCCCAAAGGCTCATGTATTAAATTAATTACCAAAGACATTTTCTATATAATTATAGTTAGTATTAGTTGGTTTTGTAAGCATAAAATTTTGTTTAGTTTTCGTAAAAAAAAAAAAATCATTTTCACTTTTATTTCGTTAACAAAAATGTTTTTCGCATTGAAGTTTTAGTTATTTCGTTAGTTTTCGTTAACTAAAATAACCTTGGCAGGGAAAGGCTCCAGCTCAACATGACTTTAATGAGGGCAAGTGCTATAGAAAATGGACGTATGGTTTTTGAGAGGCTCAAATTCCTGACTTTTCTTCGATTGTTACACTTTAAAAACTCCACAGGAAACCCGGCTGGAGCTCCAAATACCATTTCTAGGCTTCCTTGGACGATGGCGCGCACGGTTGTGAATCTACTTAGCAACGCGTTCTAACCAGTGGCGAGGAATGAGTCGAATCCGTCCGCTCATCATGCAGCAGTGGCATTGTGTTGTTTTCAGATGAAGGACAGAGAGGGCGGACTGGCTCAGATGTTTCTTGGATTTTACGCAGTGTGTGTGTGATCCTGGATTTTGCACTAAATCAAAGCTAACAATTGTAAATGGGCAAAAAGCCTCTCCAAAGTCTGTCAGCGTTCCTGCTGCCTGCACTTCAAGTGATGTTAAACGACCACTGAAATGTAAATTTACTTGTCACATTGGAGGTAAACAAAAAATGATCATTGAAGGAGAACGAGCATCTCTTGTACAGTAGATATTTGTCAGCGGTTTAGCTAAAGAGAAAATGGAGCAGGGCAGCAAAATGGAGACTGGGGAGTAGTGCTGTCATCATCGAATAGTTTTGTTTAATAACCGGTGATTGGTGTTTATTTCGTACTTCGTATTTGTATAGTGATTTAAAAAAAAAAGGATGGGTGGGGGGGATTGATGTTGTACTATTTTACCGGTTTGGTCATTGTTTTCCAAAGTAAAAACAGATGTTTGCAAATGTCTTATTTATGATTAAACACAGAGGATAATCAGTCTTCTTTCATGAAGGACTACAGAAATCCGTCAACAATTACTGTTGATATGCTGAAATCAGAGAATTTGGACAATTTTAAATAAGAAAATGCATCCAAACATTTACTTGATTATTAAAATAGTTTAAATTGATAATCGACTGGGGAATATTGTACCGCAACATCCAAAACAGGTTCAAAAAACGGCACGTCAGTGGTTTACACCAGTGGCTCCTAGACCGTTTGTGTTCATGGACTCTTTACAGTGGAAACATTTTTCCAAGTAGTAGTGTTACCCCCAAAAAAATAAAAAAACATAATTCAGGCCTTTGCTAGAAAGCAAAAAAAAAAAAGGCAGAAAAAGCCTACTAAAACACCTGCAATTTGCATGGGATTAATCAGAGGCACTTTAAATAATGACAGGTGAGTTCTGACTCCTAGTTAACAGGAAAGAACGTGATTGGTTAATTCTTACAGATCCAATTATAAAAGGGTGTGAACACTTCTGCAGTCACATTATCACAGTTGTTTATTTTTACGTCAAAAGATCTTTTAATCTATTGAGCTGTACAGGTTGTAGGTCATAAAAAAGATTTGGATTAATCTTAATGTCATGTTTTTTTATATTTCAAAAACTTGGCATTTGAATAGGGGTGTGTAGACTTTTTCTGTCATATAAAGTCGTTTTCACGCATACTGCCATACCAATTAATCTGATTACACTTCAGTTCAAAAGTTGAACTGAAACGAGAAGAAAAAAATACTTTTTTTTTCTGTCTAACCCAAAAAGAGCAAAACAGCAAATGTTTTGTTTAATTTTTTGGCGGGTCAGCGTGGCTCAGATTTGATGTGCTCTAAACGTAAATTGATATAACGCCACCAAAACCCTCTGGAATGGTGGCAAATGCTGTGTGGACGGCATTTTAGCACTACATGTCCGCCTGCATTACATTTTTGTATTACTACCGCATTTTTGCTGTGCACTTTCGCACAGATGTTGGAGCTTGTTTATGGAGCTCACACCGGCAAAGCGACTCTCGCTAACATGGACGAAAGCTCTGTTATTGACACAATAAAGCACTTTTTGGACCCTCTCATGCTGTATAATAATACATAACCAGCCGCAATTTCCAGGATTTTTACTGTGAGAGCCAACAATAAGCCTTCCAAAAAAAAAAAAAAACCTTTGCTTAGTTTGATGAACTGCGTCCAATAATCAAATGTGTCCACACGTGGGAAAAGGTTGATATGGTCATAAATGTGTTTCTTGGCAAGGATATATATTCTTGATGATGGGAATCATGTGGCTGGTTGCCAAGCAACCTCACGTCCTGACGGCAAGACTGCAAAGTAACTGTGGCGAGCTGAGCCAACAAGCAGCATTACTTCCTGGAAAAGTACAAGGTGACTTTTGTTGTACTTTTGTCTTTGCGTGGATTAATGCTGAATCGTAAGAGGAGTGACGACTTTAAAATTGCATCCAGCTCCACACAAGCAGCAGAATTATGCTGAGATTCAATACAATATATTTTTGTAGCGTTTGTTCAGCGTCGGCGAAATAT
The DNA here is from genome assembly GCF_054856555.1 of Leptonotus elevatus. Taxonomy (NCBI): domain Eukaryota; kingdom Metazoa; phylum Chordata; class Actinopteri; order Syngnathiformes; family Syngnathidae; genus Leptonotus; species Leptonotus elevatus. The sequence continues at coordinate 12,528,252 of NC_141242.1, forward strand.
AAAATGTTGCTGGAAGGTTCATGCCCGAACTTGTTTGTTGTTGATCTTTGATGAGATTGACCCTTGTTGCAATTTTGATCAGGAAAAAAATGGGTCTGCCACTTCCATCGTAGTTCTACTCTTTCTCATGTTGTCTTGTCATTTTCTCTCTTCTCCTCATACGCAGACACAAACACAGTACAGCGTATTTTCACGCAGCAGATGAAGACTGCCCCCCCCCTTCAGTTTTTATAGAGTTTTCATAATCACAATCTATACGCAAAACACTTCAGCTTTCTCACAGGTGCTTAAATCGCTTTCGTCTTAACAATTTTCTTCCTCCCGTTTGTTTGTCTGTGTACGCACAGCCTTGCAGTAAAATGTTTATCGGCATTGAGGGGGCAATTAGTTGTCCTTATATGGGAAACGAGAGGGCCATTATAACAAGCAGCTCGAGAGCACTTGCATCTTATGAGGGAACAGATTTACACGGTGGCAGCAATTCTTCACTTCAGCGGTGCTTCATGAATCTGACGTAAACTTTTCTTAGGAGGGAGATTTATGGCAAAGTACTGGCCGCGCTCGCCTCGACATAGCAGGGAAACGGTTTTCGTCGACGCAAGCAGCAAATGCGGAAAAGGGGGAATGAGGGTCTTTTGTATTGGCTTCTCAGCGAATGGCAAAAAAACATGCTACATGAAAGGGTTTTCTACTTTCACGTTGACGTGTAAATCACGATCATTCGTATGAAGAATTTGTATCCTCACACGGGGCACCAATCAAGTTGGCCAAATCTTTTGACGACAATTTACTTTGTATGCAAAATCTTAGACCACTTTTTGCCCCGCGACTTGTGTTCAAAACTATTCACCATTGGCAATTATGTACTATAAGGGAGCAGATTCCACACAGAAGACTAACTTACCTAAAAGAAAAAGATTCACACTCAAGATGGATCCTTTTAAATCTCATTACAACAGAAAAAGACTTCATGTTTGACATTTCCTTTTCCTTACTGTATCAAATGTGTATATGGTTTTGGCATACAGTTACACATTTATGTGGTGGATTATAAAATCGCACCCAGGGCTCCAAGGAGCATCAGGCAGTGGTTTACGCCACTGTACGGTTCTGGTTTAGCATACTCAAACCTGTGGCTGATCAGCCGATAGCAGTTCTACCAATGGAAACGGGGTACAGCCACATCAAGACAAGAAAAAAACAGTAGATGAGTATAGATTTTGTACGATTTGAAAAAAAAAGAAGAAAGAAATTCACTACTAGGTAGTCATATGGAGTTCGGAAGGAGCTAGAAGCTCATTTAAAATTTCATTGGACAGACCTATTGTGCCCACTGTTGCTATTCTGCTGCCAAGTCTGTAAAGCAAAGTCCTTTTTACGTTTTATACACAGTTGTTAATGCTTTTTTTTTCATTGGTCAGCCACTCATTCAAACACTCTACACTGCAGTCCAAAGGTGGCGCAGAACGCTTGTAATTACATTCCAGGCTGCCATTAAGGCAGGCGAAGGAACTCACCTGTGCAGGAATAGTCATCGATCCTGATGTAGCCCGTATGGCAGATGCACATGAAGGAGCCGGGGGTGTTAACGCACATGGTGTTCTCCCTGCAATAGTGTTTTCCTTCAGCGCACTCATCAATGTCTGGAAAGGAAAGCGGGGGAGAAGGCAACACTGGGTTAGACTGCATTTCTTGAAATGATCAACAATTTTCACCTAGCATCTACAGTTTTTCGCTAATCATATCATAAAGGGGCTCGTCAGTTGACGTTCATGTAAGAAATGATTCAAATATTGAAAAGCGGATTACAGTTTCGCTCCTTTTCCAGGTCACATAATAACTTGTTTTTAATCAATATTCTGCAAGCTCAGGGTCACGACTCCTCATTGATTTAACTTCCACTTTATTTTGTCACCTTTAACTAAGCAGAAAGAACTTTTAAACAAGCTAGCCTTCTTATGGAAATGGGTTGTATTTAATGTGTTCCACTTAGTTACTGGGAAAAAAATATATTTTTGTTTTCCTTGGACAGTATATCTTTCAAAAGTGGCTTGGAATTTATTAGCTGATTTAGCTCTTTTGAGTTGAAATCGGTTGGTTTAGGTTTTGATCTCAAGTTGGTCTGACAGGAATATTTGTGGCCGAATAAGATATGAATAATGACAATTCCAAATTGTCCCAATTTCTGGTGCACATAACGTTGTGAGTTTAACGCCAAATATATCATATTAAATACACAACATTTTGAGCCCGCTATTTCATTTGTATAATATTTTTTTCCAATTAAAACCCTGACGAATATGATCTGACACATAGATTGCACTGATAATCCATTAGAGGGCAGTATTACCCAGCTTTTCCAGCAGCCTTGCAAGATCACCCTCAAATGAGAAAGGAGAGACACCTATACTTATTAATAGTGGGAAATATTTTTTCTGATTTTTGGAAATACTAATGTTTGATATTTCTGTTTATTATTATATTTTTGACAGTTATAAATGTACGAATTTAAAGCATTGTGACCGGATGTATCAAATACGATACAAATCAAAAGTCATATGTGGAAGTTTTTTTTTTTAATGTGTTTTGTTTGTTCAAAAGGACCAATAAATACTCTATTTAGAAAGAATCAGAATTTTGTCTCATATATTTCATGGTTCAGGTTTTATAGGGTTAAATCTTGGCTCGGGCTTTCCTGTGTGGCATGTTTTGTCTAGGTACTCCGGCTTCCATTCACATTCCAAAAGACTCTGAATTGTCCACCGGTGTGAATGTGACTGCGATGGGTTGTTTGTCCACACGTGGCCAGTGATTGCTTAGAGACCATGCCAGGGTGTACCCCTCTGCCAAAGCCAATGGGATAGTCTCCAGCTCACCCGCGACAATAATGAGGACAAGCTCTATAGAAAATGAATCGATGGAAAGACAATCACGTTTTTCACCAGCTGAAATTGCTCTATCCATAAGCCTTTCTAAGGTGTCTTTTTGGGAAATAGACTTCTTGAAGAGTGGACAATCCTATCACGAAAAAACACCTTGTTTCTTCACAAGATGCCCTACTTGGCACTCAAACAGCTTAGGGCCCTGTGCAGCCATTTTGGGTGGCTATTAGTCTTCATAGATGCCAGGCAAGGGACGGAATGCAGATGGTTCACAAGAGGTTGACGCCTCATCACATAACAAAGGTGCATCACTCGACTGGCAATCTATTCAAAGTAAGACACTCAGTTACTTGGTTGTTTTAGAGATGTGGAAGTTAAGTTAAGACTGTCAATGTTCTTTTGTGTCAACAGTCATATAAAGTGGCTCATGTGGCTTTAAGAATGTCATTTATTAATTTGGCCTTCTCACGCTCACAAATCCATTTTTGGATGTAATAGCTGTTGCTAAGGCAACAGCTATTCCTGGGCGTTAAAACGGCATGCCTTTGCATCAGACAAGAGAATCTACAATCTCGCTTATACTATAAAAATTCATCTTGTTAGTGTGATGCAACTGAATGCAATTGGAACAAAATTAAAATTGAACAAATAAACACAGCTCTGTATTAAAGGTCTTGTCCATGCTGATTTGCAGGTCAATAGTGGGGAGCCAATCTCCACAGTTCTCGGTATTACTAATCGTTACCAATCTATTATTCATTTCCTAGATGCCTGCATGAATGCACAATGACATTCAACCTTGAATACGTTCCATGCCAGATGCTTTTGCTGGGCGCGCACTTCAAGTTGAATTTCAATAGATTTGCATTGGCAGCATCTCAGCTTGTGTGTCCTTGCACAAACCGAGAGCTCAAGCACTTGCCCGCAACGGTACCACTCGCATTTCCTCATTTCCCAGTTCCATCGATACAAGCTGCTTCACACTATTGAAAAGCCTCCAGGATAAATACAGCCCACAGACAATCTCTCCCCTTCTAAAGAGACACGTGCCCTTCAGTAAATGAATAGAGGCTGACGGAACCCTGTCATTGGCCTTGTGTCAACCTGGTGGCTGAGAGAGTGAGCGGGAGAAAAGACGAACTAAAGAGAAGGTAAAAAATCGCAAGACCAGAGAGACATGTTGAGGGCGAAAAAGGTGGCAAGTGGGAGATGAAGAGGTAACAGGAATTTTCCCAAATAAAAAGGGGGGGGGGGTCCTGGATTTATCACAGAAGTTAAGAAAAAGGATGGCCAATTGCAAATGTTGTCGCTGGTCTCTAGTGATGCGGAGAGTTTAGAGAGTTTTGGAGATGACAAGAAGTAAGCGACCAGACCAGAGGGACGAGATCAAGGGAAAAAGTTGTCAAGTTAGAAATAAAGAGTTCAAAGAGCAAAACAAGAGCCAACGGTCTAACACGGAAGGTAAGTAAACAAATGGCCAATTGAGAAGTCTGTCACTGATCTGGTGTAAAGTTGTTGATGGAAAATGAAGCACAGGGAAGGGTAATATTGTAAGTTCAGAGAGAAAATGGATGATGGCAAATGAGAGATAAAGAAGTACGAGGAAATTGTCCAAAAATAATGGACTAACAGAGGTTTTAACATCATAAGAAAATAAATTGATAGCCAATTGAGAACCCTGTTGCTTGGCTTTAGAGGAGTTAGAGCTTTGGGGGTGAAAACAAGTTAAGGGGTAGGACAAAATTACAAAACCAAAGAGTTAAGGGTGAAAATGTCTGCAAGTTGAGAGATAAAGAAGTTTAGTAAAAAAAAAGTTTTGAAAAAATGTACAAGGAAAAATGGATGACCAATTGAGAACTGTCATTTGCACAGAGACATGTTGAGGGTGAAAAAGTTAGCAGTTAAGCAATCAAGAGTCAAGAGAGAATTGTCCTTTCCAAAAAGGGCAAAACTATGACTTTAACGTGGAAGATAAAAACGAATGGCCCATTGAAAGTTCTGTCACTGGCTTCTAGGAAAGTTAAGGTCCTAGAGTGTTTTGGGAGGAAGGATGAACCGGGAAGGGTAAAACCACAAGACTGATCGTCCAAAAGAAAAGGGCAAAACTGTCGATTCAGCACGGCAGGTAAGAAAACAAATGGCCAATTGAGAATCTTGGCACAGGCATCAAGGAAAATTAAGGCTTTAGTTTCGGGGTGAGACGAGGTAAAGAGAAGTGCAAAACCACAAGACCAGAAAGACAAGTTGAGAGTAAAACAGTTGGCACATGAGCTATGAAAACATAAGAGAGATTGTCCTGAAGAAAACTGAAAACTACAAAACAAGGGAGACAACCTTTTTGCTGGCCTTGAGAGAAGTTATATTTTAGAGAGTTTTCTGGTGGAGGGGCAAAATTAATAGACCAGAGGGGTTATAGGTTTATGGTGGAAAGGTTGGCGAATTTGAGAAAGATAAGGCGAGAAAAAGATTACCCCGCCAAAAAAAAAAGGCCAAATGCACAGATTAAAGGTTGAAAAAAAAAAAGAATGACCAGAAAAATCTGTCCGTCACTGGCTTTGAGAAAAGTTACAGTTATAGCACGGGGTCAAACTCAATCACACAGGGGTCAAAAACTCAAAGCACAATTTGGGTCGGGAGCCAATACTTTAGAGCAGACAAAAACTAAATGTTGTGGACACTGGGCAATACGTTTGCTTATGTTGGGGTAATGGGTCATGCGTTGTAAAGATTCTCAGCGTGGACTGTAAGTGTCCACCGGAGGCAATTCATGTGTGACACAGTGTTAATACTGTGCTGATTTGAAGTCACAGATTATGTTCGAATGCTATTATGGCAACCCCAGAGACAAACGTTCAATGTCAGATAAAGAAGTACAATAGATTGTCCTGAAGAAAAGGGCAAATGGGCAGCTTAAAGATAAGAAAAGGGCAAAATCCCAAGACAAAGGAGCGGCAAAAGTGAAAGAAAACTGGAAGGTAGCAAAACAAATAACCAATTGAAGCAGCGGGAGACTGAGGTCCACTGGCACTTGGAGGCACGATTTGTCACTGAACGACAGAAAGTCAGAGAGAAATTCACTCTCAGCTGTCCTCAATTGTGACAGTAACCTTCAGCTGAGGTCTCGAGGTGACAGCTTCCTCCTCTTTGGGATTGGCTGAGCCCGACGGCAGCTTGATTTAGAGCCTTATAACCGTAAGTCGCCATCCATCCCTCATATGGTGGCAGCGGTTAGTTTTGCTAAAACAATATATTAGCGGGCGAGATGAGTGGGGAGGGAGATTGGCGCACGGACAAATTGCTGTCTCTCCATTAGGCCACTCCATTTTCTTGATTGGCTTGTCACGTGGACAGCAGAGAAGGCTGTCCAGGAAGCTTTTACCGCTCATCGGGGAGATCAGGGTCAATCGGCTGCCTCGGCTCGGGAGCAGTCAGCAGTTCAATATATAGTGGTAGCTTGACTTAGGAGTAGCGGTACATACATTTGGTTTATTTCAGTAGGATTCTGATTCGGTTTGATACGGTACGAGTGACTTTGAGAGGGTATGATGCAATGAGTTAGGAATGAATTTGTCAGTAAGCTACTTTAAATGTGGCATTTCCTTCAAAGATATATCTCTCCAGCATAAAAGACAATTCGATGTGTATCTGGATATATTTTAATGTGGAACATTTTGATTCGGGTTCGATTTGAAGCACTCGCATCTTTAAGTCAAAACCAATTTTCTGATTCGAGTCGTTTTTTTGTTACAACCTTAATTAAGAGTGTCCCAACGCTTGGCTTATTATGAAAATGCAAGCTAGACAGTTGAATGGACACCAGGATAAGAAAAATGGATTCTCTAGTATTCAACATCACCCCCCATTCCAGCTCTCCATTAACACCTTCCACACGGTCCCCCTTCAAGGCTCTGTTTTGCCGCCAATACTACCGTAAAATTCTAATTGTAAAATTCACGGGTCAACTTTGACATTTGATTCTGTGACCACGCTGTTCACAAAGAACAGCAACCAGGGGAAAAGCCGGGAAATTCCTGGCTTTTAAGGGGACTTCAATGAAGATTATAATTGTTCTGACATTTTCACTTTCCCCTCTCCGGCTCATTAAAGTTATCCCAACAGGATATAAATAGTGGCTTTATCCGTCTTCATTTGCATGCCACGTAGCTTGCAAGAGCGCCCTCGCTATCTTGTGTCCCATACTGCACTCAAGCAAGGTCTGGCACAAGCGAGATAACGCTACCATTGCCTTTGAATATCCCACAAAAGAAGCGCGATTATTTGACATTCCGCCAGCCGGTCTCCTCTCACTTTTGCTCACCTAGCAACTCACTCAAAGTTTTCAATAAATGGCGGGATCCTTCTGCCAGGCCTGCTGGAACATTGTCTGGCGTTTCTCAGTAAACACTTACGGGAGTCGCAGAGAGGTGCACAGAGACAAACAAACTCCACCAGCATAATAAGAACAAGTAATCCTTCAACTTGGCGATCTATGGATGCAGAACAGTTTGGCAGAGTTTCAATTGAGTGGAACCTCTAAAGTCAAACATCAATGAACTAGCATCATGAAAGATCGCAGTTCAGCAACAATCAAAGGATTGATTTGGAATGTTTCGGCATATCAGGGGTAAGCCCCCACCCTCAAAGCCCCCGTCGACAAATAATTCTCGGCTTTATTTTGTTCCTGCTACATCCCTGGAAGTTACCATGAGTAGTTTTACAGTACGTACTCGACTGCATTTTTTCATACTAATGGCAGCAGGTTGATTACAAGCCACGCACGTCTTGTTATCTTGATTACCGCTTCAGTTTCAAATGAAAAATCATACATATTAAAATTGTGGGGGTTGTTCTCGTTTTGTTCTTGCATGCTACATTTAGCAGCAATTACTGATTGAGTAAAAATACTGATGTGTTAAAATTTGACAAAATGAGCTGCTTAGAAGTGAATCACAACAAGTGATGAAGTCGTACCCTTATCGTGAACGCAATTTGGAAAATCACTCCCCAATGAACACGTTCAGAAAGCCCCCAGAAGTATATATATATATATATATATAAAAAAAAAGCAAATAGTTTCACTGCCAATTTGCTAGAGACGGCGCAGGAGCCAATTAAGATGACTGAGTGGGAGTAACAAGTTGGGAATCTGCATTCCGAGCGTCGGTCTCTAAATTGTCTCAATAATGTGCGCTCGCCGTGATCAAACGCTCCAAATGTGCTCTCTGACTTGGAGGGATGCGTCGGAAAAAGGCAAAGGATCCGTGTGTGTGTTTCCAGGTGCGAGAAAGATGTGTTGCCTCTTTAAAACATACCAGAGCAGCATTTATAGATACTTATGTGCATACATTTAGCACATCATGAGGGTGACTGTGACTATACACGTAGAGGGTTTCACTAAAGTGCCTTGTTTATACATGCCACACACACACACACACACACACGCGCGCGCACATCTCAGCCCCCCCCATGGGGTTTTGCTCTCCATTACTGTTTTCATTCATCGTGCATAGATTTTCTCCCGCGTCTTAATCGACAGTGTCAACATAAATCACTCATCAGCCGAAAGGATGCAGGTCATGCATCACTTTTTTTTTTTGTTGTACGTCAATACAAGGAAATCTCTATGGTTACAAATCAAAAACATTTGAGGATTAAATTGCGGCCATGATAAAACTGTTGTCAGATTTTAGCACACTTACATTAGACATTTATATTTTGGAATCAAAGCGTTTACTGCCATTGACGAATATCCTCGTATTTATCAAGTATGTTTTATATGTGTTAAGCATAAGTTATCTTTGCTGGGGCCAAAATCTTCACCTCCAAAAACAACATGTTTCTTCAACCATTAACATTGCGCCATCAAACAGAACAAGCCATTTTCAACACTTTTTTTTGTAAAAATTTTGGGAAAAATATTACATTTGCCAAATTGTGAGTTATGAGGTTTCGGCCCAACGCCAGCGAGTATATTTATTAGGGTGTGCATTTTTCCAATAAATAACGATACGATTTGTATCTCGATACGCGGGGTATGATACAATTCAACAACGGTGACGTTTTCAATAGGGTACCGCACGAATGCTATTTTTAGCAAGGTCACATGACTTCAGCAGCTTCACCAGCTTGAACCGGAAGGGAAACAAACAGAAGCTAGCTCGTTGACGACCTATGCTAGTAGTGCTTGTTTTGTTCTTGTTTATCTCCGGGGGGGGGGGGGGGGGGGCATGCCGAGTAAACACAGCTGTTATGGTACTTGCAGAAACGACTCCAGACACTACGACCGTCCACATATGAAGGATGGATTTTTTTTTTTTATTCGTTTCCCGAAGCCAGATTTTCAGAGGGATAAATATGAACGCCAGTGAAGTGAGCCTTCCACCTTCATATGTAGTAAACATTTTGTTGGGGGCCATGCATGCACGTTCGCACGATGACAATCACGCTCTTGCCGGCCGTTGCCGTCCCAAAGAGGTAAGCGATTGTCTTTACATTATTTAATTTTTATTTGTGGGCGTTTGGCACTACCCCGACTGCTGGACGACAATAATGAATGACGAGGAAAAACGCTAACATTGCGTTACCACTGTTGTTCAGACCTGTCTTGTTTACCGCCTGATTTTTTTTTTTTTTTGCCTTTCGTGCAACTGTGACGTGTGAAAATGTATCGGTAGCCCATTTGAATGATTCGATTTGGTTTGATACGGCTGTAGCTTTTGTCATGTTTATTTAAATGGAACATGTCAAAAGCCCTAACCATTCAAGTTCATTAGATTCAAATAAACAACAAATAATGAGCAACATCAAACCAATTTATACCTGGTGGGCATTTCTAATAAAATACGATTCAATACATACCAACATGGGTTGTGAGACGATTCAAGGATAATTCAATTTGGCAAAATCAAAACCGATTTTCCGATTCAAATCGTTTTTTCGTGACACACCTAATAGGTATGGTAAGAGACAAATGAACATGTTACCAAGTTACAGAAAGTAAATGGATTGCTCCATTAATTTTGGGGAAGCCATCAAGTGCATAAAAGACATGCTTTGTTTGGTTTAACTCGCCCTGGATGTGTGTCAAATGGGCGCAGAGGCTGATTTGCAGTATTTAAAGCACCTAAAATCCGCCAGCACAATTCAACGGAGCTTTTATGAGTCACATTGTGTGGTTTAAATGTATTTATTTGATGCTAAATTAACTGTGGGGGAACATATTGTATTAAGGTGAAATAATAGACTTGAAATGTTGGTGGAAAAAAAGCCTTTGATACTTTGATGTTTACACTCTTTATTGTTTATTTTCCACAGTCATTTTGGTCGCCTTCCAAATGGACTGCAGAGGCTCCATTGTCATGTCTTTCATTGTCGTCATCACAATACACAATTTATTCCTGTCAAGGCGACGTGTATTGATTTTGCACTTCTTGTGGAGTCCTACATAGAGATAATATTATCCTCATTTTATGTGGGACATAATGTTAATTCAGATGAAAATGAGATTAATTAGCTAATTATCTATAAAGTACACCTTCCTTTTTCCCCCTAACCCAATTATCACTGTGTGAAATTAATATAAATCAGCATGTTAAGCTCCTTGAATGTATTTGAAGGCACGTCTATCTTCTTCCACGCCATCTTTGTGAATTAAGGTGACATTTGCAGTGGACATATACTGTTATTTACACACTGGAGAGTGTGTGTGTGTGTGTGTGTGGGGGGGGGGGGGGGTGTTACAGTCTGATAAATGGCTGGAACGTCTCTTTTGGGTGACATTTCAGCAGGGTCACACAGGTGAAGAGTGGGCAAACATAGACACTCGCAATATGTATGTGTGTGTGTGTGTGTGTGTGTGCGTGCGTGCATATGTGTTTGTGTGTCATTCCAGGGCAGTGATTGAGTTTTGGAATTGGCTGTGCTCTTCAATATGCACCAATTAGCCTGCCACCACCTTGTGACATTCAAAAGATGGCACAGGCAATCATACTGGTTCATGTATACACACACACACACACACACACACACACACACACACACACACACACACACACACACACACACACACACACACACCCACACTCACACACGTGCATTTTAGATTCCACCAAAACAGAAAATTGCAACAGGGAAGTAACAGATATGGCTATAATAATAGCTTTTTGCTTTTATTTTTGCTTTATATTGACTGTGAAATTGTGATTGCTGAAGAGCTAACATAAATCTGGAATTGATGAGAATTTGACATTGCACTGATGTCCTTAATGAGCTGAGCAGTTCTAAGATGGGATGTTTTTCATCGGTCAAAAAAGGTGGAAGGAAAAAAATGGAAAGGAATGGGGACATTTTCCAAGTGCATGACTTAACATTCTGAAAATTTGCCACATTTTTTTGTGTTACACATTTTGCATGACATTTCCCAACTAGAATAGAGACATTTTTCAAAAGTAGCCAATAGTCAGGTTTCCATCCAAATGTTGCGAATTTTGTGAAAATACGCAAAACGGACATGTGACTTATGCCCGTTTCCATCCGCTCTTCTTTTGTGAATATGCGCCGCGAGATGACGTTGTAGTGACGGAACTTTGGGACAATGGGGAGTTCCAGATGGGAATGTTAGCTGATGTTAATAAAGCTATCTAAAACTGCATAAATGTTATTTTTTTTCTTTAATTAATTATAAAAAGAATCGTGTTTCTTCGTCTCCCCAAACATATTTTACCTTATCATCCTCCATTTATTATGACTACAAACGTGCGTGTGACGTGGTCAAAACGTGCGACATAGATCCGGTCTTGTAGTTGCTTATTCGCAAAACCTGTTTCCATGACCAAAATGTGCATTTTCCTTTTTTCAATACGCTTAAAAAAATCACCCACTCCAAGCGTAAAAACTTTTTCCCGAATTTTGGGCCCTTTTTTCGAATTTCTGGCGTTTCTATTCAGTTTCTTTTTCACAATTCTTGAAAATTATTTTGCAGATGCCGATACCGTTCTTATACCTGGGTTGTTGTTTTTTTTTTTTCAACATGAAAAAGCTGCCCTGCCATTGGTTCAGAGCATTCAAGGGCCAATAGGATATCCTAGCTTGGCTTGCAGTGAACACGTCACACATCAGTGAATGTTGTGCACAAGTAAAACACAAGATGTCGCATCCAAAGTCCTACATTAGCGTCGGAAATAATAATATCGGCATGTTACTTGTTAGTACTTGCCGATGCCGATACCACTGTTTTTCTGCAGTATCGGGGCCTTTGCCGATACCGGTATCGGAACAACACTAATGGAAACCCACTACTTTACTTTTTCTTAAATGTCTCTATTCTAATTGGGAAATGTCATGCAAAATGTGTAAAACTGACAAATGTGGTAATGTGTGATCTGGAAGGGAGATTCAACTTAGAAAATGTCCCATTCATTAAAAAAAAAAAATAATCATTGAAAATAAGGAATTATGGGAAAAGTGTAAAGCTGAATATTTTTGACATCGGAATTGCTCGAACCACTGAAGAAACGCGTACATTCTGGCATGCAAAAGACGTGTCTCTTCAGCATTCACACCGACAATTACATGCGTGACGACGTCCAGCCTGTGAATAATCCCAGCTTTAGCACGCAATGAAAACCCGGCTAACGAATACGACTGAGGACGCAGACATGCCACACAGTGCTTAACATAACTCACATAAATTCCCTCGCTCTCTTTTAGTGAAGATAAACTTCTTAAGTGGGACATTTGGAAACAACAATTGAGTATGCGTTTCTTGGCCGGGAGTCAGCGACACCACGTGAGGATGAACAATGGCATTATCTCAACATGTTGAACTCTACTGATTGTTCAATTTAGACACAATCACACAAGATGTCACTTCTCCTCTGCTCGCCCCTCCGTCTAATTCCATGTCCAAGATGCACGTGTCGAAAACAGGAGGGCTGGGCCTGCGGAGGCAAGACCAAGTGGGGACAAATTGCGATTGAATTCTAAGGACTACTTTTTTACTATTTGGTGTTTTAAGGCCATGGCAGAAACTAAATATTTTTAAAAACACAACTGTTTAATTTTGTAATCATTCATTTGAATGAATTGCTGCCATTTGGATGGCGATGTTCTTTTATTTATGCACAAATGCGTGCGCCGCAAAGAAACATAACATGTCAATAAAAACAAGAACAGCACGGCTATCCATTTGTGCCTACTTCAAACTAGGGATGGGCGAGTACCGATACCAGGTAGGAATTTCCCCATGACATTTTTTTGCACCCGAGTTTGAGTCCAAGGTCACTTGATTGTGAGTACCTGCCGATACAGAGTACTGATACAATACCTCCAAAATGTCTTTATTATCTTTCATCACAAGATGATATACTTTTCATATGGCTGTAAATCACAAGTGGTTAAAATAAAATACATTATTCTTGACTTTAGAAATTAAGAAAATGTTGATGACATTTCCGAATGAACAATACTGAGCTCTTAGACAAAAAAAAAAAAAAAAAATTAAGAAAATGTAAAAATATGATTTTTTTCCAGCCAATACTGATTACCTGAAAATCACATGATCTGCCAATCATGTCGATCTGATTGGGACAATCCTAATACCAGATTTTGGTATCAGGCCGATACCTGGCCTTATTTCAGAGTATCGGGACTTCCGACTTCTTGTGATTGTTTTACGATCAGGAACTAAAAATTAGATGAATGGAAAATTGCCATTCATTTCATACATTTTTAAGGGGAAAAAATGCTTTACTGGGATACGTCTTTTTGGGGAGAAATGTTATGTATCAAAAGTACTAGTGATATCTGTACTTGGCATTGGTATCAAGAGTGGAGTACTCGTACTGTTATTGGTCTGAAAAAAAGTGATATTAAACATCCTTACTTAAAACCAATTTGACAAAAAAGATTGTAGAGATATTGCGTTGTTTACATGCCTCGTTTGTTATTTTGAACTTTCTGTGCCAGTTGACAAATCCAACGATGTTGTCATTTCACCACGAAGAGCAAATCCAGCCGTGCTGAGAGCAGGATGTAGGAAAGCACATGCCCCATTTATGTTGAATGCATGCAAACGGACACGCACGCACACTTCCATTCTCCAAGGCTGCGCTCGCATCCCCTTGAGTTTTGCCTCCTGCTGCTTCGATGAAAAATTTACACAAAAGTGATGTCAGCGGCTATTTCGAGCTCATCTCTGACCCGGGAATGTTTTAAAGAGCTAGCGTCTGTCTCTGCGTTTTATGAAATATTGCAAGTGCGGGCCTCCGTTTCATCATCTCCTTGTTGTTTTCAATAAACACAATTCCGCATCGCATCTCCCCGCAGAATGTCATCCAGAAAGGAGAGCGGGAGGGATTTCAATCAGAACTTTAACAACTCCATGAGAGCGGACATTAGCCCCACAGACGACAGGATATTTGGGCAAAGTTATTCTAGATTAGACGCGGAACAGACCGCAGTCATATAGCAAATGACTCGCTGAGAAATAAATTGTTTGTGAAAGAAGTGCAAGAGCAAAGGGGAGTCATTTTCCAGGTTTTTCTTTTTCTTTTTTTTTTCCCCTGTCGGGGTACCGCGTCTGACGCAAACAATCACCGCCGACGCCGGCAGCCTATTTCAGAGCGAGACTCAGCCGCCTCTCGAGATGAATTGTGCGGCTCTGAAGTGTTGATGTTGGAGGCGCCGGTCTTACACTGGTAATGGGATGGGTCGGACAACAAAGGCCTGCCGAAAAGCTCGAACGGCGCCGGTTTAACGGGAGATAAAAACAAGGAGCAACCGAGCTGCAAGCGGCCTTGTTTTTGAGGCTGTCAGCAGGACCAATTAAAGGCCACAAAGGGATTGGGGAAAATGGCCATTACTACAGGAAGTTCAAAGGGAGGAAAAAGCAGTGACACCTTATATTTGCGAATTTTTCCAGCAGGAAATAAGGGGAAGTTAATGACTCTATTTTAGAGTCAAAATGAAAATACGCATTAACTGGACAAGCAATGACTACATTTACATGCAGTCAATATTCAGGATAAGGTCAAAATTCCGGTTTCTGAAACATATACGGGATAATAATATACGCATAATAATATATCAACATGCGGGATAACCAGTTTATATGTGTGAGTGCAAAGTTACTCCCCGCATACATATTCCGATCTAAACCGTGACGCACGGAAAACATCAATACGCAAATAGATGTAACTTTCTACGGTCAATGAAAGACTTTATATTCATGTCACTCACTACACTAATAAAGTAGTCACTTTCCTACTCGCTTTAATTTGCCATTCGTTTACCTGCACTTGTGTATTTCCGGTTGTTATATACACGCTGTGGCATATTCGCCGTAGAGACACGAAACAATGTAAAGAAAACTCCACGGAGAAATCAATGTATTCAAGTTAGGCTCAATTAATGAGTGGCAGCGTAAGATGGCTGCCGCACATAAAAGTAGTTCAGACCAAGATTCTTTGCAAATAGATGATGCGAAGAACACAAAACAAAGTTACGCTCAGAGGACATACCCGAATACGCATTTATATGACCTAATTTTCGTGTTAGAAAAGGGGTAACCCAAAACGCGAGTGAGAGCACATTCAGGTTTTTGTGTGTGTTTACATGACCTTTCAAAACCTGAATAGTGCCAATATTCAGGTTTTGAGAGGCTTATAGACTGCATGTTTTTCAATAAATACTTGTGTTTGAGATTATTTGTGTTCCCCTGTCTTGCTTCCCTTCTTCCCTGCACTTGGCAATGGCAATCTCACATTGTTTTCTGTATGTTAAACTATGGTTATTCACTCTAAATTGTTTGTGTGTTAGCATTTTTGCGTGTCTGGAACTGATGAACTCATTCACTCCCAGCCATTTTCACTGAACCCCCCGTCGCTCCAGGCTGTTTTACTGGATTTTGACTGATTTGGCAAGGGCCACAAAATATTGTGTTCTATTGCTATAAAAACTTTGAACCTACCAAAAGAAAGATTAGAGTCTCTTCTTTCATCAAGAAAAAAAAGTATATTTGTATCTGTTTCCGTTTTGTAGCGATTAGCATTAGAATATAGCCATCATTATTCACAAATCTGTTGAAAAGAGTGGGGGAAAGAGCTTGTTGCAAAATGGCCCTGGTTGATCTCTTATACTCTGCTGCCACCTGCTGGCCGTTTTTATAATAACTACCATTGCTTCATGCTTTCTCTTCAGTTCAGAGGTTGCAACAAAGCCTTCTGTATGCTCTAGCATAATTTTATTTATTTTTTTAGACGTATAAATACATCTTTGGGAGCATGGTAATATTTAAAATAGAAAATGTGTATACGTCTTTGGGAGCAAATGAGTTAATTGAATTTACACTATTTCCAAGACCTCAGATATCCTAAAAGGTCATTGCGGTATTTCTCTTATATTCAAAAGCATCAACAACTGCTCTACAGTTAGCGGAACACATAATTATGACCTTGAGATTGTTTACTTAAGCTCCACATCAAACCTCATTTCTTATTATTTTTAAAAACATTTAATAACATTTGACAACATGCCGTCATCAGTTAAGCTTTAGCCATTTTTGTAAGAATAGCATTTCTCTTGTCAATAACTCACCAGTTGACATTGCAGCAGCATTGCAAAATTGCCAACTGGCCAGTGAATGAATGTTTGTCCCTGACTGCAGTTCAGTGCCATTTTGAGAAGCTTTCTAGCGTTCATACTGCTGCACAATATGTGTACAATATACGCTAGACATGGCAGGTTTCTGAAAACAGGATCTTTTCTTGACAAACCACGCAGGGGAATGCCTGCTTCTACCACCGCTGATGAAAACACCAAACTCCTTTGCGCGAATGCCTACTTTAGGAGTTTGATGTTTTGAACGGAACATCCGTGTTGGAAATTTCAGCTTGTCACATGAAGGGTTGCCACCGCGACTGAGTCATTCACATGACTAGTTTGGAACAGTTTTCACACCAGATGCCCTTCATGATGCAACCCACACATTTTTAACCCATTTTCACTGAAGCACCCCCCTTCACTCCAGGCTGTTTTACTGGATTTTGACTGATTTTGCAAGGCTCACAGAATATTGTGTTATATTGCAATGAAAACATAAAACCAACCAAAAGAAAGATTAGAGTCTCTTGTTTCATCAAGAAAAAAAAAGCACATTTCAATCTGTTTCCGTTTTGCAACAATTAGCATTAGAATATAGATAAGTTTCATCATTATTCACAAATCTGCTTAAAACAGTGCGGGAAACAGCTTTTTGCAACATGGCCCTGGTTGATCTCTTCTACTCTGCTGCCACCTGCAGGCTATTTTTTTAATAACTACCATTTGCTTCAACTGTTCTCTTCAGTTCAGAGATTGCATCAAAGCCTTCCGTATACTCTAACATTAAAAAACCCCACAAAAAACGTATAAATACGTTTTTGTGACACTGATAATATTTAACTCATTCACTGCCAATGACGGCTTTAGACGTCAAAAAATTACTATTTCTATTAGTTTAACATTTTTTCCACTTTTGTTAACAAGAGTATGAAAACCTAGAAAAAAATTGTTATTGTACATTTAGACCAGATATAAAATTTGTGATTAATCATGAGTTAACTATTGAAGTCATGTGATTGACTACAATTATAAAAGGTAATCGCCTGACGACCTAATTTTTAATAATCTTTTCTTCTTTTTTTTATAATCTTTTTTCAAAAAAGAAAAGATTATTGAAAATTAGGGCGTCAGGCCATTAAAACTTTTTTATTGTAATTAATCCCATGGCTTCAATAGTTAACTCATGATTAATCACAAATTTTATATCTGGTCTAAATGTACAATATTTTTTTTCCCTAGGTTTTCATAGTCTTGTTAACAAAAGTGGGGGGAAATAGCAGTAAATGAGTTAAAATAGAATGTATTTATACATTTTTGGGAGCAAATGAGTTAATGAGTAAGTGTAAGGAATTACTGTTCTGTACAAATCCAAAACTGTGATGAGCTAACCGAATTTTGAATCTCGATTCAGTGCAACATCATCTACCTGATTGACTGCTAAATATTCATCACATAAATGAGCCTTAATTATGTATTATATAGTACAGTACAGTAGTAACAGTCACACAAATTAGCTATAAAATACTGAACCAAGCTTACTGACAGCCTTGCCCAGAATTGGACATATTACACTAAGGCAATATTGCATCATATATAAAAGCTTTTCCTGGCTCTTGCTGGATCAGAGGGGCGAGAAACAAAAAAAAAAAGTACCTTGAAGTGAAAAGTTTTCAGAGAAGTTTTTTTCCCCATCATAACCTTTCATATGATGTAAGAAAAGACAGGACAACACATGCGTTTATGATGACAGCTGACGAATATACCGTCAAAAATAATAAGAGTCAAGGTGAATCGATACTTGTTCAACTGAAGTTCGACAGCTCTGCAACAGTAAACACGGCAATTGTTCGGTGTTCAATGACAACCTTCAACCTCACAACGTCACTCCTCATTCATTTGAAGCCAGATAATATCGCCAATTATGCCGATTTTCCCCCAGACTGCGTCATGATCTCGACAACTGGGAGATTTTCACACCCATTGTGTTTTGCACCTAAATGTGTCCCCCGTGTACACGACGTAGGAGGAAGATCAACACGAGAGCAGCCGTCAAGTTCAACTTTGATGCCACATTTTCTCATAATCCGAGAAAAGCAGCGGCGTTTGCCAGTATGACATGATGTCTACGACGCATCCAGATGAAACGGCATCGCAGATACTGTAACAGTCATGGTTGTTTAATGGCCTATGTGGAAAAGACACACCAAAATGGAGGCGGATGAGAAACGCGGTTTCATGCAATTGCAACAATGTCTTTTTTAAAGTTTTATTTTTTTTTTACATAACAAAACACAAAGATTTTTAGAATTGATTATTGTATCGATTATCCTATTGATTAATGAAATAATCGGATTTGATGCTGTTATTACAATTTTTTGATTAGTGATATAAAAAAAACAAGAACAACTTTTAACAACAATTGAGCAGTATCAAATGAGAAGGATTGTTGTTTTACTCATCAACCTTTTTGAAACCGATTCAGGTTTCACACACACACACACACACACACACACACACACCCACACACACACACACACACACACACACAAATTAGCTTTCATCACGGACCACAGAAATCAGAAATTGTCATTACTGTTGAGAAGGTGAAATCAGACATTTTGGAAAATGTTAAACCAGCTGGCTCGAAACAATGATTCAATTATTTAAATAGTATTAATTTGATAGCCAATTAGTTGGTGAATAATCAATTAACTTTAACATTTCTTTTTATTCATTCATTTTACCAAATGTAATTTATCAATTTAATTTATAAATGAATTTATTTTGCATTCATGTTTCGCTCTCAAATAATTGATTGATTGTAAAAAGTAACAATTAAAATAATTTAAATAAATACAGTGTACCCCGCATACTCAGAGTTCAAAACTGCAGATTCACCTATTTGCGGGTCTATTTATTTAGTGTGGGGGGATGACACCCATTTTTCATGGCAAATGCTTATTGGAGGTTTACAAAAAGACAAACATTAAAAGAGGAGAAGACCCGGAAATGACATACTAATTTGGTGCCGAGCATTATGCAAGCCAGTTGTGGTGGTTTTATGTTGCTCTTTTGGTTTGCCCTTAGAAGAAGACACTTTTCCCAAGAAAAGTTTGCTTATCTTATTAAAGCTGCCCTTATTTTGGAATTCACGTTGGAAAAAAAAATCCATGAAGGGCGATGCTAGCGTCGAATGTCAGCGTGGCTTGGCGACATCTGGTGCTGTCTGACGCTGGATGCTTGCCACAGCAGAGAGTGGCCGAATGCATGCAAACGTAAAACTGCAGCATGCGGCCTCTAAATCACAAATTAATCAACGGAAAGAGAGGACAAACGGCGACCTCTCTAATTCTGTCTGCGAAGCACTTAGCGCGTGTTGTGGGCACAGATAATGAGAGGATTACCGCTTCCCATCTCAAAAGGATTAAGCGATACATACACAAATTCAGGGGCCTTCAGCAGTCTAGTTTATTTTTTTATGCATTTTAATTGATACCGCCAGGATTAGCACAATCAAACCTTTATTACAAATGATAGAAAACAACAACTTTGCTGCAGCAACCGTCGTTAGCTTTAGTTCTTTCACGCACCCACAGACCTCTGGGATTTTTGTATTTATTTCTGATGTGTTCTTTCTCGAGGGATTCAGATTACGTTATTGATCCCTAAAAGGGCAATTCCCCCAGTCATAACCCGTCCAAACAGATGGGAAGCCCGGCGGGTCACCTTTCAGTGTCCCCAAGTGGCCTTCAGACCCAGCAGCTGCCACTGTGATTACAAAACAACAACAACAACAACAACAACAACAACAACGTTTTCTGACAGAGAGGTGATTCTGTTGAGGTTTTGCTCATCAAGTTTTTGGAATGTTTCCACTGTTGAGACTCCCCAGAGAAATATGTACTTTTAGGAAAAATGACATTTGCGACAGAAGCGGGCAGAGCAAAGTGCAGTACGCTTTTGAAGGTTGCATCCACCATAACAAAGTGACACGAGGAAATAATGCACAATCACACAGCAAAATTGAACCACCGCCCACGACAACAATAAGAAGAAGCAACATTGTTCCTGTTAAGTTGGATCTAAATCAATAGTCAGATACAAACATAACAAAGAGGAGCACCTAGCTGTGGAAGTCAACCTTAATCATTTCTTGACAATAATATGTTATATGTGACTAGTGAGTCTAAAAATGACATTCTGATTAATATTACATTTGTGGAATATGAGCATAAGCAGCAAAATACAGCCGTTTTTATCCATTTCAGGTGGCGGCCATTTTGCCACTTGATGTCGCCTGAGGATGACATCAATGTTGCTTAGGTCTCAGGTAACAACCAATCACAGCTAAGCTTCATAAAACACGTGAGCTGTGATTGGTCGTTGCCTGAGCAACATTGATGTCATCTTCAGTCAACAGAAAGTGACTTTCCCTATAAGCTAACACCACACATGAGTAGTATAGCATTAGCATTTTACTGAATGAGCACATGACGGCAAAGCATTATTCTATGGGTAGACGGTAGGCTGCTTCATTAAAGTAAAGTGCTTGCAAATGAAGTATGTTTTTTGAGGATTTTCAAATGACGATGCGGACACCTGTATAACTCGCAAAAGATAGTATGTGGTATCTTGCCCCCACCCCCAGCCCCATCCCCCAAAAAAAGAAAGTGTATCACACGTCAGGTGCTCCAACAATGATTACCTTTTAAAAGAACACAAATATATCCAAAATGTATCCTAGAATTCAAATTAGTGCCGCTAGGAAAGCGTAAAATCCATTGTGGAAATAATCTGTACAAAATGAGCAGTTTAGTCTTCTGCTTAAAATTACTCGAGGAAAAGCGAAATGAGCGTGACAAATCCATCTAAAAATGTAGCTATGTGGTTTGGTTAATTGTGTTTATGGCATCTTTTCTATCATCAGATCAAATTCAACAGAGGCTAAAATACCATATCAAAATTGGTCGACTGTCATCAATGTTAAACCTGTTCAATATTTCAGATAGAAAAATCCTTGCGTATGGTTAACAACGAGGCACGAATTTGGTGATTGTGAACTGAAAAAAAATCACATTATCTTGTTTTGCTAGATAGCTAGCCTAGCGTTTTCTGTTTCTTCTTCTACTACTTTTATTATTTGTTTCTCAGAGACAGTCAAGATGCCATGTGGCACTATACTACCTCTCACAGGTCAGTCTTGGAACTACAACAGATGTCGAGTTTGGGAGTGGAGACTCACTATTGTCAGCGAACACATCGTTACATGTGTCGCGTGCTGTGTTAGCGATCTCGAATATAGGACACACCATAAGAGCAGAAAGAGCACACAAGATATTTATTTCTAAGGTTAAGACTGACTATTTCATCATCAAAAATGCTGCCTAGATGCTTAAGTGACATTAGCATCAGCGCTAACATGCTTGTTGTTGATACATTCGTTTACCGCCTTAACCCCCGGAGGGCAAAAGCACTCCAACTCAAGGCCCTACCTTCACAGTAGGCGTTATCATCTCGCAGGGGTCGGAAGCCATCCCTGCAAACGCAGCAGTCTCCGGCCTCCAGGTTGACGCAGTCGGAGTGCTCTATGCAGCCGTGGCCCTCCGAGCAGAAGTCGTGACCTGCAGGAGGCACAGGCAGGAAGAAAACACAATCGATAACAGGCAGAGTACTTTATCCCCGCTCGGGAACCAGATCACCGGCTGCATTGTATGACTGCAGATATTAGAATGATTTCCTATTTTGCCAGCTGTCATTGATTCGTTTCATGGTAGTGAGAGAAAAAATGCTGCTCTGGGGAGAGACTGGCTAACCTTGATGCTTGATGCCTTGGAAGATTTACGTTGTCAGGAAATCAAACAGAGGGCAAACAATGAGGATCAGATGAAAAGGTCAAAGATTTCCAGCTCTAATCTTGTCATGCGTTTTCATCAACAAACCAGGGATGGGATTTTTCTTAAAATAAGTTGTGTTGCCTTTTTCTCTGTCGTCTGTTCATTAAAGGCAGCAAAGCAGGAAATCGATCTACGTCGGGGGTCCTCAATTAAGAGGGCGATGAAGGCCTCATTCAATGGCCGCATCTCTGAATTTCACAACACAGACTTAGCTTTCTAGCCATTGAACATATGCAAATTATAAATTGTAAAACACACAAGTGTATATACTGTATTGTTCCGGCTATGCGGCCCTGTGCAGCAGGGGCAGGTGTCAAAAGTATTCACGTTCACTACTCAAGTATAGATATTAGCATTTAAGAAGACTTTTGTAGACGTTGAAGTATCAACTCAAGCTTTATACTTAAGTATACTTAAGTAAGTAAGTAATGCAAGCGGGGGGCGGGGGGATGATTTGCATTAAAGTCAAAGTCAAGTTAAAAATTGTCTTTCCAATATGTTCTATGTGCCCTGATAGTCAGAAGGACCACTGGGCAATGTTAAAAAGACCCTATAATGGCTACTTCAAGCCAACATGGCTGACTTATCATTTCTTTCTGGCGATGGTTGCTTAAGACTTTTTTGTGGGTTTACTCATGATGGACATGCCTACCAAATGTTATGTTCCTAAGTGAAACTGCCTTCAGGGGACTTTTTTTGAACAGGAGTATGAAAAAGCCTTCAAAAAATATTTTTTTTAACCAACTATACAGGTGTAAGTCCTTTTTTCTTTAATATCTTCGCACTGAGAAACATTATCAACATCACCCTGAACTTTCTTTCTCACCTTCAAAGGCTTGCCACCCACTCACCAAGCCGCTCCAAATAAACCATTTGATTGGCTTAATTGCCATGCTGGCGAATGTGTTTACTGCAGTAATAAACAGAAACGACGAGTATAAATCCCGCAAAAGATGCACTGATTGAATTCATATGTATGTAAATCGATGTAAATATGAGCCTTGACGCCAATGAATAGAGCTGGTGTCAACATCTCTGTTGTGATGCAAGATAGGGGACGAGGATTCCTCCTCACTTACCTCTACAGACTTTGCAGCATCTGTCACTCAAGGTGATCTGTTCAGACTCGGGACACCGGAGTTCGGGACACGGCTCGCCGGGGACCACTCGATGCATCGTTCTGTCCTGTGACGGGCGTAGAATCGCACATGAGATACTTCCTCTCATTTGCCCGGTGTGGCCCTGGATGTAATTACGCTGCTAATTATTCATCCTATGCGTTTCCTCTTTCTATTCCCCTCTCGCCCTCCTTCCAAAAGCAATTACTCACTGGTCAATAGTGGTTTTAAGTGAACTTGTGCTGAGGACATGAAATAGTTCTTCTTTGGTGTTTCACATCATGCTTGATTATGCAGCAGCGATTCAGTCACATGAATTATTCCTGAGATGAAGGGTTTGGCGAGAACTATAGTTCGCTTTTTTCCCCAGCATGCATCTGGTTTGTCAACTAGCTTCATCTGTGACAGCTCCAGATTAACTCCATGTAATCATGTTAGCATTGATGCTAGCACTAACCCAACAAGAAAAATGTCAAAGCTAGCTCACCAAAATTAGCTTCTTTGTATCATGTGGGGCCGTATTATTTCAGTACTGCTACATTACTGATAACGTCAGCTGCTAGCCCAAGTCAGGGTTTGGCTAGCTATCATGAGTTACTAAGATAGTCACTCACACTGATTAAGCTATTAGCGTTAGCCACAGATTGACTAGCTCAGAGCCACGTGGGTTGCATGTGACATTGAGCCTGTGTATGAATGTTTGGGAATAAATTATGGTAATAGAAAACTTTCAAAAAACTTTGTGTGTCGACAAATAGCTGAAAAAGTCAGGGCATTACATAAGTACACTTTAAAAACCCATAAAAAACATCTCTATAAAGCACAGATTTACACAAGAGGTTTTTTTGAGAGGGATACAGTACACACAATGACCTATGATACACATAGCGGGGGCGCAAACGAACCACAATATAGCAGGGGTCACAGTACTCAAAATATTGAGATCTAGCACTTGCTTTAAGGATATTCTAGAGCACCTCTGATAAACAACTGGCTTTGGAGGAGTAACGCATGGCAGAAAGAAAGCGACTACCGCTGACCTGAACTGAAACAATGACAAAAACGTTTTGGGGCTGCCCTACAAGATCAATCCCAAAATGCTTTATTTTTAGTTTGTTTCCCTTAAATACAAATAAGAAAACAGAACGTGTGTATGAGGAGTAAACGCAAGACTTCTGAAGGGACCAATATGGAACCGAACCACCACCAAAATAACTGTTTCATGCAGGAATGTCCAAACAGAAGAAATGCAAGGTCCACTTAGGCATTCTTAACCTTGAATTTATCTAGAGGTTTAAAAAAAGCTATCAGTGTTGTGCAGTTATATATTATGTTTACACAAATTGCTAGGTGATGAAACACAAAGTGAAGTATTTTATTTTCTATATCCCATTCAAGCATATCTGCTCCCACACTGAGCAGCAGCAGAATCCCTCCAGCTTCACATTCACAAAAGCATTTTGTACAAAGCTGACCTTGACACAGAGCAGAAAGTGGAGCAAACTGCGGTTCTAGCTCTTTACTCCTGTAACTGAATTCTCTTTTTTCCATCGAGGCACTATGAAAAGCAATGGTGTTAATATTTTAGAGATGTGTTATTGGCAGAAAATAAGCTAGTGAGAGATGAGAAGGAATTTCGTAGAAAGTAAGAAGTACAATGCAGGGCAATGGGATGTGCCAAGGACCGCCCAAAAAATGGACGGTGGTCCACAAATTGCCCCCAGGCTGTATTTTGCACACCTTTGAGTTAGTGGGTGGTCTTTGAATGTTTCAGCACGTCTGTGCCATTAATCCGAGCAACAGAAAAGTCAATAGCCGGTCTTGTGATGACGATGTCTTAATTTCCACCACGTCTACTTTGGTATCAACTTTTCGATTGTGGCAATCTCACTTTAAAGTAAGTTGCCTCTTTTTTCGCCATTAACATTTCACACATTCAAACTGTGTTAGAGAAGAAGGCTAAAATCATCCTTCAAACTAGCCATTTTTCAATTGATTTGCGTTAGTCAAATGACAGAAGAGTTTGTTGCTACTTTGCTGAAGTATTTTAAGTTGCAGCAAATAATTTTTTGCCGCCCACCGGCCCCAAACTTGCACCCCTGCCACTCCGTCAGCAGGCAGGGAGGAGATGAGAGGCATCTGTCAGGGGACGACTGCAGCAGCGGGCTGACTGACTGACAGTGCTCCTCATCCTTGTTTCTTTGATCTGCCAGGGGACCGCCAGTCTGTTTAGCGTGGGCCACAGATGGGCAAGGTGTGGTGGGCAGGGGGGCCGGGCATCTGTCGGAAAGCGCCGCTTCTAACGAAGCTTTGTAGCCTCCGTGGGGGTCGCTCGTTGATACGATCGAGTTAAGCGAACAAAAAGCTACTAATCACGTTTTTTTTGTGATTGATTACACACCGCCTGGCAAATATTGAGAAGTAAAGTTAATTAACGGCAAAGGCAAACAACCGCTCCATCTGCCGCACATGACAAGCATTGTGAAGAAGTGCATAATGAATATAATTTTAAAAAGGTTGGGAACAATGACTGCCGCGTTTTGACATTTTCTTCTGAATGTAAAGTCAATTAGCAGAATTATACCAATTACATGAAAACACAAAAGAGGAAAATGACAGGCGAGATCAATACAATTCAGATGAAGTGTCTCGAAAGCTGCCTTGCTCATATTTGATGTACAGTAAACCGCCACTATTCGCAGGAATTAGTGACCTAGATCTGCCTTGAAGAGCAGAAAATAAAACAAATTGAAGCTACCTCATAAAAAGTTATTTTACTTCCTTGACACCAATTACTACTTTTTTTTCTTTCTTTTTTCGAGAGCTCAGTATTGTTCATTCGGTAATTTTACCGATTCGACATGTCATCATCATTGCTCTCTCTCTCTATTTATTTATTTTTTATTTTGTATGTGCGTGAGTATGTGCATGTATGTGCGTATGTGTGTGTGCATGTGTGCGTGCATGCGAGTTTGTAGTCATTAATTCACCTAAAACCTTTACTACTTTTCTATTAGCCAGGGAATATTATGGCAACCTGAGGCCTTACAGAAAGAGCACAAAAATATTAGAGCTGTCAAACGATAATTTTTTTTATCAGATTAAACACATCTTAGAATTTTGATTAATCACGATTAATCGCTTAACAAGAAAGGCTTTTTTATGAACATTTTTTTCCGCCAAATTTGAAGAGCACCAGGTTATGTGTTAATTATTTTGACATTTAAAGTTATGAGGACGTCTTCAACATTTTTTGATCCACTGCACACGCTCATCCTCCTCTTTTTCTAATCAGCTAATTACTTGCATAATTTTAAATGGAAAAAAATGACGTGAAGAAATATTCTAAATGTGATACGCAAACATTTATTAATGCTTTACTTGAATGCATGTAATTATGTTTATTGCTCAAACAACCTGTGCTACCTTAAACGTAGCCATCCGCTGTCACGCTAAAGGATAATCTATGGTCAAAATTAATAGTGTGATTAATCTGGGTTAATTCATGATTTATGCGATAATTTTTTGTGATTAATTAATCAGTTAAAGCTTTAACTTTGACAGCACTAAAAAAAAAATATGCAAACTGAGATTTGCAGCGAATCTCTCTCTAAACAAAAAACAAAAAAAGAAGCCCGGATTTCATGAATAGTGAACTGTGACTAGTTGAAGGTTCCCGTAATTCTCTCAATAAGCAGCTTCATTGAAGGAATATTTAGCAAATTGGAGCAGATACAAATGAAATGGCATACCTTGCACTCAAAAAGCAGACACCTGCCCGAGGAGTCACGCACAGACTTCTGATCGCCCTCCACAAGCTCCCTTCCGCCAAACAGACAGACAGCTGGAATCAAAACAAAGAATTACGTAAATAGCATATACTCCTATATAGTCCTATTGCAGTTCATTATTTTCAAAGCTTGAAATTCAAATCATTTCAAGCACAGTATTAATGTATTAATTTCATAACATGTAAGCTATACAAGAAAAGGTCATAAAATTAGTACAGCTGAAATATTGCAAATGTATTCTTTTGATGCAAGGAGAATATTGCAGCAAAAAAAATTGTTATTCATTACAAATCTTATGAGAATGAAGACATAATATTAAAAGGAAAAAGTTGTAAACCTCTAAGAATAAAGCTGATGTGAATAAAGTTTTTTCTTGAGCAAAAAGTTTTGCAGGAATAAACAAGTTGTAATATTGTGAGAAAATAGCTGTATTTTATTCAAGAAACCATACATGATTTGTTATGTAATTATTAGTAAATAAATAAGAAAGTAAAAAAATATTAAATTGTAATGTTCAGAAATAAATACTTTTAATACCAAGAAAATTGTAAAGCTACGCAAAAAAAATTAAAAATGTCCCCCCCCCACCATGTCACTTTAGGGGCTGGGTAAAAAAAAAAAAAGTTGTAAAATTACATGAAAAGTATTTTCTTGAGAAGTCAGTCTAACAAGAATAAAGCTACAATGTTAAAAAGGAAGATGTTAAGTAACACGAAAGGTACACAGTAAATTCTGTAAAGTAAATGAGACTCTATTTAGAGTGGGACCAAATAGACTCAGTTTTAGAGTAATATTTACACTTGGAAGAGAGTAAAATAAAGAATTGGGAAGAAAAAAAAATATCTCACAACCTTCAGTTTGGGAGACAGCCGATCGACTTCCTGAGCAACGCAGCTCCTGCTTCCTGTTAGTATATTGCTCGTGTCAGCTGCAATCTTCCTAACTCCAAGACGAAGTTACGAAAACGATGTTTTTGGTCTCCTCTTGGACATAAGCAAACAGTAGGAGGAGCATAGCTCAGGTGGTAATGTGGCAGTCTCCCAAACTGAAGGTCGCAAGTTCATTCCTCAACCTTTGAGTGACTTTTATTTATTTATTTCAATTCTTTATTTTACTCTCTTCCAAGTGTAAATATTACTCTAAAACTGAGTCTATTTGGTCCCACTCTAAATAGAGTCAAATTTACTCTACAGAATTTACTGTGCAGTAATATGAGAATAAAATTTAAAGAATAAAATCATAATTTTAACCGTTAACTTGGCAATTCTTTGTCTGTCCTGAACTTTGGGATGCAATTTACAAATTAATTTCCATAAATTAGAATGTGGACCTAATGTTCCCTGATACTCCTTCGTAACAAGTTTACGAAATATACACTTATACACACGATGTACTTAATTAGTTACTTAATTATGTTCCCGTTGACTGACTTCACATGAATAGCTAATTCAGCTTGTGTTTAACAGCACGAAACATTACGCGGACCATGAAATTGCAATAAAGCTTGAAGCATTGAAATCATACTTTACACAAAAAGTTCAAGCTGCTCCACGCAAGCCTTTCATTTAGCGAGCGAACCGTGCCTTTGTAGAAAACATTCGTAACGAGCAGTGTGTTTGTCTACCTTGTAGACAAAAGAGAGCACGGTGGGCGTTGCGGTTATTACAGTTGCCTGGTATGCTTTTAAAGAGGCGTAACACCTCCGCAGATTTGGACTTGGGCGGCGCACGCAAACAATTCAATCCGGCGCTAATACATTCTCCCCGATAAGGAATTACATCCCGGCTATTGTTTGTTGCTCGTGCGTCAGCTGGGTGGCCAACGGAGCTGTGTGTGGGAGTGTGTGATTGGAAAGCTCTCAAGTGACGTCGCTTTGCAGATGACACGTGAATTCAAACCAAAAGCACCCACCACAAGGCACGATTGTCGGATTATCCTGGTGTGTGTGATGGGGGAATTAATGCTCGGGAAAAGGGTCATAGATGTTGAACCTGTTCACTATTTAAGCTCTCAAAGCCTTTTGTCTGTGGTCATCGCCGTGTTTGCTTGAGCTATGTAGTGATTTTGAAATGTAACCATTGCTAATTAGGAAGCAACCTGAAGCTCACGTTGTTGCCGGACAAAAATAAAACGGCAACTGGTTCATTCGTCAACCCCAAAAATGTTTGTAACCACAATGAAGCTACCAGAAAAGCTAACAGTTAGCCTAGCTTTGTCGATTTCAGGGATGGGCCACTCGATGAATGTTCTAAGAAACAAAAATAATATTTATTTATTTATTTTACCCCCTTAACGCATTTCAATGGGCTTCTATTATAAACGGATTTTCGTGATTCGCACATTTTGTGTGAATATTTAAAATGTCACTTTTGTCATAAATTTCATTGGGAAGTGTGTGGTCCTATGTGCGCCCCCCCCTCCCCCCGCCCCCTCAGAAGCACTGAAGAAAAACTGTGACCCCTCCATCATTTAAATTGGTCTATTTTTACTTTTACATTTCCTTCTTTCCTCCTTCCTGTGGCATCATCCTGTGATATTTTCCTCATAGTGTGTGAGGTCTCTCACATTTCAAAAATCAGTTATGACGTTAAATATTCGCTTTTAATATGGTGGAAGCTTGGAAACCAAACCCAATCTGCTCAGTCAAACTTTTGAATTAGTTTAAAGTTCAAATTGCGAAACAATCAGCGGTGGCAAATCCAGATCCAGAAAGTTAAAACCCAGCCACGGTTTGGCTTTAGCCCCTGATGCTAGCTAGCTAGCTCCCTAGCAGGTAAACGAGCACCATGGGAGCTAGCTTGGGAGCTAGCTAGCTAGCATCAGGGGCTAAAGCCAAACCGTGGCTGGGTTTTTACTTTCTGGACCTGGATTTGCCACTTCTGGAAACAAATTCCTCCATTGGAATTAATTGAAAAGGACTTAATGCCATCATAAAATCTTTATCAATAGTATGGCCGCTAGCTTGAACCAACCATTACTTCCAGCATATTTTTTTTTAGACTGTAACTCCACAAGGAAGGAAAATTCCGCATACAAACGCAAATGTCACTGGTTTCACGGTCATACACAACACCGTGAAAATAAATTAGGCACTGTAATTTAAACCGGAACTAATGGCAAGTACAAAATATGGAACCCAACGTGACATCTATCTATCTTTCCGTTTTTTTTTTCTACTTTTGTTCCTTTTCTAATCATATCCTGGTCATATCAATAAAGCTAACAAAAGTTGCCATTTGGTGCCTGAACAAGATGATAGTCTATAGACGGACAGGTTGCCTCGACTACTTTTACATCTCTTTAATTCGGGTTAATGGGAGAAGAACGTAAGGGTGAGAAAAGTTAATATCCTTCAGAATTTGAGCGGGGAATTGGGAGCTCGTGTGACGGTGAGGAGGCTAATAAGAGTTCATAGCTCCCCACCCCATAAACAGAAAAAAGGAAAATGGAGCGTTTGTGATGAAATGTGCTGAAAAAGAATTACTTACCCAGCGGCGAGCAAGAGCATGCATCATGGAAGTGTGCGTCATTTCCTCCGACATAAATGAATGAGTGTGACTGATGGCCATCTGCGTTTTGCAGCCCGCTCGTCAACGACGTCACGTGTATATATGCGCGACGACAGAACTGCGACGTTACGAGGTAGCTTAGCAACACGGCGAGATACAAATTGGAGCTAGCGCTGTTGTTTCTTCGCAGTCAAGTGTGTGCAATCGTGTATGCGTGTGGGAGGGAGGGTGGCTGGGGTTACGAGTGCTCCACTCACGCTGACACTCTTTGCAGCAGGCGCCCTTCACATAGGCCGGCAGCGTGCCCGCCGGGCACTGAGGAGGTGGGCAGGAGATGGCCTCGCATTGCACCGTGCCGTTCTGCCGGAGAAAAATAACAACACCACGCATTGGCGGAGGAGAACATTTTTCACCGCCGCGGATTTCTTTTTTAGTGTGAAGCAGATCTCGAGTTGGTCGCGTAGCTAGCTCACAGTTCCACACACTTTCGCTCTTGATAGTTAACTCGTTCACTTCCAGCCATTTCCACTGAAGCAACCCCCTTCGCTCCCGGCTGTGGTACTGGATTTTGACTGATTTTGCAAGGCCCACAGAATATTGTGTTCTATTGCTATAAAAAAAAACTACCAAAAAGAAAGATTAGAGTCTCTTCTTTCATCAGGAAAAAGGTCTGTTCCCGTTTTGCAGCAATTAGCATTAGACTATAGCTGTTTAAAACACTGGGGAAAAGAGCCTTTTTGCAACATAGCCCTGGTTGATCTCTTGTACTCGCTGCCACCTGCTGGCCATTTTGTGATAACTACTATTGCTTTAAACGACCTCTTCAGGTAAGAGGCTGGTTCAAAGCCTTCTTTCTGTATGCTCTAGTATGAAGAAAAAAAAATGTAACCGGCAAATTTGGTAATATTTTAAATTGAACGTATTTTTACGTTTTTGGGAGCAACTGAGTTAAGTAGCTTTTTTTCCATCCATCATTTTTCTGTTATATCTGCTATATCCGCCATTTACATTCATACCAGTCGACAATTTAGCATCTTCAGATATTAACTAATTTTTTCCATGTATCGTATGAACGAGATGAACATTTTTGACAGGGGCAAAGGTAGACACACCTGATTTTCAAAACAAACAAACTTAATTCACACTGTGATGATCAGTGATGCCAGAAACGTATTACAATGGA
Source organism: Leptonotus elevatus (assembly GCF_054856555.1). Taxonomy (NCBI): domain Eukaryota; kingdom Metazoa; phylum Chordata; class Actinopteri; order Syngnathiformes; family Syngnathidae; genus Leptonotus; species Leptonotus elevatus. Next base: position 12,560,228 of record NC_141242.1, read on the forward strand.
CCGCCGCATACTCGTGGTTCAGTACCTGCGGGTACGCATATTCAATATTTTTTTTTCAATATATATATTTTTAATATTCAAGATTTATACTTATATTTGTCATGTAAGTCCTGAATTTTTATCTGTTTTTTTTAAAGAATAAAAAAAAAAGGTTTTGTTTTTTTCTTCTAATGCATTTCAATGGGCATCAATTCTCGCTATTCGCTGGCCTATCCCCCATTCTACTATATTGCGATGTCGATTGGAATGTGATTAATTGTTCAGCCCTTATATCCAAGGCTTGAAATGTGAAACATGAAAATTTTATATGAGAAGCAATTTTGATAATCAAAGAATTCAATTGAGGAGCAATTTACTAAAAAAAAAAAAAAATTTTTACAGGTTAATCCCAGGGACCTGAAGCAAAGGTTTCATTATGCAATAAAACCAATAAAAACATGACAAAATTATATTGAGATTTTACCAAGTTTTGCTTGTATGAAAATAATGAAAAATCAATTGGTCTCCTTGTTATACATTCAACACTAGAGCTGTCAAAATTAATCGACAAGTTTATGATTATGAAATTAATCTGCAACTATTTTAATAATTGAGTAATTGTTTGGAGTTTAAAATTGTCCAAATCCTCTGATTTCAGCATATCAACAGTAATTGTTCACTGATTTTCGGATTCCTTCATGAAAGTGTGTTTAATCAAAATAAGACATTTGCAAACGTCTGTTTTTACTTTGCAAAACAATGACCGAACCGGTAACAGTAAAACATCAATCCCTCCTTCTTTTTTAATCAGTATACGAATACGAAGTACGAGATAAACCAACTACTAGTTAATAAACAGTAAGCGCGGGTGGGTGCTTTTGTAATACACTTAAATGCAAAATTAAAATGAACCCGATTAGTCGATTAATCGATTGAATAATCGATTGATTAATCGATTCAAAAAAAATCAGAGGTTTTGGACATTTAAAGTAAAATGGCTCCAAATGATTACTCGATTCTAAAAATAGTTGTTGTGAGTATTAAACATATTCGGACCAATCAAGTCGTGTTACGGGCATTACGAGGTCGCATTCAGGTATTTTTGTAATATTTGTCAGCTCTGCGTTATGCCACATAAATGCCAAGTCTCAATTACATGTGTTTGTCTGAGGCACAAAATGAGAAATTTGACTCACAAACGACGATGCGAAACCGCATAATAAATGATCTATATGGTGATTCTTTAACTCTCGTATCTCTGCTAACAACCTACAGTAGATTCCGAGCGCCGCCCGCGTATCTAATTTAATCAAACACTACCTCCACTTCTGACTGCGCCTGCAATTACCGTCGCCTCTACGGCTGAAAGCCCCACGACAGCAACATCTATGAACCCGCTTCACATAATTGATAACATCTTCTTGCACGACCTTTGCATTTGAAAAGGTCACAGCTAATTGCCGCGCGGCAGGTAAAGAACATATCCCGGCTAATTCCTTAATTGCGGACCAGCGCGATCGTTCACGGCAAACGAAGCCATTCCATTGGCTGAACGGACGAAATAAATCCCCGATGATGATTACGTCTGTCAGGAGCAATTAGGTGAGCGGCATGCAGAGATGCGATTTCCTCCTTTAGAGCGCTCAAAGGCGACTCTGGAGCTCGGTGATTCAGTTTCATCATCTAAAGCTGAGAAGACTGACAGAGGGTGAAATGTTTGCTGATGTGCTACAAGCGCCACATCGACAACTGCTTAAAATTCTCTTTTTGGGGCAATTATTCACACTTGCCGCAGCGCAAAGTAGACCCCGGAGAAGGCCGGAGCGGCACTAAGTGCCGTTGTTGATGCGTCTAATCTGGCAACACTGGAGGTTTGTAACGCGGCGTCTTCGTCGGGGTAGCTAAGGCAACCGTGCGCGAATGAAATGTGCTCGAGATAAGGAAATACAATAAAAGACAATACAACACTGCACGCCTCCAACCTGCCTAAGACAGAGCGGGGGAGCAAAATAAACCAGCGAGAGTTGCCCTCAATTAATTACAAAATTATTATTTATTTATTTGATTTTTTTCTGGAATTAATTACAAAATTAATTGACCCGATTTACGCTACACAGAGAAAATGATGCATCATCATCACCATGAGCCTCACAGTCTTCAAATTAGTCAAGCCTTATTTTAATTAATAATAACTAATTGCCATTCACTTTGTAATGTTGCCGATGAACAAGTACATATTACTAACCAAATACTAGTATCTTATTTTATATTTTGTTTACTGATTGCTTTTAACAGAATTTTTTTATTGTTGTTTTTTTTACATGATTTTCTTCATTAAAAAAAAAATATATATAGATGGAAAATCTCTGATCTTCTGACAATGTTCTTCTTCAGTCCATATATAAGTTGAGGCTGAACCAACAGCGCCTCTACTGGTTACAGTCAAGTAGCGCACTCCATTTTTCAGCTTCATCTATCTCAAGAGATGATTAAAGCGAAGCATCCGACACTGCTTAAGCAACTCACAAACATCCATTCAGTATACGACACACTTGCTTGGTCGTAAACACAAGCACGACAAGCACATTGTTCCGGACTCCAATGAACACTCTCGTACTTAATTCAAACTGGAATGCCTTGCCGGGTTTTTTATTTAGTTTTGAACCCTCCAACGCATGTGCCAGCGATGAACGCAAACGTTCAACATGTGAGGGGCTCACCATGCAGGTGCAGTTCCTGCAGCCATCTGTCCAACCTTCGTCTTCCCGGTAGACCACCCCCTTGACGCTGCACGTCCTCTCACAGTAGCAACCGTCCAGCCCATTCATCTTCTCCTCCGCCCTGGACAGCTGCTCAGGCAAGACAAAGACAAAGAGAAGATGGAGACAACATGGCTCTTGACGGCTAGATTTCCAATTTGTAAAATATTATTATACACGTATGTATATATGATATATGTTGATTGTGCACAAATTCCCCGAGGGCGTTCCCGGGGTATTGCAGAGAATGAACAAAAGCCGCCGTGACATTGAACTTTAACCTCTAATCAAATTGGAAACCTTGGTGTACAAGGAGCTTTTCTGGAGACATTTGGAAAGATTCTCTCCGGGCACGTACGGACAAAGAGAACGCTGCGAGCACTGGACATCGTAATTACCGTAGCTGATTTGAGTTGACATTACCTTACTGGATGTTTTAGCAAGGATATCCTGCAGCTCCATAATCTTCTGTACAAGTCCGTGAAAATCATTGCAGGTCGGACATGCTATGGAATGAAAAAAATATGCAGTTAGAGTTCACATTTATTTGGGTTGGAAAACTCCAATAACTGCAGATGGACATTGTTCTAAAAAAATACTGACTTATACAGAAGTGTGGAACTGATATTTAGTAAACATTTTTGACAGGCAAATACGTGAAATACATTTAACCGTACTTGTAAATATGTTCAAATATGCAGTATTTAAATACATTCGAACATACTTGCAAATACTTTTACCCGTATTGGCAAATACATTCAAGCGTATTTGCAAATATGTTCAAACGTATTTAAATACGTTCAAATGCACTTGAAAATATGCTTGAATGTACTTAAAATACGTTAAACCATATTTGCAAATAAATTCGAACATACTAGCAAATACTGTACGTTCAAACGTACTTTCAAATACTTTTACCCGTATTTGCAAATACATTCAAGCGTACTTAAATATGTTTAAACATACTTATAAATATGTTGAACTTACTTGCAAATACATTTAACCGCATTTACGAATATGCTTAAATGTATTTAAATACATTCAGACGTACAGTACATGCAAACACGCTGAAACGTACATGAAAATACGTTTCACCGTATTTGCAAATATATTTGAACGTACCCGCAAATGTGTTCAAACATACTTACAAATACTTTCAACCGTATCTGTTCAAAATAAATTGAATATATAAATATATTCAAGCATAATTAAATACGTTTGAACGTACTTGAGAATACATTTAACCGTATTCGCTTATATGTTCAAACTTATTTAAATACGTTCAAATACACTTCAAAATCTGCTCAAACGTACTTAAAATATGTTTAACTGTATTTGCAAATAAATGTGAACATACTAGCAAATACTCTACGTTCTAACGTACTTTCAAATACATTCAAGCGTATTTAAATATGTTTAAACATACTTGTAAATATGTTGAACAAATACGTTTAACCGTGTTTGCAAATATATTCAAACGTACTAACAAATATGTTCGAACATATATACGAATACTTTCAACCGTATTTGCAAACATGTTCAAACTTAATTAAATCCTGAACTTAAAATATGTTTAACCGTATTTGCAAATACATTCAAGCGTATTTAAAAACAGATTTAAAGTGAACCTGAAACGCGTCGTTTCCCTCAAATAAACTCATTGAGTGAAATTTTGTCGGTTCTGGTTGTCATACTTATAAATACGTTGAAATTACTTGCAAATATGTTTAACCGTATGTGCAAATACATTTGAACGTACCAGCAAATATGTTAGAACATACTTACCTGTATTTGCGAATATAGCTCAAACGTATTTAAATACATTCAAACGTACTTGAAAATACGTTTCACCGTATCTGCAAATATATTCGAACATACCAGCAAATATGTTTGAACGTACCAGCAAATACGTTTCACCGTATTTGCAAATGCAGTGAAACGTATTTTCCGATCAAACATTTTTCCTCCACTTTGGCAGTTCCACGCTATATAGTTATTGTGTTTGTTTGTAGGAACTATTGTGGCCACATTTCATTGTGTTCATACAATGAATTAGCCTATATATATTTTCATGCTGTATGTGCCATAAACTGTCCATATCTATCATATTGTATATTATTCCTGTCCAAATTCGATTTATAATGTGCAGCAGTGTGTGAGATACAATGCATACTACGTATCTGTGAATTCATTGAAAGTGATTGATACAGGCAAAGAGGCCCTATGGAGCACTCACTTCTATTCAGGTCTGGACACTGGGAGATATATCCTTGTGGCATTACCACAATTTCAACATCCTGCATCACCCCCTGAAAACACACACACACACACACACACACACACACACACACACACACACACACGCGCGCCACACAGAATATAAAAAGTGAGCCCAGTGAAGTAAAAGTGATAGCAATAAGACAAATGTGTTTTCCCCACTCTGCAGCGTGAGATGGTAATAATACAGCCTCCTAGGAATAATCATATCCCCGGCAGGAGGTTAAGTGGCGGCCACTATGGTTGCAAATTCTATTTCTCCACTTTGATTCTATTGATTGCTGTCCATCCGCCGTCCAAACCCTGAAAATATATGTTTGCACACACAGGAGCAATGATAGTCTGTCTCCATGGTAACCATCCATCTATCCATTTCCTATGGTGCTGGTCCTCATTATGGTGCCACTCATTTGAATTATTTTGCCCAATTAATTCATACTGGAATCGAGGCAACGTTTAATGGCACCCACAGTTTGCATATGTCATCATGTACAAATCATTTTGAAACTTAAAATTTCAAATGAAAGTAAATCGACCAATTGAGAAAAAGCGCATTTATGGGAGGGTTCGGAGCACCCAAAAGCCGATTATCTTGTGAGAATAATAATAAGCAGCATTTCCAAAAGGGCCTTCACAGCAGCATGATGTTAATAATTAACTGGTATTTTCAGCGAAGAAGTCAAGTTGTGTTTGTATGCACGTACTGTTTATTAATTAAGTAGTGTGCTTTAAAAAGTAGCTAATTGCTTTCCCGGCGAGCCCATCAAGGCTAAAGAGACACATGTAGATGTTTTATGGGTGACCTCCAAGTTTTCTTTTGTCCAACAATTCAGTAAACAGCACATTAATGCACACTCACAATTAGCCAGGCTTCTGTTACATCACGTCGCTACTTGCCTTACCTAACTTGAAACGCTGCACCCTAAAATTGGTGACTTAACTTGACATTTCAGCCTACAAGAACTGCATTTGGTTTAATTTATTTTTATAAAGATGTCATTTGTTTTAAATTTAAGTGACATTTTTGGGCAAAATTTGAAGTTGCGCGTTCATATTTTGCTATGATTTAAAAAGAAAATGACTAACGACATTTAAAAGCAAAGTACAGAAATAAAAGAGACAAAATACCTAAAAAATATTCAATGCTAGAAAAAGATTATAATTTGTTTTGGGGGGTTTTTAAGTTTGAAAAAAGCATGACAAAAAAATGTTTTTAACCAGAATTTAAAAACGTTCACACTTGACTTCTGGTGGCAGATTATTCCATTTGTGTGCAGCATAACAGATAAATGCTGCTTCACCATGTTTGCTTTTATTACTTGGTTAAGCTCCATTTTGAAATCATTCTTTTTAGTTATCTTAGAACCCTAACACTTATGTCTTTGCTTTACTTTTAAATACTTTTAAAGTTTTCTGATGTACGTTCTTTATGTTTGTAAGATACAGTGGGGTTTTTTTCAGTTTCGCTTCTGAATGTCATTAACTGTTGTGTTAGTTGATGCTTGTAGGTGTTGTACCGTTGCTTGTGTGAAGCACATTGAGTTACCTTGCGTATGAAATGTGCTATATACGTATCGTAAATAAAACTGCCTAAATCATTATGTGGAGGACTACTGATTTATATTATCCTAAAGTAGTAGTATTCTTACTTGAGTACACATTTTGGGTACTTTACCTACTTCTGATTACTTCCACACAATTAATTGAATTAATTATAGGCCACCCCTAATATTTATGGTGCTTATAGACATTATAAGTGAGGTGGTGTCGTACAATAAAATAAAATAAAACAAAGAATCAGCAAATCTCCAAAACATGAGGAAAACTTGTCAAATGTACAGACAGTCACTGTCAGAGAGATTCAAATAGGTATATAGTACATTGATGATAAGCTGCGACATTATTCCCGTCAGATCTGTCAGAGCGTTCCACTCTGTTTCCATCTTAAATCTGACTGTTCCTTGATTCTCCGGATTCATTTTTCTCTCATCAATCACGGAAGAAGTAAAGCGTCGCCGTGTGTGTGTTTTTTTTAAACTGCAAAAGTGCACCGGCGAGGCTTAAAACAAACTACAATGTTGACAAGACTCACAGCTCCATAAGCTTTCGACATTGCTAGTTTGTTGTGCCTGCGGTGCTGATTGGCTAATCGTTAGTCTCCTGCAGAGTTCATTGAATTGAGTTTCGCTCGAGCGAGAAACTGCTGCTTAAGGTCATGAAAGCAGACAGAGGTCTGCGCCCGGGAAATGTGAGCAAACGTTCAGCCTTGTCTTCAGCGCGCGCTCCAATCCGGGAGGTCGGCTGATTGATAAAAAAATACTATAGAACAAGCCTAATGAGCGCAGTCCAGAGGCTATTCAACGATTTCTCCCGAATCAGCATTGTGGAGGTTTGCTGAGGTAATTGCATTGGGTTGAGCTCAATTCTAAAGGAAAAGGAAACAAACAACGCTGATGGCAGGCAGGGCGGCAGTCAAATTAAAAATGGCTAAGCCTTGAGAAACGCTCACAATTCAATCCAGCCGCTCCACCATCAATAAAAAAACAAAACAAGGCGGAGATGATTTATGAAATAAGATGGAGACGAGCACTTGGGCTTCACAACATTATAAGTCTTTTATGGCGGCGTGAGACAACACATCCAAAAAAAAAAGACTTCAAAATTCATTATCCCGAGTTTGCACGTCTGCGCTAACCTTAAAGAATCCATGAGCGGCGTTTCTCTGTCCCAGCCAGAAGGAGGCGTCCTCGGGTACGTCCATGTCGGGGGCCTCCACCACCCGCTCGTAGATCCTATAAAACACATCGTGGAATTCATGCTATGGGATTTCCGTTTTTTTTTCCTACCAAGTTATTTCCCATGAGCTTTGATCTGATATATCTCCGCATTCGATTGTTCCCTGACCTACAGACCGTTAGTAAAATACTTGCCGGCAAGTGTGAGCTATTCAGATAGCGACACTTCAACACCAAGCGTTGTGATGTGATGAGCTAACGTGCGGTCGGGGAGTGCCGCCTCGGCATTAAATGCTAACCTGGAGGGACGCCGTGACCGACTCGCAACAAACTATTCGTGCTTGGCCGTCACGCAACAACAGCGCCACTGAGCCACATTCACCAACTCTTTTTATGAACAAAAAATGCTCTTGAATCAGCAATCCATCGATTTTCTATCCTAACCCGCACACAGCAAATAAAATAAGAGACAAGAAGTGCCTCCAGCTCTGAACACGAGCCAAGTCTGTATACAAACACAGTGCAGCTCATCTTATGGCGAGTACACATCTTGGCTGGTCAAATGATTTCTTTGTTTTGAAGAGGAAGTCAAGCCCCCCAAAAAATTCTTGACAATAATATAAGAGGAGGCTCAAGACAACCATTTTTAACCCATTTTATTTATTCCCAGTTTCTATTATCATGTTGTCTTTTAGCTTTGTTTTTGCCTTTTATTCTGTTTCCTTTTAGCTTTTGACTGTTTTTATTTTGTTGTCTTTTAGATTTTAGCTCGAGTTTATCCTGGGGGCCTTTCCTCACATGGTTTCTCTGTGTCCCGTCATGTGTTGTTTTGGGGTTTTGGTTGTTGTTTTTTTTTTGGGGGGGGGGGGTATTTTTATTATATTATGGATATTTTAATTGTTTAGCACCTTGAGTTGCATTTTAATGTATGGAGGGTGCTATATAAAAATGTTTTATTGAATATTTTCTATGTAGCCTTTCTAGCCTCTTGTTAATATTGCCTTAGCGGAATATGAGTTAAGCAGAAAAATGCAGCCGTTTTTATCAATATCAGAAGGCGGCCATTTTGCCACTTGCTGTCCAGTGAAAATTACATCACAGTTGCTGAGATCTCAGGTAACAGCCAATCACAACTCAGCTTCAGAAAACTGGTGAGCTGTGATTGGTCATTGCCTGAGCCGTGAGCAACTGTGATGTCATTGTAAGTCGACAGCAAGTGACAAAATGGCCGCCCCTTGAGACTGGATTTTGCTGCATAACTCATATTCCCTAAATGTAATATTAATCAGAATGTCACATTTAGACTATTGAAGTCACCTATACTATACTGTACTGTATTATTGTCAAGAAATTTTCAAGTTGACTTCCCCTTTAACTAGCGCGATACAAATGCTCTTCAGATGTAGCTCAAGCAATAACAAATACAGCGGAAGCTCGGTTTTCATAAGAATTTTGCCATTTTAATTTGCCAAAATTCTGTTGCAGTTTTCACACAGAAAGGCGAAATCCAAGATTCAAACCCTGAACTGTGGGACAGATCATGCTGCCTTGACAGGAATAAAGCCCCTTTTCACCCTGCATTTAGCGGTCAATTAAACAAACTACGGAACAGATTTGAACCCCTGCCCTCAGAAAAATAAGGCAAATGTGCTAAACACAAATCCACCGTGCCGCTGCCCTTTAAGTCATTCTTACGCAAAATGTCGTTACCTATTGCAGTCGACGTGCAGGATGACATGAGAGGCGCTGACGGCAACGGAGACTTTGTGCCACTGGTCGTCAGCCAGGCTGTATGGGAAAACCTCGGTATGGGGCTGCAGGCCCTTGGTGCGGTAGTGGAGGCGCACTTCGCTGCGCTGTCCGCTGCTCTCCAGTTCAAGGAACCTGTCAGGAGAGAAAAGAATTGCGCCGAAGAACAAAGCGTCTGAATTCCACGTTCTGGCTCAGCGCCAGGCTGATTGACAAGCGTTTACATTTTAATCAACAACAATAGTCAAGCAGAGCGGGCGACGGCGGCAGCTAAGTGCAGCCTCGTCAAAAATAATAGCGCTATTCTCATGCGACGTTTTGAGCATTTATGTCAGGAGGGGCAATAAAGACAGCTTATCACCTCCGCCTTTGACGTGTTTCAAAATCAGCAAAGTCCCAATTAGAAGATGTCTCTAAAAATAACTATCCTGAGCGATTATCTTGTTTTGTGGGAAGTTGTTGAACACGTCAACTTTACCACTGTGCCATGGCAGTTAATAGCAAGTCAGACGTTTTGGCATACACAGCACGTATGTCTTTCCCGAGCTAACAGGTGGCCAACGAGCAGCGGCCGTCGCCTCAAGCATGTGGAAATATTTCAAAATGACACCTGTAGCAAAAGTCACTAGCACAACATGCAAGTCTGTCCTTAGATATAACAAAATCGCAAGTGCTATGGATGTCCATCTAAGAAGGACGAGTAGCGCTAGTAACTAGGGCTGGTAACGCTAGCAGGCTAAATCCTCATGTTAGCTTTTAGTGAATTCCGCAAACTCTCTAATATGTATCAGTGAAATGACTGACAATATACTGCAGCGTTACAAAAATTTATGGTGGTCGATCACAAACCTCTTTGGAGGGAAAATAACAACTAGTCTTTCGCAGACTCCTCCTTCCAGTTGCCCCATCCTCCCAACAACAAATCACAAAGTCAAATATTTTAAAACTCTTGCAACAATCAATGTAACACAACTGCATGTTGGCTACATTTTTGAAGGCGTTCCTTCTTCTTATATATATATATATTTGTTTGTTATGATATACTCCTATCATAAAGCAGTTGCACGACATCAATTGGTGTTAGTTTTACAAGTTCCGACTGTCTGTGAGGCCATGAAGGCATAGATATAAACATTAGATGTCTCATGACGTAATCGGCAACGTGACCGTTGGTCAGCAATCTTAGGACAGGGGACTGTTCTGATTCGCTGTGCAGTAGTCGGTGAGTTGGATGATGTACTCACTTAAATACTCGTAACTTGCTGAATTCTTGAGGGATTTAAAAACGGATTGGTTTATTGCAAACGTGGTTAATGTAGCTATGATGAATTAAAAAAATATTTAAACACATTTTTTTGGGGGGGGGGGGCGTAGAATAGTTGTTCATGTCATCTCTTGTGTCATATCTAACAACAAAAATGAAAATCGGAGAGTTGAGTAATGTTATTTTATTATTATAAAGTCGATCCATTGACTCATGAGTGAGCGAGCAGCCCAGTCCCAAGATGGCCGTCCTGTGCTCAGGTGTCTTCCCACTGGTTTACAGCGCGGACGAGACATCTAGTGATTTATATCTATGCATGAAGGTATCTGAATGTGATTGGATGAACAAAATTTGGGTGGGGAAAAAAAATATCAGCAAGAATATTGGTTACTTGCCGTCAACTCGGCTATCCTCACCTTCAGGGAAACTGTGAAAGATCTGAAGTTGTTCAACCTCTAGTTAAGAGTGATTTATTTACGCACAATCTGTCAATTGTAATCGTTAAAACTTGCTCAATATTTCTGATCGCAAATCTTGATGTGTAGGATCAACACCGATTCCGGACGAGCAACCACCACTAACACTACTACTACTACTACTACTACGTTTTCTTCTTCTTCTACCATTAGTACGACAAGTGTTTCTTCTTCTTTGTATTTTCAGGCAGCCTTAATATTTTCTGGCAGCATGCTGCCTCTCAAAGGGCAGCCTTGGTACTGCGCCAGACATCTTATTTGGGGGAGGAGCTTTGGGACTGCGGTTGGAAATGTTGCGTGCTCTGTTAGTCATCTGGAGCACATCTATGCGAATATTAAGCACACACATGTTGATTTTTTTCCCTCATCACCTTTTAAAAATCAGTTAAGATGTTAAAGATGGATATGTGTGTACCCGCCTTTAGTATTCAAGGGAATAAGAGACATGCTTGCGAGTGTAAAAATGGGGTCGATTCATCTACAGACCTCATCTAATAGATTTACTCTTCTGAGGTCATGCATGCGCGAATGAAACCAAATTAGTCACCGCCACGCATTCAAGAGAAACCGTGCTGCCTCGTTGCATGCAAATTTTCCCGGGAAGGCTAATCAGTGGCGAAGAAGGTCATTAACATCCAGGCGAGCTCTTGCTTCTCAGGACTGACTTTAATGTACGAACTGTTCATTCAGGGCATCATGCCGGATGGCTGTTGTGATCATCCAACGGCTCAGCTCGTTCAAACTAATGGGAAACATCGGGCCACTAACTGCGGTTAAGGTCTCATCAGTTTTCCGTGCACGATTGCGGGCTCCTTGTTTGGCTCGTTGATGGACTGTGAATAATACATTAGCGTACGGGATGATTTGTTCTGTTTACCCGCCTGCCTTGTAAAACATCGAAAAAAGGACTGGCAAATGAAGATATTAAAGCTTCAATCAATATAGAAGTGATTGTGCTGACTCATCATTGTGTCAGCGGTGTTTTTGTCGCTATTCCATTTGACAAGTTACTACCATAAACAGCACAACATTTTTACACAGATTGAGAATGGCGACCTGTTTTCCGACTGGTGAATGGACAGGATGACCCCCGAGTTGAGGCGCTCTTGTTTGAGGGTCGCCAGCACGCTGAACTCGTTCTTGCCTCTCAGCTTGCGGACGATTTGGTCCGAGACCTCAGTGGCAGCTTTCACTTCCCTGGAAGAACCTAAGTTACAAAACAAAAACAACATGACATCTTGTTTAAAGTTCCCTGCAAAGTTAAAATACACAAGGCTTTAAAATCATAACGCAAGCGTTCATGGATCCATTTTCTATTTTCTAACAACAGCCAGGCTTGGGGAGTAACGGAATACATGTACCGCCGCTACGTAATCAGATTGCAAAAAGAATGTAACAGTATTCCATTACAGTTACAGGAAAAATCATGTTATTAGATTACAGGTACATTTATTAAAAATGGGATTACTTCGAGGGATTACAATTTCTGCGATGAGAGAGAGTGCGAAAGGGGGCGCAAGAGAGAGAGAGACAGAGCGAGAGAGAGAGCACGTTCACGCCCGCGCGAGTGGAACCGTTGCTACATGTCGGGGAGGCGGGAACGAACGGACCAACCAGTCGTGTCCTCCACACGCGGGCAGTTTGAAAAAGCTTCACGGACGGGAGGAGGAAATGGCGACCGGTATTCACTGGAACTTACTCAGAGCGAAAGTTTGAGCTGAGAGTCCGGCGGCATGCTACGTGCTGTAGCTTCTTGCTAGCTAGCCCGCTAGCCTACAAGCATAATGTGAGTTACACCTTCCAAATCTTCCTCCCACCAATTCAATATTTAAACATCATACACAACATATACACGGCTAATCTATCTATCTATCTATCTATCTATCTATCTATCTATCTATCTATCTATCTATCTATCTATCTATCTATCTATCTATCTATCTATCTATCTATCTATCTATCTATCTATCTATCTATCTATCTATCTATCTATCTATCTATCTATCTATCTATCTAACTGTGAGGTGTGGTTGCTTTCAGTGACAGTTCGAAAACAGCAAATGGCCTTTAATCAATAAATCAATCAATCAATCAATCAATCAATCAATCAATCAATAGCCTACATGCTTTTTAATTACACTAGGATTTTATTTTCATTTTGTCTTCATGAGCATACTCAATATTGGAGTAATCCAAAAGTAATCCAGTTACATTACTTTAATATTATGGTACTTGGATTACGTTATTAACTACATTTTTTAGCTGGTAACTTGTAACTGTAATGGATTCCATTTTAAAAGTAACCTTCCCAACCCTGACAACAGCAGACTGCAGCCAGCTCGCCGGGCGCGCATCAAGCACACGGGGAGAGGCGGGGTTTTACTGAACCGGGCGTTTGACTTCCGTATTAGAAAACTAACCAGCAAAACACCTAAAATTTCATTAAAAATCACATGGCCATAGTGTCAAAGGTTATATTTAATCATTATATGCCTATAGCAAACTGTGGAAGGGCTTAAAATACTGTGGTGTAATTCCTTTAACAGAAGCAACATTCTAAAAACAGTTGGCTCAAAAATAACCCAACTATGGATTAAAAATAGACCGATCCCTTACTTGGGTCAATTTGACCCAACTTTGAGTCAGAAAGTGGGTCATTTTATCTTTAAAAAAAAAAGTTAATTGGATCAGATCACCTACTTGGGTCAATTTGAGTCAACTCTCTGGGTTGTTGTGAACCCCCCCCCCCCCCCCACACACACACACACACACACAATTTTTTTGTTTTTTAAAGGGTCTTTTAAAACAATTCATAAAGTTGGATCAGATTAATTTAACCCAACTTTGGGCCATTTGTTATAAAACAACCTAGAAAATTGGGTCAAATTGACCCATCAAGTGGATCGGTCTAATTTTGATTCATAATTGGGTTACTTTTGACCCAACTGTTTTTAGAGTCTCACCTCCAACATTTTTGTGTGTTTGTGGGTATGATCATGGGAATGTTGGACGGAGGGGTGTTTTTTGTTTTTGTTTTTGTACTATGGATGTTTTAATTGTTCAGCACATTGAGTTGCATTTTTATGTATGAAATGTACTATATAAATAAAGTTTGATTTGATTTGATTTGAACTTTGGGTCAAAAAATGGGTCATTTTGTATAAAACAAGTTAACAACCCAGAAAATTGGGTCAAATTGATCCATTAAGTGGATCGGTCCATTTTTGATTCATAATTGGGTTACTTTTGACCCAACAGTTTTTAGAGTGTTGTCAACTCCATTCATTTTGTATGGCTGAGGGTGCAGGGACCATGGTGCGGCTTAGCGCGGCAAGAGGACCAGGTTTGGGGAATCCAGGTCCAGAAAAGAAAAACCCTGCAACACTTTGGCTTTAGCCACAGGTGCTTCCACTCAACTGGCAAGTAAATGAGCTCGTCTCTGCCCCTGCCAATCGGTTGCAGGTTTTCTGGACCTGGATTCCCCAACCCCGAAGAGGACTTTGTTCTCGAACTGCGGCACTGTGATGTTACAAAACGTTTCAAAATTTCAGCAGCACTTCAGTGTACTGTGTAAACATCAACCAGGAAGCGAGACTGAACTTTTGACAGGTCAGGCAGAAAAGTAGATACGATTGTATCCTAAAATGTATGAAACACTCGTTTCTGCCTTTGCTTGGCTGGCCACCCTTGATCTCGTAGGAGCTATTAAACAATATACACCAAAAAAAAAAACAGAAAACATTGCAACAGATTAGTTCCCTTTGCCAATTAGTTGACTTGTCATTTCCTTTGCCAAACACTCATGACACTGCTCCAGTCCGTCACTCAAACTTCCCATCTCTTACCAGAAAAGATTTCATTCAAAAATAAAATAAAAAATAATTTGATGCAGCACACATTATTTGTGAGATTTTCACCTCATGACAAGCAATTTTCTTTTACTCAGCAGAGTACAAAATACCGCGCCTGATTGTTCATTTGCGCCTCGTAACGAACTATTTTCCTTCAATGATGCAAGCGGTCACATGATCTCGCGCGACCCCGCACGGAAAGCGTCAAATGACAATAGAAACTTTCTGCAGCTGCGACTGTATTCAAACTTAATGCCCTTCATTCATTATTTAACCAAAAGAAGAACGTAATTATGGAAATTATCTCATCGCTTATGACACGTAACAAAGCGTTGATCAAATATATGTGAAATGGCTTGACGTCTTTCGGGGAAATATGCCATCGAAGGCATTTGTGTGAGGATTTCACTAGCTATGAATATTTGACACGCTCTTGATTGTGACTGAGGAAGAATATGAATTCATAAATGGAAAATCAATGTGAATAATCCCCAACTGGTTTCAAAAAAAATATTAGTAATTTTTTTTTAAAACCAGTTGGGGATTATTCACATTAATTTTCCATTTATGAATTCATATTAGTATTTTTTTTTTTTAAGTGTCACAGCTTGAGTAAATACTTGATGCGCGTGAATAAACAAATTGTTCTTGGCAAAGTGGTTGAGGAGAAGAAGAAGTCAACGGGGTCGTGGGTCATGTGCGGACAGGTCGTCCTTTTCAGTACAGTGAAGATCGCAGGCTGCAAATTCCCACCAGCGCGTCCTGTTCTGCTTCTCCAAATCTATTCCGACTTCTATGCTACTTTAATGGAGACATCAATAAATGATGACGTTTCTCAGAAGCCATCACGTCAGCGGCTTCGCTTCCAGCCACGTGATGCATGCAAAGATGCCACGGCACTCTTGGCCGCTCCAGGAAGCTCGCGTGGAAGCTTTATTTGCAGATGGTGAAAGACGGCAGTTGGATAAGAAGCAGAAACACACCAAATACCGGAAGCCGTTTGTCATGTCCCATACAACGACAACACGCTCATTTCATCTCCGCATGGCTTGTGTTTTCATCACTGGTTGTTAGTTAGAGTTGGGCCCGCAACACACCATAGTTCTTCACAATAATGCTTTATATTTTATTATACATGCATGCAGAGTCTCTGTCAACAAAAAGCAGTGTCGTCAATGAATGGGCCGATCATTGCTATGAGGTATTGATACTCGTTTCCTGAATACGATTTGATTTTGATTCACAACAGTTCAATTTTATAAAATTTCCATTCACTACCCTACCCCCCCCCCCCGATATAATCCAATATCAACTAATTTACATATATTCATGGCACATCAATTCTTCTTACATATCAAGGACAAGATTAAAAACTCCACAAATTAGAATTGTGCGGAGGCAGAAACTGCTCAAATGTTTTGTTTATTTTTGTTCATGAAAGAAACTATAATCATGGCAGTGTTACACACAAAAATTGGCATCAGCAAGAATAAAATGAAAATACTATTTTCATAGTCGTAGTTCAATAATTGTAAATATAAATTCTAAATATGGTACATTGTCTTAAAATGCAATAAATCAGTTCTTTTGTAAAGGTAGAAAATTACTTTTGAATTTCTGTGAACAGTAAATTTCAAGAAAACAGCAAGATACAAATATATATATATATATACATACATACAAAAAACATTTAGGCCTTTAAAATGATATTTTTCTCATGAATTATTGGGAAAATATATGTTAAAATAATTTTGACGATGATTAATTATTTATGGTTCTGAAAAGGAAAACCGATTCTATCTCAATCAATTAAACATTTATTAATTCCAATTAGTTAGCATTACAGTGAAATGGTTTTAGATTTAGGTTAATACCCCATTTCGTTTTAGTGAGTAGCTCGATCAAATCCAGGAGCCAGGAAAACTATACTGCCGAAATTGGTTGCAGAACAAATCACTTCATCCCAAAAGATCATCTCGCACAATTTTGCTGCCGTGAGAAAGCGATCCAACCTCAATCCGATCCATTAAGAATATGAGCAAATCAGGTAGTGTTTAAGTACACAGTAAATTCTGGGACCAAATAGACTAAATTTTAGAGTAGGCTAATATTTACACTTGGAAGAAAGTAAAATAAACACTTGAAGAATGTTTGTTCCTCAACCCTTGAGTGCCTTTTATTTATTCTATTTTTTTTTTCTTTATCTCTTAAAAGTATAAATATTACTTTAAAACTGAGTCTATTTGGTCCCACTCTAAAAAAAAAAGTCAAATTTACTCTATAGAATTGACTGTGTACATGTTCTGATGTAACAAGAAAGCTTACAAGGAGGAACAAGTTCACAGCCCATCAACTGATTAGCCCAGAAAAAACAAACTTTACTTCTGGGCCACGGTTTTATGTATTCATATTTCCAGCGCAGTGTCATTCCAGTGTCATTGGCTAAGATAGGACAGATGGTCCGGTTACTGTAACAGGAGTTTGGCCTGGCAATAATCTGCTGCGTCAACAGATCCCGCTTAAAAGCTAAATGCAAATGACCGCTATTCGCGCTAATCTGGAAAATTGATGAGAAATACTTTCTGTCGATATCTTTGGGCCCAGCCCGCGCTTCAGCGGTTTAAAGCGCTTTCCGAGCCGCGCGGGACGGTCAGATCGAGTGAGACAATATGGTCGGTTTAGCGTGTCACCAAACCGAGTGGTTAGCAAACCTCGACGACGCTGACATTAGAGGAACGAGCGCAGCGGGAGCAGGTGTCAGGGCGGGTCCGCGCGGTGTGAAGGTTGATGAGGCAAGTGGGGAGGAGACAGGGGGGCAACCGCACATATTGGGCGGCGCCCCAGCTTGGCAGCCACGAGCCTTTGATCTATGAGCGGAAGACTCTCATCAGCAGGTTGAGAATGAAGCGGGGGGGGGGGGCGAACGGGGTCAACGGGTGGAGACATTTTTCATTGGGTTGGAGTGATGAGAGTGAAACGAAGGAATGGATGACGCTTACAACACACTCATAAAGAAATACATGAAAGGGGAAGTCATTGAACCCGCGCAGCCGTATCCGGGCAACACGCCCAGAATCATAAGCTAATGGATGATCGTCAGAGGACGTAATTGGTAATTTAATGCGGTGGTTCACAAAGCTCATCCCAATCAATGAGCTCATCTCTGTTGTCCTGTGATGGACTGGCGACCGGTCCAGGATGCGGTTTGCCTTTCTCCGAGTCAGCCAGGCCTTCGACCCTGAACGAGACAAGCGCTACAGAAAACGGATGGGAGGATGTGCTGTTCTACATAAATGACCTTTTGTGATTGGGTTTTGGCTCCTCTTCAGTGATCCAATCTCAAAATCATTTTGCAGGCCTGACAAGGAATGATGAAGAGGAGCCTCATCCGTCTTTATGTATACTACTGAGGACAGGATTGTTTATCTATTGGCAGGAGCTTAAGCGGAGCAGCCACCTGCTCTTTACAACCCTCCTGTGGAGCAATATCACCGCTTGGAAATTACCATTTCCAGTACGATTTAAATGTGTTTTGTTTACAGTACAGGCTATTGCGGCAAGCGTCTTGATTTGACTGGGACAGTCCCGTTTTTGGGTCTTGGGTTCCACATCACGGCGGATTTCGCCAACCCTATTATTTGGTCCCAATATTACGGAATTATTAGGGCAGTGCAATTCATCGAAATTTCAATCATTAAACTCCCCAATTACAGAATCGGCATAATCGTAAACAAAAACAAAAGATTATGAACTCATTTGCTCCCCAAAACGTATAAATACATTCTATTTGAAATATTACCTTGGTCTCAAAAAACGTATTTATACGTTTTTATGTTTTTTATGCTAGAAGGCTTTGATGCAGTCTCTGAACTGATGAGAAACCTTAAAGCAATGGAAGTTATTACAAAAACAGCCAGCAGGTGGCAGCAGAGTATAAGAGATCAGCCAGGGATGTTGCAACAAGCTCATTTCCCCAGTGATTTAAACAGATTTGTGAATAATGATTAAACTTAGCTATATTCTAATGCTAAATGCTGCAAAAAGGAAACAGATACAAATATACTTTTTTCCTAATGAAAGAAGAGACTCTAATCTTTCTTTTGGTAGGTTCAATGTTTTTATAGCAATAGAACATTATATTCTGTGGGCTTTGCAAAATCTGTCAAAATCCAGTAAAACAGCCTGGAGTGAATGGGGTTGCTTCAGTGAAAATTGGTGGGAGTGAATGAGTTAATACTATGTTTGAGTTGTTTAAATTTATATAACTTACATAATTATAGTGTTTCAAATAAATTCATTTGTCTTAAAATTTCTTTTATGTTTAAACATTTTCATGTTTTGTACCAGAAAATAAATGGTCCTAATCGTGATTTCAATGATTGAAATCATGAAGATGATTTGTGATTAATATTTTCTTCTTAATCGAGTAGCCCTACATCCGGCGTCCCATTTTTATTGCCATGTGTCTGTCAATCACACAGTTGTCATATTAATTCATATGATAAATAAGATCAAAGGGAATTTAAATGGTAAATTCCTTCAAAATTTGTGTTTGCGTTTCCACATCTAATCAGTAGCAGGCGAGTTTCGTCACAACAGAACGATAACTACTTCCTGCTTTCGTGTTTAAGAATCATGGGAAATGTAGTCTTACTGCCGCGAGGGAGTTCTGATATCCACCTTGGCAAAATTATTTGATTGATGACGTCACTTCCGGTCCCGTCCCTTCACGTCAGGTCTAAGTCCTGCCCCCTCTCGCCTCTTTTGGCATCTTGCCAGAGCATGATGGCACTTCCGGTCCCACCCCTTGCACCCAAATATGGGCACGTTTCATATGACGGCATACTTCCGGTCCCGCCCCTTGCACCCAAATATGGACTTCCTATGACGTCATACTCCGGTGGTTGCGAACAAGTCCTGTTTAGATCTTACCTCTTATGCCCAAATATGGACTTCCTGCTGTATTTGCCAACACAAGCTGAGCTTTTCTGGCGGCATGTTTCCAATGCGGGACCGGCGCCAAGTTGAACGGCACAGCCAGCTTCCAATAGCTGCCAGGACCGTGCAAAAAAAGTTTGGATATTGGTGAGTGCATTTGGTTGTTTAGCGCTGTTGAACTGACAACCAACCAAGACAGCATTAAGCTTTAGCTAAACTAATAACCTCCCACTCGCAACAAAAGTGCATATTTGATTTTCAGCTCAAATTGTCGCGTCCCAGTTTTTCATTTTGAAAATCTGGTCAGCATAGACAAGCTTCTACCAGCTAACCCATAGTCTCGGGCTCACGCTAAGCGGGAGAGACTTTGATATCCGACCTAATCGTACGTCTTCATAGTGCTCTAATGGTTACACTCAGGAAGCAATTTCCATCCCTCTGCTACTCTTCTCATCTCACACTATCCGACGTGGTCTTATTTTCGTCCTAGCATCGCCGCATCCTCACAGAAGCGCATTGGCAACACTGCGCCAGACGCAAGCGCGCACATTTTGCATTTCGAACAGGTGCCTGCCCCGCAGCACAGCTTGAGAGTCCAGATACACTGGGCTTTGCAACAATC
Organism: Leptonotus elevatus; assembly: GCF_054856555.1. NCBI lineage: Eukaryota > Metazoa > Chordata > Actinopteri > Syngnathiformes > Syngnathidae > Leptonotus > Leptonotus elevatus. The sequence continues at coordinate 12,580,878 of NC_141242.1, forward strand.
CCGTTCTCACACATGCTTTCCGCCTCTATCGCTATTTACAGCGCAGGAGCTTTGTACTAAAGAGAGGAGAAGAGAATCCCGCGTAGCTTTTTTTCCCCCCAAGAAGAAGCTTTTTTTGTTACAAACGGGGCAACACAAAGTTTCATTTCTGGTCAACGACATCTGGTAACCAGATGAAGATAATTGTCATTCCATACAAAAGTTAGTTTGGGATAAAGAGGATAACGGACCAGGACGTAGCCTGCTAACAAGCATGTTAATGTTTCAGACCTGGCGCTGGCCATGAGAGACATTTGCTTTCTATCACACATCGTAAAAAGCCTGTCAAATTGCCAATAATGATAGAGCCAGCAATGATCCAACTTTTATACGGAATTCACAGCAGCAGGTGGGCATACCAAAATCAGATAGTTAGACATTCGATTAGGGATGTAACCATGACGACAATATCGCGATATTCAATTGCTGCAATATCGTTGTCATCGTGTCACAATATTAAAAGCAGCACATCTGTTAAGACGATAAGGTTGTATATTCCATTTGTGCAGTTCTAGCACCCTCTGGTGGTTAGTTTATTAGTGCACTTTAATTTTTGGCCTGCCCACTGCAGCGGTTTTAGTCATACTAGCAAATATTTTTCAAGATTTCCGTCAAGAAAAACTTTACTTTTGGCACAACAGTGTGAACTACCGAGACCACGAAATTTTGTGCCACTGAGCCAATATGAGCACAAGAGTACAAAAACGCTTTTTCCCCCCAATATAAACTTTTTCAAATTAAATGTAAGTTTATGAATTAATTTATTTATTATGCAATATCGTTAGTTTTTACACAGTATCATACCACACACACACACAAATATTGTGATAATTATCATATCGTGATGTTTGGATATCGTTACATCCCTATGTACGATGATGTATGATATGTATAAAATAATATTAATAAATAGGGCTGCGTGTCGATTCAGACCAGATTTGATTCGATTCAAATCACGATTTGATTGATTTACGATTCGGTTCAGGATGTAATGCAGTACCAATTTTTCTGTTATACATATTTATATTTTAGATTTATATTCTATATATTTATATGTTGTACATAACATTTTGATTTTATTTAAATCATTGCAAACACAGTATAAATGAAATTGGTGAATCCCAAACTGGTGGGGGTTGATTGCACTTTACTGAAAGTCAAGTTTTAATGGTGTCTGAGGACTTCTGCGCAGTCCTGTTGATCACCGTCCATTTTAAAGACCGACTTTACAGTTCCCACTATTTCAAAGCTTTCACTTGGGCAGTGCGCACTGCATCCATTTCACGTCAGCAAGCCGCAAGATGCACTTAAAGAGGCCAAGAGGGGTCAGGGAAAACACAACGATCCAAACGGCAGCGGAGAACGCATTACTATGATGAGTCTTTATTGTGTAATGCCATCCAGTCTAAAAATAACAGCGTTTATTTCCGACAACGTGTTTTATGTGTCGGCCCGAGCGAAAGACGAGGATGTGAGTAGGAGGGTTTGGCGAGAGAACATCTCTCCAGAGGGATTATAGAGTAATGATCAACTACTTCACCCGCAGTCAGCTCCGAACCCTTCATTTGCGTCAACGCGCATGCAGGTGTGGGCAGAGATGGGGGCTAGCCCAGAGCTCCTATACTGGAAGATATAAGCACGCACACACTCCGAACCAATCTGCATTTGACGGGCCGACTTGCCCCGCCGTGCCTCCACTCTCCTGGAACAAACACGATAAACACAGCCAAGGGCACCTCCAGGATTGCTTTGGCCAGCGATTCCTCCTCAATCCTCGCCGTCGCCTTCCTCATCAATGACCGCCTTGCTTGACATTCACACACGCATCGCACGCAAAGCTCAACGCGGCGCCGGGCCGGCCCAGCTGCACGACTGCCCCGGGAGGACGGAAATAATGCCGCCGCACAGCGGTCACCGGAATGCATGATTAGGCTCGCCTCGCAGGGCGGCCGGCTAAACAGACTTTGACCTCAGAGGGGCGGGCATAAGGTCACCTAGCAGTTTAGAAAGCTTGGGTAACTTGTGTGGAGCAGCCAAGCAAAGAGCCAAGGGGGCAGCGGTGACTAGAGAATAGGATTTGAACCAGCAACACTCAAGTAAGAATGAATTGCTGCCGTACAGAGCAGAGCCACTGCAAACTGTGTATAATTTAGGCTGTAAACAATCAGGATTTTGGAGCCGATCCCCGATCAGCAAATAATAATAATAATAATAATAATAAAAACTAAGATCACTGATCCGATCAGAAGTTGGACCTATCTTTTTAAACAACTTGTTTAGTTACTGTATAGTTGAACCCCACTAAGGGATTTGGATTGGCATGGCCCATGAATGGCAAAAAAAAAAAAATAATAATAATAATGGAAAATATTGGAAAAAATTTGAGAAAAAAATACCCTTGAGTGAACAAGATTGTGTTTGCTCGGATCAATGACATTAATCGCTCGGGCAATTATGACAATTCAAACAATCACCGATTTTGCATAAAGTGCAAAGTAGCCAATCAGATCTGCCCAAATTCTAGTACAGTATACATCAACGGAGATGCGTTCCAGACCCGCACGCTATAGATAGTCTGTCATGTGAACAGACTATAAGGCTTCAACTCACAATTATTTTAATAATTGATTAATATGATTATAAATAGATCAATTGGATTCAAAAGTCATTAATTCATTCATTTCCATCCCTTTGTTAAAAAAAACAGCACTTCAAATTGAAAGTGCAAAAAAATGCACCAACACATATTGGGTATGATTCAGTAGTAAAAAAAATTTTTTTTTAATATTTTTTTTAAAAAAGTAAAAGCAGGTGTTTCTTAATTTGATTATTTACAAAGACAGTCAGTCTGATTTCATGGAGGATTTAAGTAATCAGAGAATATTTACTGCTTAGAGGCTGAACTTTTGAAAATTCAAAGTTTAAAAAAAAGAGTCTTACAACGACTATCAAAATAGTTGTTGATTCATTTGATAATTGATTAGTCGTCGATTAATGGATTTTTGCACCTCTAAAAACCCCTCCCACACACTATAAATACCGATAAACATTTCAAAACTAAAATATTTGAACACAGAAACAATTACTTTAAGAGGCTGGGCCTGGTGGGGTATCATTAGTGAGTCTGCGCGTGAGTGTGAGCTGTGGCCGACAGCAGCTCCTAGTAAGAAAAAAAAATGGAGCAAATTGAAGGGAATTCATTTCCTTCCTACAATTGTTCTTTTTCTCTTTTTTTTTTGGATTAGCTGTGTTGAAGTTTGCATTTGGGAATTTAGCAAGGCAGGCAACAAAATATATTGAAACAAGGCAAAAGAAAATGACTACACAGTGCTCTATTATGGCTGTGGCTCCGTTCCAAAACAATTAAAAAGCATTAGGGGAGTGTCAATGTGGACTTGCTGCAAGATAGAGGACATCACGCACTGTTTTAAAAGCATTCACTATACCTTACTATAAAATTTAGCTAAAAGAAAAAAAGAAAAGAAAAACTAGCCACAACATTCCTATCAAATGATCTTTTCCAATCACATTTTTTGTCTTCCTCGTAGGAGTGGAAGAATGGAGGGTTTGCAAAACACACACACTGGGCTCTCTTTATTAGAAATGTGTCTCTTCCCTTCTGCAGCACTTCAGAGTGAATGCCGTCGGAGACACACGCGCGCTCACACACGCACACACCTGGAGATGCAACTACAGAGGAGGCTTGAAAAACAGCAGAAAGGATGCTCTTGTGATGTTTGCACCTTGGACGGGTTTGAAGCACAGTTGCACAGTTAATACAAATGTGGACCGCGGGGGGGGAGGGGAGGCTGTGCTGGGCGTGGCTCCTGTGTTTGTTTTTTTCCCTCGATATGAGATGGCACGTGGGGGAGGAGTGCTAATGTTGGGATAATTTTGTATCACCTAGCGCTGGGGTGAGGGCGGGGGGCGGGGGGGGGGCGGTTTGTGTAGCCTGAGGGCTTTCTCCATGACGCCCATCCCCGAGGTCCAGCTCTGCACTGTTGCCCTGACAGCTACTTGAAAACGCATCAGCAGGGGTGTGCTCAACAACTGCGCCCCCCCCCCCCCTCATCCCTTACACCCCACCCCCTAACTCTTGCTCAATGCATCACCCTTACAGATGCAAAATGCTAAGCTCTAGCCCATAATTATATAATTATGTATTTTCTCGGGACAACACTGAAGAAATGACAGTGTACAGTTTATATAATGCTGTAATGTAACATTGCCTCAAAATAACTATAAATACAGACGCCAATAGCGAAACCCATGGCAACAAAAGTGCGTATACCCCTAAGTGAAAATGCCCAAGGTGTCAGTATTTTGCATGGCCACCATTATTTTTATGCAGCTTTCAATTTTATTTTTAGTTTATTTTGTTAATGAAAATGATTTTCAATTTTAATGACTTACAGTAGTTCATTTTGATTAACGATAACAAAATTGATCCCCTCCCACCTTAGTAAAGACCTTACTCCAAATAAGAACCTGATACTCTCAAACTCATTGAATAAAGGCATTGGATTATGTTAGTTAAATAGGTGCTAAACCCCAGTCAATTTCTGGGTACTTTCAGTGGAATGAAACTCAAATTGAAAGCCAACCGTACCTTCATAATTAACGCCTTACCTCAGACAAACACCACATAGCCTTTCAAATTGAGCAAGGTTTTTAAATCTTGTTCGTCAGCTCTAATAAACCCCAAACAATTTCTGGGTACGTCTTCCATACGAATGGAAAGGAACCCAAATTGAAAGCCAACCATATGCCACCTTCTTAATAAACGCCTTACCTCAGATAAAGACCACAGGCCCTCTCAGATTACATAATGGTATTAAATATTGTTAGTCAGCTCTAATAAACCCAAAACAATTTCCGGGTACATCATCCAAATGAACGGAATGAAACAAAAAATGAAAATCTACTGTATGCCATCTTCTAAATAAATGCCTTACCTCAGATAAACACCACATAGCCTATTGATTTGAATTGAGTACGTTAAATACATCTTGTTAATCAACTCTAAAAAAAAAAATTAAACAAAATAAATAAAAAAAATTAAACACCTTACCTCAAATAAACCCCAGATAGCCTCTTGAATTGCGTAATGGTATTAAAACGTGTTAGCTCTATTAAACCCCAAAATATTACTGGGTACATCATCCATATGAACGCCTTACCTCAGATAAACAACGCATAGCCTCTCGAATTGTGTAAGTAAATCTTATTTGTCAGTCCTAATAAACCCCAAACAATATCAGGGTACTTCATCCATATAAACGAAATTTACTCAAATTGAAAGCCAACTGTATGCCACCTTTATAATTAACACCTTACCTCAAATAAACACCAGATAGCCTCTTGAATTGTATTAAATCTTGTTAGTCAGCTCTACTAAATGCTGTGACTTAATTAAATGTCAGGTGCTTCATCCACATGAATGGAATTAAACTCAATTTGAATACCCGAGCACCCCCCCCCCCCCCCCCGCGCCCCCACACACACCTGCAACAACACTAGTAGACCCTAGCAGACTCCAGGTACTCTAATACTGCATTTGAGTAAAGAGACACCCCTATATTGTACTTGATATCCTCTGTTTTCCTCCAGTCAGGACATCAGCCTTCCCACCGGGCAGGCAGCAGGCAGGCGTCACAGCACACAGCCATGGAAATGTTCTAGCCGCAATCTAATGAGCGCGGGAATGTCACCGCGGGCCTGTCTGCCGGTTGCCGGCCACCAGCAGGCTCGCCCGCCCGCCCGCCCGGCCGTCTCCAACATCCATACATGTTGAATCAGCACAGCTGCCAGACGCCGTTTCCTCCCAATCCCTTTCTCTCCTGCTTTCTTCCACCTTCACGTCCCGTCCCGCTCGCTCGCTCGCTCGGCGTGTCTATTTCCATCACAAGCACAAACGCAGGCCTCCCCCTCACCCCGCTCCATTAAACTAAATGCAGACATCCCGAATGTCTGCTATAAATAAAACGCCACCTTCTCATGTCTGGGCGTGAGCTGAGTTAGGACGAGGACATGCATAGAAAATGAGAATTATTTCAAAAAGAAGTGTCATAAGAGATTTCTTTTTGCCCGAGTACCCCCCCCCCCCCCCCACAACACCCCCCATCCCCGCCCCCTCGCTACCTGCAGGGATAGAACACTCGTGATGACTGTTTTCGGTCTCCAAAGAGGACATCAAACAGGCCGTCTTCACACAGACGGCTCGCTTGCTCGGCGGCTGCAGATTAGAAGATAGCAGCCGGGACGGAGGGAGACGGCAGATAAAAAAAAATGAAATGACTGTCCCGAAACAACATTCGCACTTGAAGACGTCTTTCTAGTGAACGCCGGCTGTGGAAACTGGAAAAAAATGCACTTTCTTCTTTGTGTTGCTACTTTTTTTGTCTTTCTCATGATGTATCTCCAAATGCTCTCATAGAGGAGATTTTCATCTGAGCTGCTTCTGTGCATTCTGTCAACATTTTTTTTTTTTTATCAACCTGGATTTTTAGTGATGGATGATGCTGGCCTTCTCGTGATATTGCAATTCAATGCACACAGTGATAACGTCATAATGAAGAAGAGCATAAACATCCACCAACGTCGGCCATTTGCATTTGAATCCTCAGCAAACTCATCCATGTATCCTGGGCTCATACCGGAGCGACACAACAAAATTTGTCCAACTGCAGAACAACTGACCAAAAAAATACAAAATAAAACAAAAAGTTGTTTTCTTACTACAGTCTTACTACAGCTAATTAGTGAAATTTTGCTTATCTGCAGGGTAACCTGTGGAGCAAAAACTTGACCTGCAAGGAAAAAATAAACTGACTGCAATTTTGAAACCAGCATGCCAATTTCACATTCGAACGAACTGTATAGATTTTTTTTCAGTGTTGTTCATCTATAAACCAAACCTTCTTTCTCTTTACATTCTCGCCAACAATGAGATAAGAGAAAGATGATCACATGGTGTTTGTTGTGAAGCATTTTGCAGCTCATCTGCGATCCTAATGAGGACTGATGGAGCCAAAGGTGAGGTGGAAAGCTGACCAAATTTACAATTAATCAGCACTAGAATGTCAAGTACAAATGTGCCTTGACTTACAAGATTCATTCGTTCCGAGACTATGCTTGTATCTATTCTCAAATCATCTGTACCCATTGAAATGAATGGAAATGCAAGTCATTTGTTCCAATCCCACATTGTGCTAGTTCTGGTGTGCACGCCCTGGCCACATGGGGGCAGTGCACTGCAGACATACAACCATACGCAAAGAAGAGTTTCGCGACTGACTCAGTACTGCTTTATTATGCTTACAGTTACAACTACTGCCACATTGATGCTAGTAGCGTTAGCCCATCTATGACGTTTAGCATTGTGTGTTAGCATTAAGCTAGCAAAGACAAAGTTATAATGTTATTTGAAAGACACTACATGTAATTCTCTCAGCTGTATGTTTTTTAACTACATTTGGAGTGGCTCAGAACATTTTGAAGCAAACACGTGTATTGTTTTTTTTTTAAATGCCAAACAAATTGTGAGCACAGCCTCCATTAAATCGAATCTGGTAAACTAGGTATAATGGTGGAAGTCCACCTTCTCAGAATATTTGGAATGTATACTCCTTTCATTGACTTGTAAAACGAAAACAAGTGTTAGACAACCAACACACATTTTTCATCAACTGTTCAGACCACACACACTGCACAGCATTTCCCACCAGTGGGTGACTTCTACTTGGGGGTGAATGCACGTTCCTCAGGACAAAGTGAATAAAGACTAAATGATTGAAAAAGCAGTTTGTGGAATTGCCATACCTTGAAAGTGGAACGCTCTTGATTCTCTGTGGAAGCCTTGGACCTGAGTAACTCCATCAAATCCATCTCCGGGCATGAGTTCGTCCAACACGCTGATGCGCAGAGCTGGGTCGACCCCAAAACCTTGCACTAATTTGCAGAAATATAAACGTTGATTGTTAATGCCGGTTGTGGATGTCGCGATTCTTGAGAGGTTTTTCTTGTCAAGCGCATAAAAACAACATATGAATTAATTATGGAAGGCAACATGGATGGATCAGCGATGGCAAATGTCCTTACCTGAGCAAGCACAGAATATGCAGACAACCAGAAATAGCTGTAACAATCCCATGGCGAACGTGTGTTTGAAAACTAAAATTAGTCCATATTTTGTCCACTTCTGACAGATAGTTCGATGCTGAGAATATTAGCAATCCAGGATGCTGAGCGAGGGCATTATCCAAACTTTACATCCCCGGCGATGAGGAGGCGTTAACACACCAACAAAAAAAACACACCAAAAAAAAATAGCAAAGATGGAAGTCCGGCGTTGTTCTTATGACTCCATGGAGGGCGTGTGGATGTGCTCCATGAGCGCCGTGCGCGGGCACAGGTGGATGCGCGGAGGAAGCACAAAGGGAACCGTGACGCCGCCTTCACCAGCTCAACAGACGGTCCTGCCGCGGCTCAGGGAGGAAGGAAGGGAGCTGCTGCCGCCCAGGGTGGAGGGGAGAGCGGGGAGGGAGGGAGGGAGGGAGGGAGGGTTGGGAGCACTCCCCCTGTCCTGGTAGGAAGACGAGGAGGAGAGTGGGGGAACTGCGTCTCCTTGTGGTGGGACAATATAAAACTCAAGCAAGCTTGACACGGTACCGCAAGGTTGGAATACCATGGACCCATAGAGGGAGACCGGGACTAGTTGTTTCACTTTTGATACTTTTATATTTTTCTTAGAATCAATATATCATATATGAACAAAATGTATACCAGATGAAAGACCAACGTCTTAGGTAGTCATGTCATTTTCATACTTTGTGTTAGTGCAGAGTTATAAGCCACCAAATAGAGAGAGTGAACATGTGACATGTTGCCCCACCAATGGGTTAGTTGTCACACTATATGGGGTAAGGTGTCACACTGGATTTTGCAACTCCTCAAACAAAGACAAACTTATCCTTTTTCTCCTGGTTTTTTTTTTGTGTTTTTTACAGCCAGAGAAATTGCTCATCATTGATCTTGACAATTTACCATATCCATTGAGCAAACTTTAACATAAAATATTCTGAAATAGATTAAAGTCCTTAGGAGCTGCTGGCATGTAGGTCATAGCTCTAAGCCTCAAATGCTTGTTTTGCTTCCCTTAAACTGGAAATTTGAGATTAAATTGAATTAAATTGAATTTAAAAAATAAAAAATAAAAAAGCATTTTGGTTAGTGGATGAATGGTTCATCATGAAACTTAAACCAGCCCTCACATGTAGGCATACTGTAGTTCCAACAACTGGAAAATACATTTTTAAACAATGAAACAAAACCTGGCAAACTAATTTCCTCACTCCTCAGACTCGTCATCTGAAGAAAAATTCTGGCATACGCAAACATAGTTGCCACCGGTACATTTTTCATTGGCCCGTTCTTTGCATATGTGACAAAAGAAAACAAAATGATTGAGACAAGTTGCCCCAAACTACCATGTTGGTTAACACTTGCTCTAGTTTAAAGTTAGCTTAAAACAGAGCCGTGACTGAGGCATGACAAGATGCCTGAATCTCTCTTCTAACAAGTCCACATGATTTGCTGCTAGAATTTGTGTATGTACGACGCCTGTTTCAAAATATATGAAGTTGAAAAATGGTACTTGCCGTTGTGCAAAACAGATCTTATCTCAGCTTCTCAGACAGTGCACAACCCCTGAACATTTGTTCGAAGAAAACTAGTATTCCACTTTTTTGTTGTTGCGCCCTCTGGTGGACAAGAACGTTGCAATGTGACAACTTACCCGCGATACAACTAGCCCCGGTCTCCCTACATACTCGTGGTTCAGCACCCGCGGATACAAATCTTCTTTAAAATCCACTTTTTAATTCATTATTTTTAATTACTTAACTTATTTTTTCATTTTTTTACATTTACAATGCATGTTTTAATCATTTTAATTAAGCAAAAGAACGCTGGTTCCAAAGCAGTACGTCTCAAAGGAAGGCAGAAAAGTAAGGATGTAAAATTAGTATAAGATACATGAGCAAAAAGCAGGTGTGACAAAATAATTTAATGAAAAATAGAAGGAAGGAAGGAAGGAAGGAAGGAAGGAAAGTAGTGTATTGAATGCTGTTGTACGAATCGTCTCATCTTCTTTTGTGTCAAATTGAATCCTTACCATATCATTTCATGCTATTGTATCATATCTCATCTAATCTACTTTGTGTGGTATAGTATGATATCATTTCGTTATCTGTTCCTATTATGTCTTGTCTCCTTTGCGTCACATGGTATTGTTATTGCATGATATTTTCCAGGGCACGTTGCATCGTACATTGTTTCGTCTTATCTCTGTTATCCTGTTTTACTATGCATGGAATTCCACTGGCAATGAACTACGAAGCTCGTCAAAGCTGCACATGACACACTCATCGGATCAGCTGCATCGGACATGACAACGGTGATGCCTCATTTGTTCCGTGACCACGCTCTAAACTCCAAATACTCGCATCTCAAATCATCTTTCCAAATCAAATGAATGGAAATGCCAGGAATCCATTCCAGATTCTGCCCCTCTCCCCACGCTCCAAAAAAAAAAAAGTTTTTTGTTTTGTTTTTAAAGAGCGCAAACCATATTATTTACTTAAAAACATTTATAGGCTAGTATTAGCAATGGTACCATGATTAAATAGAATGTAAAGAATTAAAGTGTCTTGGCATATGGGTAGCATTATAATACATTCTTTAAGACAAAAAAAGAAGACTTTTACAACTACTACATTTTTCGGCAAAGGATAAACATTACATGCTTGTGAGTATTTTTATTCTGCGTGCATGAGGCACCATTAACCCTGGAGAACCCAAGAACCCTTTTCTTCTTTGGAAAATTATGAATTACACATTAAATGACTGCTATAAGTTCACTGAACATCAAAATAGATGTTTTTTCAATTTTAACCCTTTTTTTTTAAACTAGCTCAGAGTTGCTAATTTATCAAAATATATATATATAAAACATACTCCTAGGCATTCTGCAACATGATATGAAATAGATGAACAAAAAAAACACAATTTTACCATCTGATGGTTTGCTGAAAAGATGGTTTTGTTTGGATTGATTTCCAGCTCAACAAAATTGGCATGTTGCCAGCCATCTTGTCACCACCACTCTGGCTCATGTAAGTGCAATATTCATCCACTAGATGACCCCATGCAGGGGTCAGAAGTGGCACTCTGGAGTTTTGAAGTGAAATTTGTAAAAACAAAAAAACAAAAAGGTCTTTGTTATTTGAGTAGCAGAATTTATAGGGGCCAAATTTGACCCCGTGGGTTCTCCAGGGTAAAATATTCAAATATTTTTTTCCATTGATGCTATTTGTACGCCATCTATGGCGTTTTGCATTGTGTGTCAGCATTTAGCTAGCGGACGACAATGTTGTGTTTAAAACACACAATGCGTAATTCTCTATTGTAATTATGTGATGCGTGGTGGTTTATCGGCCATGGACGGCGCAGCGGGACAGCAAAAATGGGAGAGCAACTGGAAGTCCACAGGTTCACTTTTATTAAAAAAGAAACAAAAGAAAACAGTGGGCTAGGCGAGTTTTGGGCGAATTACCTTTACTCCTCTTTCAAACCGGTCTTTTCAAATGACTGTTTAAGCAGACTGTCAAATGTTGCATGCTTAAGGTCACGCCATCATCACTTTTTGTTCTCTGACAAGTCATCACCCTCCGCTGTCAGCTGAGCTTTTGTCTTTTTGACACATGGCAATAAACTCGATGAAAACGGGCCGCTCGGCTGCCTTTGTGACTCATCCTCATCAATGTCTTTTTATAGAGCCCGGATGCTTTGAATATTACTTCAGTGATTGTTGAAATTGCATCCGCCTGGTCCATGGGAACACTTACCTTTTGGAGAGAGCCCTTGTGAAGTTTCTTGCAAGGAAACAGTGTTTCTCTATGCCCGGCATGCTGATAAATTCTCTGCCAGATGGACAGCGACAGAAGTGTTTCTCTCTAACGCCATCCGAAATTGACAACACACTTCAGCCAATCCCTGAATGACTTGGAAAGACTTTTGTTGGCTGCGCCGGCCGCGTTGAAGTAGCCCGTCAAGTGATTCTGGGGAGAGTTCCAGATCTCTTCCCGAGCTCAGCTTTTTTACTTAGAACCCCCAAAGTATCAGCATTTGGATCTCCATGCCGCTCTACGTTGCTTCCACTCATGCCAGCAACATGCTCTGTGATCACTGTTTTAAAACTAGATGATAAAAAAAAGAGGAAGCATCGGTGGTGTCTTGCACTTATGCCCCCCCCCCCCCCCCCGCACTCTATACATTATTAATACAATAACATTTCCTCTAGGTCCACCCAGGAAATGTAATTACTTTGTATAGCCCACAAGTTGTCATTTCCTGTAGCGCCATGGGGAAAATAGAAAGGCTATGAAGCAAGTCCCCAGCCAAGAATGAAAAATAATAAGAGCGCAAACCTTTAGTGGTGACGATCGCACACGCTAAAAGCAGGAGTCGCCACCAATTCTGAAAAGCCGAAATGCTTCTTGGGCACAATTGTCACGAACGATTTGGTATAATACTCAACATAAATCAATAAACGACACTTTATTTGTATAAATCTCTGTAGCCTGCACATTTACCTTTTCAAATGATCACTTACGCGTCAACAGTCGTAGGAAATGATCAAATCCCGTCACTACTTGCACCTGTGCGTACCATGTTGGTGACTCCTGCTTTAAGTAGATAAAGTCAAACTTTGGCGGTAACAAGATGATTCACAGATAACAAAAATAGTGTGCAAAAATACGTCAGTATGCCTTTATAATGTATTTATTTACATTAAAATGGCACACAATTCTTATCTTGCATAAATTAACGTGGTTATGTGAAACAATGATTTGTGCAAATCTATTGGCAGGTATCTGGACTGGACTGACTGCTTTATTTTTTTAAAGCTAGCAGAGTAGCATGAATGTAAATAAGTTACAACTAAGCAAGCTAAGAAGCTAACGCTATTTTCATGTTTATTTTTTATAGACAATGATGATACATGCCTCGACCCTGGGCCTTTTTTTTCCCCTCCTCTTCCTTCCGCCGCTTTCTTAATGCAGCACCTGAGGGCTTGGACCTTTTCATTGAAAAGGTTTTTGATGTATAGACAACAACACAAGCGTGCCATGCAACGCTCTGAGATGATGCGCGACCCCTCCCCCTACCTTTCACTTTAAACGGCAGGTTCAGGGGGACAGGTCATAATCTCATAGTCATTTATTTGAACTAGAAGTTATGCTGCATGTGCTCATGTATGTACAACAATTAATTTTGGGAAATGTGTTATAATGTGATTAGATTAATTGTATATGTAGGGCTTTATTTGATCTTTTATTTGTTGTAGTGTAAGCAATGGATAAGGGTTTATAACTTACACTAATATCTATGCATTTAATAAAAGTGCATGTTCTGTTTATTTTCCATGATTCGTGTTTTTCTTCTTCATTTGCTTTATTTTCTATTTTAATGATTTATTATGAAATAATAACTTATTTTACATGATATAATTTAGTGGGGGTAGGATTAGATAAATTCTTGTACTTCTTCCTACTCCCTTTGAACATGTAAATTCTGACTTTACTAATAATTATTTTCCTTTTTATCTTTTATTTTCTTTCTTTCTCTTCAATTTTGTATTGCATTTATATGTTCAATAAACCACACCAAAACAAACCAAATAAACTAATTATTATATGAAATATATATGCTGTATAACATATTTTAACCTGAGGGGGAAAAATATTTTATTATCTTCTTTTTTTTTGCCCTGCGATTTGTTCTGCAACTTGGCGTCCCATCCACTAGATGACGCCCTAGGCGACCGCCTAGTTCGCCTATGCCAAGTTTGTTAATGCAAGTACAGTTCACTTCACTTAACTCAGAAGAATGAGTTATATTTACAACCATGTCCTTTTTGTCCTAACACTCTTGAACACCCTGAAAATAGAGGTACATTAAATGGCTATCATTCCAAAAATTGTTAATTTTATATATATATGAATAAAGAAATAAAGAAATAAATATATTTAGTTAAACACCTTAAATTAAAGATGGAAACGCTGTATTTTAATCATATGGTGACTATTTTAGTTAATAAGTTAAAAATTGTTAATTAAAGTCGTTTTAATTTATGTCTATGAAATGGTGTCTGAAGGATAAATCATGCATTTAGACCTGGCTGTTTGTTTCTTGGCAAGAATATTGCTCAAACTCATCAATAAAATGTTTTCATGAAAAGTGTTGCATAATTTTATTGGGCCTAATTATTATTATTGTTGTTCTTGTTAACATTAATAATTTTATCATTGTACAGTATTTGTATTTTTTTTAATTCATGTTCCATCGCCTACCCGTCAGAGCCATCTTGTGTGGAAGATGGCAAACTACAGTCACAGAGCTGGCTCTTTGGTCATTATTTTTATTTATTTCATTAATCCCAGGAATTGAGGGGAAATGATTCATATTAAGCAACTGTACCCTTTTTTAAATTCATATATAATTTCAAAGTAACCTCATAGGCTATATTATTTAGCCGCATTATTTTGTCTTCAATTAATACATTTTAGGTTGGTTACCCTATCTGCATTTTCTATTATTATTATTATTATTTAACTAGTGTTTTCTCAAAATTGTAGAGTATTTTTTCCTAATTCATTAGTTGTATTTGTACTTAATAAATTCCAGGAATTAAATTAAATAGGTTAAATTATTTAGACTCATTATTTTGTCTTCAATTAATACATTACAGGTTCTCGTTTATTATTATTTAATTAGTGTTTTAATAATATTGTGGAGTATTTTTTTTTTCAAATTTATCATTTTTATTTTTACTTAATAAATTCCAGGAATTAAATGAAAATTTGAAAAAAAAAAAGTATTCTTAAATTGTACATAGTGTGTTGTGGTCATGAGTTTACATACCCTGGAAGAATTTTTAAGACATGTACCATTTGTTAAGAAAAACACGATTCATTATTATATTAATTTTTGAAGGAATTCTAATTAAACTATAAAGCATTTCAGAACAGCCCAATCATTAATTAAACATGACAAAGCATTAAATGGTCCTTGTTCAGTCCTATTTGCCCAAAATTGCTAATACTGTAACTGCCAGTGAAGGTAAAATTATGAGCACAACTGTATATGAATCCTAACTGACCATTCTATGTTCTCTCATGCGTGCTACCACAGAAATATTTCATTTGAAAATGTCTCGCTTTTAATTTTTAATTTTTCCATTCCACAGGGTCGGGTGCTTCTCGGTGAGTTTGTGGAATGGTACAAAGCTCACGAGGCCTAGTGGCAGACGACAACACAACTCTAAAGAAGTGGAAGGAGCACAACAAATGCAGGAAGAAGAAAAGGGAAAATGGCGTCAATTGCACACCGACGGACTGTGACTTCTCACACAATCGCACGCGCACTTTTGGTTGTCCCTCTTGATTGTTTATTGATGTTGACAAAAATATAAATATTTCTTTGTGGTTTATGTTGATGGTCATGTGATTTGACTATGACAGAAGTGAAATGAATATGTTAAGCTTGTACAACAATATTTTTTATTGTTTTCATTAATTGTGTGCCTCTGATTTCCGCACCCGTCCCTCTATATTGGATTAAAGGACGGTCGGTCAACTTTTGGCCAAGCACTTATTCACCATGAGCAATTTTCATGGTCATTCCACTGATGTCTTTTCGTTATAGACACGATGAGATAAATGAGCGGCTTCATTTATTTACTCCAGCGGAAAAATCCGCCTACTTTAGCTCTCACGTTGTAATTCTCTTTGTAGCTCTGTGGGTTAAGGTTTGAAAAATTCACCACTTTGAGGGCTTTAGCATCCTCCAAAATTTGAACTGGAACCCGGCACCATGAATTTTGGTTGGCAATTCTATCGTGAGTGGAACCACAAAAAGAAAATATCTCAACAACCAAGCCATAAAGATGCCAAAGTCTGCCATTTTGGTTTGAACTTTGAAGCTGCCATTTTAGACTCATTTTGTCCTTCAAAGACAAACTTGCCAATTTACCCCATCGCAACCAAATTCGAACCGCGTTTATAAAACAGACACTCAATTGCATGAAGTTTGAGTTCTAATGAATTTTATGATGATGATTTCTATTTCATTTTTTTCTAACCTTTTTTAGTACATTGCTGGGAAAAAAACAACCATTGTTACAACTATGCTATACTAAACGAGACTCGGAGCGGGATAACCTGACCTAACAGTCCAGTCCTGGCAGCGTGGAGCACTGCAGGATGCGCAGGTAATTCTTGACCTTGTCCGAGTCTCGACGGAGGCAGTAGAGCAGGTCGTTGCGGTCCAGCGAGCTCAGACCTCCTCTCTTGTAGAAGGCAAAGGTGGACGAATGGAGCGCTCGCTCAGGCCGGACGGGAACGACCGCGTTGCTGAGCACGCCCTGAAGCTTCATCTAAAGAAGAAGAAGGGAGGGGGGGGGGGGGGGGGGTATTTATATTAATCAGGATACTCTTGGTCATAATTCTTAAAGGGGAAGTCAAGTCAAAAATGTTCTTTACAATATGTTCTATGCGCCCCCACTAGTCAAAACACGGCATTTATGGAATATGAATTAAGCAGTACAATCCATTTTGTCACTTGCTGTCGACTGAAAATGACATCACAGTGCCTAAGGGCTTGTGAACGTCACATGTCCAAACCCAGAAAACAAGTCGTGAATTACTAAGTTTTTTTTAGTATTTATTATGGACATGTTGTACACCTGCTATACAATCTAATGACATCCAATACCACAGCTTTATGAAATTCTGCCTCGACAAAGATAACACTATCAAATTATAGAATTATGTGACATTTAAAATAAATATATTTATTAAAACAGCATCATATTGAGCTTTATGCAAGTTTTATATTAAATTGTTTTGTTTTGGTGATCTTTTTAAGCTATCTTAGTATTTTTTTTCTACCATTTTTTTTCTAAAAACATTTGTTTTCCAAGTTGGCTCTTTTTCTTTCTTTTATTTTTTTTTTACTTTTGAAAGCTTTTTTTTTATATACTTTCATTTGGGTTGCCAATTATTATTTTTTTTGACATTTAGATTTTTTTTGGTTTACCTTTTTCAATATATATATATATATATATTCTAGCGTTTTAAATACATACATATTTATTTATTTTTTGGGTAATTTGCAAATTATGTTTTATTTATATGGCCTGATATAGCCAGTGAAAATCTGTAAAAAAAAATAAAAATATAATTCATAACTGTTATGAAAACAAAAAATTTAATTTAAAAAAATAAATAAATAAAAGGTCTGGGGAAAATGACCATCAACAAGTGGAGGTTTCCACAGGTTAGGTTCCCTCTATGAATAAGGGAATCTATACAAATGCCAAACCATGACTACTGCGAGGGGTGGTGGCTTTGGGGTAGTAGGGTTCACTATATTCTAAATAAGACGTCATGCAAACAAATGTGTGATTTCTTAATTAAAGAGATCAACAACAACAGGTACACCTCAAACGTAACGCCATACAATACAAAAGCAAAGCAAACCGTCGTCATGCTGACCTTCTCTGCCATTTTTAAGACTCCTTCTCTCAGTTCTTGCATCACATCGCTCATCTCCAGCACCTTGTTGGAGCTGAAGTGACTGAACCGCTCACGGTTCTTGTTCCGGTTTTGGTCCTGGCGCATGCTCTGGTGCAGCTGTGACAAGGGGTCCCCCCAGGCCCCCAGCAGCCTCAGGATCACCTCGGTCAGCTGCTCTCTCTGCACACACGGGAGCGAAGCTTCTTCAAAAAATATAAACAGTTTGTTTCGGCATGTTCGTCCAAGAAGGTTTGAGCTGCATGTGTACCACTTTTTCTAAATTTTTAAAAATGAAAGGCAGCTTAGAAATGGTCGTCAAATTGCAGAAACCTTGTTTTACAAATAAATAGTCTCATACTGTATTCAAATTCCTTAATAAAAGGTAAACATCTGTTTTGTAGATTCCAGGTTTATTTACTTTCATTTCCATATATGAAAAAATTTCAATTTTTATAATCCTACTAATAATGCACATTTGTGTGTGTATAAGTTGTATACTCACATCTAGACGTTTTGCATTCTGCTTATCGCCCGGTGTCAGGATGTCATGTGTGTGACATTTCCACTTTCTGAGCATGTTGCGGCTGGGGAACAAGTAGTGGTCCTGTTTAAGAATAAGAGAGTCAGATAGTCAGAGAGAGAGAGAGAGAGAGAGAGAGAGAGAAAGTCAAAGACAGAACTAGAAAGAGAGAAAGAAAGAGAGAGTGTCAAAGACAGAATAAAAGAGAGTCAGAGAGAGAGAGAGAGAGAGAGAGTCAAACACAGAGAGTCAGAGAGTGAAGGACAGAGTCAGACAGTCAGACAGCCAGAGAGAGAGAGAGAGAAAGAGTGAGAAAGAGAGAGAGAGAGAGAGAGAGTCAAAGACAGAATAAGAGAGTGAAAGAGAGAGTCAGACAATCAAAGAGACTGAGAGAGAGGGAGAGAGAGAATGAGAGAGAGAGATGGAGAGAGAATCAAAGACAGAATTAGAAAGAGAGAGTGCGAGAAAATCAAAGAAAATAAAAGAGTCAGACAGTGAGAGAGAGAGAGAGAGAGAGATGCAGAGAGAGTCAGAGATAGAGAGAGAGTCAAACAGAGAGTCAGAGAGTGAAGGAGAGAGTCAGACAGTCAGAGTGTGAGAGAGAGAGAGAGAGAGAGAGAGAGAGAGAGAGAGAGAGAGAGAGATAGAGAGAGAGAGAGAGAGAGTCAAAGACTGAATAAGAGAGTGAAAGAGAGAGTCAGACAATCAAAGAGACAGAGAGAGATGGAGAGAGTCAAAGACAGAATTAGAAAGAGAGAGAGAGTCAAACACAGAAATAAGAGAGAGTCAAACACAGAGTCAGAGAGTGAAGGAGAGAGTCATACAGTCGGAGAGAGAGAGAGAGAGAGATACAAAGACAGAATAAGCGAGTGAAAGATCCCATCCAATCCAATCCCCTTTATTTCTATAGCACATTTTATGAACAAATGTTTCCAAAGTGCTGCACATTAAGATCCGCACACTATCATACACGTGAAATCACGTAAAAGCAACTATAAAAATAAAAACAATCAACAAAATAATAAAATACAATAGGTAAAATAAAAAGATGGAGAGAGTCAAAGAGAGAATGAGAGTGTTAAAGACAGATGACAACAACATTTACAGAGAGGGAGAGAGAGATTCACACAAAATCTGAAGACAGAGTGAGAGAGGGGAAAAGGGAGAGGAGGAGTCAAAAACAGAGTAAATGAAAGAAAGAGCGAGAGCGATAGATAGGGGTCAGGGGTCAGAGAGAGAACTTTATATTGGGAATTTTGTTGTTGGACATTCAAAAGTTGAGAGAATCTCAAATTAAGTTCACTTGTGCATTTTATTTCCACCCCAAAATGTCATCTAAAATCTGAACATCCCTCCTTTTTTTGGGTGAGTAGTCTATGTCATGCGGAAAAGCCCTTTTTGGTTAGCTAACTCACAGATTGCGATTGCAGGTCGCTGGAGATGCCGTGCATCCTGGACGACTGCTGCATGACGCGCTCGAAGAGGTCAGCCAAGGTGGGGAGGGGGCACCCGGCTTGTCCGTAGGCACACATGGGGGCGCCGGCCACGCTCAGGAAAAACTGCGCCAGCGTCACCGCGGCAAAGGAAACTACAGGCGGGAAAGAAAGGAAGCTTTCAACTCCATATTCCGTCATTCGTTATAAATCCTACCTTTTGTCATGGTTCCTGTTTTGACAGCAGCAGTCTTGTCAAGGGGTTGGTTCGAGTGCAATGACGATGCCGACTAGACAAACTCATTTATATACACTCGTTAAGCGTACGTCACGTGACTTATTTGTGCGTGTTGTTAAGACAACTCGGGCGGAAAACCGACGACAAACCTTGGCAATTTGCGCACTGGACTGCATGGGACATTAAGGATGCATAAAGGGGTTATAAAAAGTCGACACACCCCTGTTCTAAGGTCTCTCTTTTAATTATTATTATTATTATTTTTTAATCATTTCAAAACTTTTTCCACCATTAATGTGACTTACGGCCTATAAAACCTAATTGAAATAAAATATTTTAGAAAGGAAATAAAAATAAGATGTGGTTGAACAAGTGTTCACCCCCTTGTACGAACAAATCACATTAATAATGCAAGTCAGCACACACCTGTCACCATTTAACTGCAAATTAAGCAGTTTTTCCAGCCTTTTGCACTTTCTAGTAGAAACGATAATGTTGCATGTAATTGCCAAGTCTGTACACAGTCATATTCAAGCTCTAAGAGTGTGCACACACATTTTTACTTCCCTTTTGAAAATATTACATTTTATGTTCCATTTGTGTCATAAAGCTTATAGGTAACAATGGTAGAAAAATGTTGGGAAATAATTTATCTTGGTCAACCTAAAAACATTTCTTGACATGAATGTTATATGCGACCTCACTAGTCTAAACATGACATTCTGATTAAAATTTGTGGAATATGAGTTATGAAGCAAAATTCTGCCATTTTTATCCATTTCAGGGGGCGGCCATTTTGCCAGTGGCTGTCGACTGAAGATGACGTCACAGTTGCTCAGGCAACAAGCAATCATAGCTCACCTGTTTTCTGAAGCTGTGCTGTGATTGGTTATTACCTAAGCAACTGTGATGTCATTTTCAGTCAACAGCAAGTGGCAAAATGGCCGTGAAATGGATAAAAATGGCTGGATTTTGCTGCTTAACTCATATTCTACTAACGCAATATTAACCAAAATACCATATTTAGACCAGTGGGGCTGCATAGAACATATTGTCAAAACATTTTGGGGAGGTTGACCTGGCATTCGTCTACAGGGGTGTGCATACGTTATCTCCACCAACAAGCAAACAGGAAGTCCGGAACCGAGATTCAAACCCAGATCTCAGAACTGTGAGGCATGTTCCAGGTACTAAATTTAGTAGTACTAAACACCGTACTGCTGTAAAATAATATCAAGCATTTTTGGCTGTTAAAAATATGAGTCAAATTGATGTAAACAGTTTTTTACTATTTTATTGTCATTCTTCTTAAATATAAAATAGAATCTAGAGTCAATATACATCATGTACAGGTTGGAGTGCATTCTAATACAGTGTGCTATCGGAGCAGAGATGAGTGAGCCCAATCAGCCGCCCCCTCAAAATGCCAAGAAATGCTCCATGTCAAGATTAGCGCTCAACATCTGTGATGCTTCCACTTGCGCGTGGCCCCGGCGATGTTGGCGTCTTTCTTGTGCCAGGGGAAGAGGCGGGCGATGGCGAGGGTACCGTCGGGCCGCACAGAGCCGGTCAGCACGTAGAGCTGCGAGCGTCCGGGCCGCACCAGCGCGTTGGCGCAGCGCAGGTTGATGAGCAGCCACTGGTGCAGCAGGTGGTGGGTGTCGTAGGGCAACAGCGGGCCCTGGCGGATGAACTCCACGCGGCCCTCCACTTCGAACTCGGGCTCGCCCGTCAGGAGGCGGCGGCGGCGCACTTTAGCGGTAACAGCTGTCAAAATTGGGGGAAACATTTTGTTAATCTGACAGAAGCCAAAAAACTCAAAAGTTAAAAAATCTGTGTTCTTTTATTGGATTGGAATCATCTACTCAGTACCTCTGTAACAAACATTTCCGTTGTAAGTGCTTGCCGCCATTTTGCGGCATTTATGGAAAATTACAAACCCCTTTTTAAGGGGCATCAATTACTCATAGATTTTTGCTATTAACGGAAAGGTTCAGTACTCACTACATTTGAACAGCACTACCAAAGGGCAACTTCCCTATACAGTGGCGCTGTATAGCGCGTTGGAGGTGATTCCCAACACAGCCAGTGATATGATCAAACTAAATCAAAATGGATTCCAATGCTTACCAAAGTCATGTTGGCAGAAATAATCCAGGACTGTTTTCATAGCCGGAGCTTCTCCCACCATTGGACAGTTTTGACAGGCTGCTTTGGGCAAATCTGCAAAAAAATTTAATAAATACAAATCATTGAACCTTCCCAAACTGTCCCTCACTAACATAATTTCAAGTGCACATCCAAGTGGTCACTTATTTTCACATGTCAACTGCAAAGTATTTGGATTTTGTTTCATATTTTTGTTGACAAATGACTTTTTTGCATCCCCTTTTTACAGACAAATAACTTATTGTAAGGCTGCCTTTTCTATGCAATTATATTTTGTTAAACAAATATATGAATGTTCATTCACTGTCTAATAAAATCCAGAAGTATTTTTTTTATTTTTTATAAATATAACAAACTGAATGAAAACTGGAAATGTGTGCTTGTGCACGTTATGATTTTTATGTTTGTTTGTTTTTAGCCCATGCAGTCACATCACATTTGCGGCCATAATCATTTTTTGTTGAAGTTTTAACTTGAATTAAATTTGAGATATAATGAAAATTTTTACTTCTACGCAACTATATAATACTAACCATATATATATATATATATATAAATAAAATATATCAAATGATAAGTCACTGGTGTGGAAAATAAGCATTTCATTATTATTTTTGACTGTGATGTGTGTGTTTTTTAAATGGAAATGATTTTCTGAAATATTTTTCCTATACTGCACCTTTTTTCATTTTGGTTTTGTGTGTGGCGTTTACCTTTTGCAAAATGGCTGAACTTGGCGTGCGGAGACAGGCACCTGTCTTCCTCGGTGGGGAAGCGGTCGCAGTCAAGTGCTTGGGGCCAAGGATGCCCCTGGCAGGCGAGCACGGGGGCACAGCTGTCCCTCACGGCCACGCACAGACTCCGACAGGGCTGGATGAACCTGAAGGCGGGAAGAGAAGCGCCGGAATGTTAAACTCGCACGAGCGAGGACCCCCGACGAGGAGTCAAACTAGGAAAGTGAACTCACGTGTCGAGACAGACGGGAGCGATGATGGAGCAGAGGAAGGCCTGGGCTTGGGGATGGCAGCCCGTCTGCAGCAGGGGCCTCCAGTCCTCAGAGCGCGGCACCACTTCACCCTCCAAGTTGCTGTGGCCCAAGAAGTTGGGGAGGCGCATCTCTGAGTAGCCCACGTCTTTGCACACCTTCATCTGGTTGGGGATGGCCACGCATCGGGTGGACTGGCCCAGGTCGAAGGCCTCCAGTGGGGTCAGGAGAGTCGCGGCGAAGAAGAAGAGCGCGGCCATGCTGAGAGCGGATGACAGGAGTGTGGCCGAGGGCGGCTTTATATACCGGCGCGAGAGCCAGCCCCGTCAGTCTGTCAGTCTCTTATCAACTACCTATCAAAGACGCCGAGACGATGTGTTTGGAGACAACGGCTTTTTTGTCATGGCTGCAGACAGAGAGGGGGGCACGCAAAAAAGGCGGAGGAGAGGGGGGCCGTGTGTGAAGCCGGGGGAGACAATGGGCAGTCACAGCCCAGCTCCAAAGAGTTAAAAGCCGACAGAAGGAGGAGAGTGTGGGGACATGTCTTGGGAGAAAACACAATTGCTTTTGCTTTTTTGATCGTTTTATCTCATAAATGTGGGGGGCACCTCCAAATTTACCAATGAAAATCATCAAAGTTCAAATGTATTCTGTACCCCTCATCTGAAAATATGTACCAATAGAAAACGCTCATCATTAAAATGAACTGTGAACCAACACAAAAACATATCTCCTAACATATCTGAGAAATGAAAAACAAAAAAACATGTCTGAAATGCACCTCGCCTCAGCCAATAAAAAACATCAATCTGAAAACGTAACCAGGACAAGTGAAAAAACGAAAATGTAAAAAACTAGTACAGTTGTCCCTTGCTATTTGATGGGTCACCTATTCCAATTGCTTATGAGAAAAAATAAATACAAATTCAATGATTGCGGGAATGGTCTGGAATAGGTGTCAAAATTATTCCAAGGTAATTGATTATTAAATTAATTAGACAAGCATTTTAATAATTGAGCAATTTTTTTATTTAAAATTGTCCAATTGCTCTGTTTTCAGCACATCAACAGTTAATTGTTTACTGATTTCTGTAGTCCTTCATGAAACAAGACTATCTTCTGCGTCTAATCAAAATAAGACCTTCCCAAACATGTTTTTACTTTAGAAAACAACGACTGAACCGGTAACATAGTACAATATCCATCCCCCATTTTTTAAAATCATTATATGAATACAAAGTACAAAATAAACACCAATCATCGGTTAATAAACAGTAATCAGCGGGGAAAAATGCTTTTTAAAATACACTTTAATGCAAAATTTAAAGGAATCCAATTAGTCGATAAATGGATTGAATATTCGATAAATTGATCAATTCTAAAAATAGTTGATAGTGACAGCACTAGTCTGGAACCTAACACCCACGATAAACAAGGTATTTCTCTATGTCCAAATCTACCACTGATGAAAAATATGCATCTGCAAAAACTGCACATTTGAGTTATTGTGGCCAGCCTAAGGCACACCTGTGCTTTAATCTTGCTGTCTAATCAGCATCTGGATATCCCACACCAGTGAGGTGGGTAGGATTATCCCAAGGAGAAATGCTCACCATCACAGATTTGTGAACAATATTCGAGGGAAACAACCTTTTCTGTATGTAGAAAAAGTTTCATATCTTTGAGTCCAGCTCACGAAAAATTGGAACAAAAACAAAAGTAGTGTTTATATTTTTGTTCCGACCTACAAGGACATTTCAGCTGGCCTGCACTGCAACTCCATAAAATCTTAAGTAAAAATTAACGGCTGCTTTATGTGTGTGGCTATGTTGTAATCTCTGAGAAATGTATTTTGGGAGTGAACGTAAGCCTCAGGCAGACATAGAGGCTCCCTTATATTGACAATGGCTTCCTTAATTGGAGGTTTATTAGCAAAGCAGCGTCTCCTTCAGGCTTTGATCTGCCCAATGTGGATACTTGCCGCTTTCTTTTGGTGGCGTCTGAGCTCCTCGCCAGGTTTAATGGTCCGACGCTAGTTTTAAGGCAAGCCGTGTTTTCATAAATGAAGTGGGCGGACATCCTATTGTAATGGATGAGCAGTGTTGATTTAGTCCTTGTAATCCATCAATTGAATGACAATAGAGCATCTAAGCTTTGGTTTGATGTTGTCTGCCTCCCGATGTAAATGTGCATCTCGAGCCTCCATGCCTGTGGGCCATTTTCAACACTTTCTCTCAACTCAAAGGACTCGATCCCCACTCGACTTTGAGACCTGCTGGTGTTCTCGTTAAATGTAGACCAGCGCTGCCTGCAGCCGCCATTTTACAGCCCATTCCGATGACTTGGTGGCTGGTTCCAGTTCGGGTAGACGAACGCGGCCCGTCAGAGGGGACTAACTAGGCAATTTAGAGTCACAGACCAATTTGGGAGTACAATGGCTCCACATGTTTAACACGCTCCCCCTGCCAGCAGCCCAGCAGGGGTGTGTTGTTGTGACTAATGGCTGCCTTGTAGACACCCTGTCTGTCTTGGTAATGCACCGTTTGGCTGCCTACTACACTTGCAGACACGCAGGCCTCAAACAGAACGAAAGACACTTTGTAATATTACACAAAAATGTTCTTTCCCTATTTTATAAGAATAAAGTAATATTTTGAGCTAAAGTTAGAATCCATTAAAAAAGGTTAAAGACTAAAAAAAATGTGGTATTTAAACAAAACAAAAAAAAGTGTTCAAGAGAAAATATTTCACAATTGGAGGAAAAGTTTTCTAAAATTGGAATATTATAAGAATTTATTATAATTTAACAAGAACAAAAGTTGGAATTTCTCACGAAATAAAAAGTGTGATAATACAAGTCATGATTAAACAAGACAAAGTTGTAGTACAACATTGTAATGTTAAAGTCACAATTGAATGAGAATTAGGGATGGGTGAGTATTTCAAGCCAGGTATCAGTAGTCGTGACGGCGGCCGATTGCCGTGTTGCAATCGCGAAGGCAAACTGCAGGCATACATGTCTGACACATGCCCATTAAAACACATTCACTGCCATCCATTTTAGAAAATTTCAAAATTTTCAATACCCACACGACATTATGTTCAATAATTATATGTAAACCAAATCTGAAAAATCATAGCATAGACTCTCTCCTTTCTGCCTTGTCACAGATTTATTATTATTATTATTATATTTTATTTTATAATCGACAGTAGAAAAATGTAGGTTGCACAAAATGGAGCCACATGGACTCTCAAACTGTTTATTTCTTATAAAATGGTGCAATTATGTCATCTACTGTTTCCAAGTTTGACATTTAAAGTGGAGCATAATCAGGTTCTCCCTCATCTATCCCCGTTGCAAAAAGTGTAATTGACAAGTATACTAGTCAAAGGCAGTGAAAGATGTCATTTTTTTATAAATACATGTATAGAAATGGAAAAAGATTTCATGCAATTTAAACAAAAATTATGATATTTTGGGATATATAGGTCTTTCTTTAGAATCACGTTTAGTTGTTTTTTTTGTGTGGAAAATGTATGTACCAAAAGTATTAGTGGTATCAGTGACTACTCAAAAGTACAGGTATTAGTCTGAAAAACAAGTGTAATCGAATATGCCTACAGTTATATAGTTTTAATTTCACAAGAACAAAGTGGTAATTTTAGGAGAATAAAGCCATTATGACAACAATCTTATATTACGTGACTGAAGCGTCCTTTTATGTGAATTAGAATGAATATTAGGAAAGCAAATGTATATTGTACATATAATCATGCATGCTAACTGGCCAGCTTCAACAACACTTTCCAGTCTTGACATCAGTTCCTTCACATGTTTTATGTGCAGTCCAGTCAATATTAACTCTATTTTTCTCTCCCCCATTTTGGCCAACAAAGCCACATCAAAGACGGCGGGAAGCTGTGGAAGAAAAGAATAAGGCGGCGGTGGTGGAAGGGGTGTCTAAAATGGGGAGCTCACATAAAAGCTGTCTCCTCCCAACATATAAGAGACTCATTAACTTAACAGATTGCTGCCCCCCCCCCCCCTTCCATCCTGCTGGGCTCCAACAGGACTGACAGTGTTGGTGGAGACTGTCACTCGCACTCAATTGTCACATCCAGTCTCCGGGGCCTCGTGGGCAGACGCTGCCACGCCGAGACGCACAGACGACAAAAACGCACCTCTACTCGGCAGACTTTACTGGGGTAAGGAGACGGATTATTATTTCTAGTGGTTACACTGTATAGTCTGACGTCTCAGTTGCGCTCACAAAAAGATGACGTCCTTTTAACGTGTGCAGGATCGGCTCCGTGACGCAGATTTACGCAAATGTATGCATAATGGTCAATTATTCCGCACGGTCTAGTGTGTCGGCTAAGTAAACGCGCGTACACAGACGTCATCTCTTTATTTTTAGCCGCTGAGCGTCCGTTGCGTTACGGAAAAGTAAAAACAGTAGTAGAGTTGAAAACACTCACTTGACCAACAAGGCAACATACAGTAGACCAAAAAAATAATTAAGATGCACTGGATTAAAACCAAGATAAGGGAAAATTTTGCCTGTCAGATATTTTGAAATTTTAGAAAACGATTTACTTTAGAAAACCATAGGGAGCCGTTTTAAGTTTTCATTTAGCATTTTAAGACATGTCAATGACTCTGGGAACGCTGAGCTTTTTGTTAGAAATTTCAAACAAAAATGACTAAGATTTAAAACAGTTAAAAAAAATCAACATTTTGCAAATGTGAAAAGTTGTTCAATAAACATATGCCTAAAATACATTTCAACAATAATAATTGTTACTTGGAGTTCGCAATTTTTGTTTTACATTTTGACGCCAATATTCTCTTTGAATATTGGCTCCAAATATCGGTCATCAGCCTCCTTGACTACTAATAATCGGTATTGCCTCTAATAAAAAAAAAAGGGGGGAAAAAAAGGAAAAAGGTCTCTCATTTTCAACATAAAAACTTAGGAAATCTAACTTTTAAATTCTCAAATAAAAAAAAATATTATTCTAGCTTTATTTTCTTAGAAATCAAATTCTTAATTTCAGTGCGGCCTTACTACTCCTTGTATGCTAAAGCTGTGTGTGTGTGGGTTTGTTTAAGGTTGAATTGTTTACTATAAATAATGACATGTATCCCCGTGTTATTATAATAGTAATTGTAGAATTTAATTGGATGGAACACGCTTACATTTGTGAGTCTCTAATGGAGGGAGGGGGGTCACAGCCCAGATAGGCCCCATTGGTGAAACAATACTGAAGAAGTGCCCTGAAGCATGTATCCTGCGGAGGCAAGAAAAAAAAAACATACATTTAAATGATCAGGAATAGATCTAATTGCAAATTTAATGATTTTTTTTTCTCGTGTGGGCACTCACTCTAATGAGAATGTGGGGGTTTCCAATGATGAGCAACAAGGCTTTGGCGCGTGTGATGGCCACGTTGAAGCGCTTGGGGTTGGTCAGAAAGCCCAGCGCGCTCTGCAAATCTTCGCTTAATGCAGATTCATTAGACCGCACCTATTGCACACACGAGCGGAAACTGAAAGTTGACCACATAGGATGTAACGTACTGGCTCTCGCGTTTTGGCCTACCGTTGACAGGATGATGACAAGGAATTCTTGTCCTTGGAACTCCTCCACGGAGCCTACTTTGATGTCGGACAGGCCCACTTTGCCCAGAAGGACGCGGATCTTCTCATTCTGGAGAACAGGTTTTTTTTTTTAATTAAATGAAAAAAAAGTTTTCCCCTCAAGTGGTACAGTCAAAATATGGATCATACCATTGTTCAGAGAAAAACCTAAGTAATAAAATGTGGATATAAAATCAGATGCCAATGCAAGTGCAGCATAAACGAACAGATCACTGCGAGCTTGAAATAATAAATATGCACTGATTGGTGACATATACAAACACTTTAAAGAACTACCATAAATCTAAACGACAGCCAAGGCATAGACCAGTGATTCTCAGCGTGTTAATCACACACACAATAGATTTGTCATTGAATCTGTTTTTTGTTTGTTTTTTTAAACATTTAGGTGCAATTTTTATTTAACTTTTGTGAGTAATTCATTTCAGCATAATCAATCAGTGTTAATGTCCAAAAGCTACAGTAGCTTGCAATATTAAAGGTAAAAGTTTTGTGCTTGATAAACACTTAGGCCGACCATACTATGGTATTTTAACGTTGATCATAATGGTGACAGTTAAAGAGCCCAGCATCCTTTTTTAGGTGTTACCTACCCGCCAAAAACAGTTGGATAAAAAATAACCCAACTATGGGTCAAAAATGGGCCGATCCTCTACTTGGGTCAATTTGACCTAACTTTTAGTTAAGAAATGGGTCTTTTAGTGTAAAACAACTCAAATATTGGTTAGATCCTTTACTTATAGGGGTGTTAAAAAAAAAGATGGATTCGGCAATACAGTGTTCCCTTGTTTATCGAGGGTGTTACGTTCCAAAAACTACCCGCGATAATGAAAATCCACGTTAATCCTTTTTTTCAGTTAATTGCCCCCCCCCCCCCCCCCCTTTAATATATATTTTTTTCCTTTTGGTATGATTTTTAGTTTATTATAAATGCTTTTTCATTCATCATGTTCATTCATTTTTTTCTATTAAATAAATGCTTTTTCATTCATCATGTTCATTCATTTTTTTCTATTAAGTATGGCACAGTATACATTTTTTCGTTTTGGTATGATTTTTTAGTTTATTATACATGCTTTTTTCATTCATCATTATGTTCTTTTTTCTTGTACATTGTTTTTTATTTATTTACTTTTTCGTATTAAAAGTATGTTTTTTTAAATGTACTTATACAGCACAGTATATATATTTTTCGTTTATTCTTAATGTTATTTTCATTCATACTATACATTTTTATTTATTTATTATGTATGCTTAAAGGCTGTAAAACACCTCACTACATGCACTTTTCTCCCATAGGCATTAACATTTCCCGCGAAAGATGAACCCGCGAGAAACGACAGAACACTGTATATCGCGATATTACAGCACGCAATTCTCGAATCGATTCGTGACCTATTAATCGTGATGCAAATCGAACCGCCAGGCACGAGGCAATTCACACCCCTATTTACTTGGGTCATTTTGTATTAAACAACCCAGAAAGTTGAATCAAATTGATCCATAAAGTGGATCGGTCCCTTTTTGATCCATAATTGGGTTACTTTTGACCCAACTGTTTTTAGAATGTAGTGTCAAAAGACATATTGCAGTGTTACTTGACATATTGCAGTGTTACTTGACATATTGCAGTGTTACTTGACATATTGCAGTGTTACTTGTTTCTTGTAGGGGGCAATGATTCCTATCTGGGAGGCGTCAACTGGTTTGTAGAATTTTTTGGTCATCTGGCAGCAGTACAACATGACCTGAACCGCCTCTGCTGGGTTGAACCACGACGGGTTGTTGCCTTCCCTCATTTCTTTGCCCTGGAGGAGAGCATCCTTGTTACCTCGGTAGAAAAACAAAAAGATGTGATGCACATTCAAGACTTTTTAACTTCCTCACCCTGATGCCATGAAAGAGGAGAGGAAAGCCTTTTTTGGGGAGTGTTTTCCACTGGCAGAGGGATTCCACGACAGCTTTGGGCGCTCTGGCGCACAGCTCTCCGTGGTAGAAGAGTTTAGAGGGCAACGTGAGCAAGGACTCGTGTGATCGGTAGTTGTAGATCAACTTTGTCACCTGCAGATTTTACATCATTCAAGTATACTTTGACAACAGTATACTGCATGTATAGACATATTGTATTTTTCCTCACTAAAAATGCAAGTTAGCGGTGAGTACACCCACCAGCTTTGGGTTGTATCCCCAGTCATGCTTGGCATAAAGTGGATTGGCCATGAGCCTCTCCAGCAGAGACAAGCCCAGGCCGAAGGCGGAAGCTATCTTGGACTTCACAATCGGCCCCAGCTGACACGGGTCTCCGGCCAACACTATCTGAGCCCATACACACAAAAAAGTCAATTGCTAGGAAATGAACGTGAAATTCCTCCAGGAGAGGGACGCAAATGTACTTTTCCTGTTTTGTAGCAGTAACAACTTCCACTCTTCTGTATAGACTGTTTACAACGATTTTGTAGTGTTAGAGATTTGCAAAAGGTGTTTGATGTCAAGTTCTTCCACGCCAAACTTATACAAGGTTGCCTTAACAGCTTTCTTTCTACACAGGGGCACAGAAAAGGAACAGTAAAAGGGCATAAAAAGAGCTTTCTCCTTCCCACTTTTTTCCTGTTTGTAGTCGCTATTTTTTTTTTATATGATGTTTTGGCATACAGATGCCCTTCATGAATCCAACACTCCCAATTTAACTGTGATAGGAATAGGCACCGTTTTGGGCTGGTTATTCCCCACCCTTGCGAAGTCTTGATAAGATGACAAGATCAGGACCAAGCAAGATGTTTTGGTTAATAATTGTGTCCAAATAATAAAAAAAAATTCTACAGTTGTATGCCCCATGAGCTTAGGCTACGTTCACACTGCAGGGCTTACTGCTCAATTCTGAGATTTTTTGTTTTAGTAAGCGTTCACGTTACCTAATAATTGCGACATCAGTCTGTCAGCTGTGTGGACGTATGGATCCCCAAAGTGACCCGCATACGCAGAAGAAGATACAACGTCACTCAATGTTCCTCAGGCTACTGGTACTGACCTGTCCATCTCTTTCTGAGATAAGGCTGATGGGGATCAGGGATTCCGGTTCTGTTGCCTGGCCTGCCTCGTCCAGGAACACATGAGTAAAATGTCCTACTCTGAGGGTGACAAAAAACAAAAGTTATTCAGACAAAACTGTGGGTTGAAGAAGATGCTTAGTTGGACTTACTGAAGTCCTAGATTGTAGAACAAGCCAGCGCTGGAGCAGGTGCTGACCACTATGCGGTGGTAAGAGGCATGATTGAGGTCCTCGCCGGCCTTCGAGTACAGCTTCAGCACATCGGGGATGCACTGTAGGAATAAAAATACAGTACGTGTGTAAACCCAATTCCCGAAAAGTTGGGACACTATACAAATTGTGAATAAAAACTGAATGCAATTATGTGGAAGTGACAAATTGTAATATTTTATTCAGAATATAACAGAACTGGTCAAAAGTTTAAACTGAGAAAATGTATCATTTTAAGGGAAAACTGTTGATTTCAAATTCCATGGTGTTAACAAATCTCAAAAAAGTTGGGACAAGGCCATTTACACCACTGTGAGGCATCCCCTCTTCTTACAACAGTCTGCAAACATCTGGGGATTGAGGAGACAAGTTTCTCAAGTTAAAAAATAGGAATGCTGTCCCATTCTTGTCTCTCTAACCGTTTTGGGCTTTCTTTGTTGCACCTTCCCCTTTATGATGCGCCAAATGTTTCTCTACAAGTGAAAGAAGTGGACTGTAGGCTGGCCATTTCAATACTTTTTCTACGCAGCCATGATGTTGTAATTGGTGCTGCATGTGGTCTGGCATTATCGTGTTGAGAAATGCAAGATCTTCTCTGAAAGTGATGGTGCCTGAAAGGGAGCATATGTTTTTCTCCAATCTGAATATACATTTCTGCCTTGACGATGCCTTTCCAGATGTGGAAGCTGCCCATGCCACTCATGCAAACCTATACGATCACAGATGCAGGTTTATAAACTGAGTGCTGATAACAACTTGGGTTGTCCTTGTCCTTTTTAGTCAGTATGATATTCCATTTTGCCACACTCCATTTTAAATAACCCCTGGCCCTGAGAAACACCTGTGCTTCTTGGTCTGCTTTAGAAATGGCTTCTACTTTGTACTGTAGAGTTTCATCTGGCAACGGCAGCTGGCATGGTGGATTGTGTTCACCCACAATGTTTTCTGGAAGTATTGCTGAGCCCTTTCTGTGAATTCCCTTACAGTAAGCATTCCTGTTTGCGGTGCAGTGCCGTTTAAGGGCCCGAAGATCATGGGCATCCAGTATGATTTTTCGGCCTTGACCCTTACACACAGAGATTGTTCCAGATTCTCTGAATCTTTGGATGATGTTATGCATTGTAGATGATGATTACTTCAACCTTTTTGCAATTTTTCGCTGGTAAAAACCTTTCTGATATTTGTCCACTATTTTTCTGTGCAACATTGGAGGAATTGGTGATTCTCTACCCATCTTCGCTTCTGAGAGACACTGCCACTCCGAAAGCTCTTTTTATACTCCAATCAAGTTGCCAATGGACCTCATTAGTGGTAACTGGTCTTCCAGTTTTTTTTTTTACAAGCGCAATTGACTTTTTCAGCCTCTTATTGCTACCTGTCCCAACTTTTTTGAGATTTGTTGGCACCATGAAATTTACGATCAACATATTTTCCCCCTAAAATGATAAATTTTCTCAGTTTAAACTTTTGACCTGTCATCTATGTTCTATTCTGAACAAAATATTGAAATTTGGAACTATCACATAATTGCATTCAGTTTTTATTCACAATTTGTAGTGTCCCAACTTTTTGGGAATTGGGTTTGTATTTACATGGGCTTCTGTCATACCTTTTCCTGCCTGTAAGAAGCATTGACACGGGCCATGCTCGTTTTGTGTATGAACCCGCTGTCGTGCAGGCGGATACAAATGAGGTCGGCTGCGCTGTTGGAGGGTGTGCACACGAGAACACGGCTGCTGGGGAGGAAGTGGTACACCTGCAGGTAGAAGAATTTGAGTCATTTTGGAGGTTTTAATTTCAGGGAAAACATGTGCTATTGGGCACCTTGCAACAATGGCAGAAAAAAAGTTTTTCTTTCTTGTTTGTATTTTTTTTTTTATGTTTTCTGTTCAAGAAACAGCATTCACCATTTGTAGATTATATTTGTTTGAAGGTTTATTTTAAAAGTTTTAAAGTTTGAACGGCCATCAGAAGCAAAGAGCTGTGACTGAATTTCTTGGAAAATATGGAATTCCATTTATGTTTGTTCCCACCTGTAGTATGACCTCTATAAGGGTGATGGTCTTCCCGGTGCCAGGAGGTCCAAATAGCACATAAGGGGTAGGGCGACACTCTCCGGCCAGGATTCTCTTCACTGCCTCCCTCTGAGCAGGGTTGAGGTCAAGATTGAAAAAACGGCCCGGACTGGGGGTGGGCCCGAGTGTCATGCTGCCATCTATAAATTAATAAACACACTTTGGGGGATGTGCAAACAGTGCCTGTGTAAGTGTCATGTGCATGTACCTTTAGTTGCTGTGGCTTTCGACTTCACATCCAATGAAGTGTTTGGCAACTGTCCATTTTCCTTTACTGACACCTGCTGATAAAAATAATCCCACTTACACAAACGGGGTTCTCAGTTTTTGACGATCTGGCATGCGTGGTTTCAAGGTGAAAAATGCCGCACAATAAACTAGTTCATGAAACGCGTAAGTACGCTGTCACGCAGCACAACATGATGTGCTCAATTACCACTATGTTACTGGTTTTCATTTCATTGCTCCGTATTAATAACATTGATTTTTTCCCATACAGATATTTACTGTACGCCTTGACAACTGTGTTAGTGTTGGTGAATAATGCATTCTGACTTACGAATATATTTTTTCTTTATTTATTTTACCTCATTTCCATCCAGTGTTTTGTTTTGGTCGTCTTCATCTAACCACTTCACTGTCCACAGGGGTGTCTGAGCACAAACTCTGGTGGGGAACAAAACTACACAATGGTGGGGGAGAGACAAGGTTCTTCATCATACAAATTACATAACAATGGAATTCATTTAAAACATGTCACCAACATGGTGCCAACAGGAACCAAGTCGCCCCAAAGGACCACATGGCTTGTTAGAGAGAGAGAAGGAAAAGAACTATGATGGAACATTGTGATTTCTTAGGACTTTTGTAGAAGTGATCATTTGAAAGCGTTAACACCTGCAAAGAATGACATTGCGTAATAACGAGAATGTACTTACTCTCCCCGAAGGATTTGATCTGTTCAACTGCATGATGACAGCGCCTCATGGTCGATCTGGTTAATGGGAGAACGGTAAGGCCAGAAAATATAAGACGCTACACTTTCTCACCTGTTGTAAGAGAACTCCACATCAAGAGGCTCGCCATGGTAGCCACTATGGAACTCCGAGTTGACTTTCAGACTCACGTCCTCGTCGTTGATCTACCATTATACATAGACTTTGTTAAAGAACATAGCATGTAAATGAGCTTGGATATCAATTTTCCCCATTGAAATGACACTCGTCTATTGAAGCCCACAAACAAAATTATATTTCTGATAAAAGAAAAATAGCACTGCATTGTGTAAAAACCATTAAGCAGAAAGTCTCTCACACCGTAGTATTCATGTGTTGTGTTTAACTCATTAACTCCTAGCCATTTTCACTGAAGCAATACCCTTCGCTCATGGCTGGATTTTGACTGATATTGCAAGGCCCACAAAATATTCTGTTCTATTACTATAAAACATGGAACCTACCAAAAGAAAGATTAGAGTCTCTTCTTTCATCAGAAAAAAAGAGGATATTTCTATGTGTTTCCGTTTTGCAGCAATTAGTTTCATCCTTATTCACAAATCTGCTTAGAACTGTGAGTAAATCAGCTTGTTTTTTTTTTTTTTTTTTTTTTTTATTATTTTTTTTTTTTTTTTTTTTTTTTATATAAGAGCTCAGTATTGTTCATTCGGAAATGTCATCATCATTGCTCTTTTTTTTTTTTTTATTTTTTTTTTTAAATATATATATATATATATATACACATATATACATACATATATACATATATACATACATACATACATACTTTTTTTTTTTTTTTTTTGTGTGTGTGGGTGAGTATGTGTGTGTGCGTGCGTGCGTGCGTGTGTTTGTTAGCTCACCAGAAAACCTATTAGAAAAAAAAATCTTATACCGTTCACCTAAATCGAACACCAGGAGACCCGAGGGGACCGAAGAAAACCAAGGAAGGTGAAATCCAGCACCGACCAGACACCCCCCACCAGAACTCCTCCCCAGCCCAAGAAACATCCAGACCCCAACAAATCCAAAAAACATAAAGTCAGGGAGGCCTCAAGAGACCAACGGAGAGACCGAGAAAAGGAAGGAAGGACAGACGAAGCCGCGTGAGATCCGAGACACCAGCCTCCACCGATTCAATAACCTGAGGAGGAAACAGATTGTGTCTGAGTTTCGGTAGATGCTGGTGTGGTGGATCTGGCATGCATGAAAATCTCCACCAAAGAGGGGAGCCGTCGACCCCCGCCGGAACAGAGCAAGCGCAACACCTCAGGGCCCCCCAGGCCGCGGCAGCGCCAAAGGACGACCCCCGGGCCCCACCAGGGCCACCGGCCGGAGAGCAAAGCCAGGAGCAGGAGCGCCCCCCGCCCCAACACGGCCCGCGCCCCCGGCCCAACGCAGCAGGACGGGGCACTGCAGGCCCACCAGGCACCCCACCGGCCCCCAACCCCCGCCCCCCCACCACCCCCCGCCCCCCATCCACCCCCCGCCACCCACCCCAACCCAGCCCCAGCCGCCCCCATGCCCCCAATCCCCCAGACACCCCCCACCCCCAGCACCCCCCCACCCCGCAACCCCCACCACCGCCCCCCCCCCCCCCCAACAAAGCCGCCCCCCCCCCGACCCCACCCCGACCAACCGGCAGCCCCCCAACCCCCGACCCCCAGCCCCCGGGGACCACCCGCACCCAGGCACCGGCGCCGAAGAGGGGCCGGACAGCGGAGCGGAGAGGGCAGCCGCGCCCACCCCACCCCCCGCCGTGTGGAAGGACGGAACACCGGGGGCAGAAGGGGGAGATGGGGGCACCGGAGGGCGGCCGACACCCCCGAACCCCAGGCCCAGCGGGGGAAGGCCCCGGTCGTCACTCCAGCGTTCTTTGTGAAAATTAACCCCTGTTACTGAGTCCGCCAGCTTGTTTTTAACATGGCCCAGGTTGATCGCTTTTGCTCTGCTGCCACCTGCTGGCCGTTTTTGTAATAACTACCATTGCTTCAACTGTTTTGTGCAGTCTGCGTCAAAGCCTTCTGTATGCTTTAGCATAAAAAAAACATTTAAAAAAAACGTCTTTGGGACACTTAAAACATTTAAAATAGGACGTATTTATAAGTTTGGGGAGCTAATCAGTTAAGGGTGTGGCCTAGTGAATAACATAATTAGGTGCATAGAACTTATTTGACAGTTTTTGAAAACCCTCTGCCTCTATGTACATTATGTCTATCAAATAAAACATACTTTTTTACATATGGTTTTGGATTGCCAACCTGTTGAATTTGGCAACTGGTTGCTTCTGATACATTTCCATTCTATCAGCTTGTTCAAATTACACCGGCTGCAGATGCGTAGACAGGGGACCAGCTCCCTCCTTCCGGAGCCCGAAGACTTTTCAGAATAAAACACTCGGCAAATTCTATTTTGCAATCATGTCAGCAAAACGTCATAATAGGCGGACCCATGCCTGGAGTCAACAGGCCAGGTGCTTATTCACAGTTTAAACACCAGCGAACATGGATGAGAAGAGATTTATAATGGAGGTGAAAAGCCACAAAATTATGACACGGTACAACCTAAAAAAGGATGCTGCATGGAACGTCATAGCAGAAGCTATGGGAGTGGACGGTGAGTTATTACTAACTTCAGTAAAAACGTTTACAATGCAAGTTGTTTAATTTTAAAAAGTGTGTTTGTCGTCGTTTTTAATGCCATATTATCGCGCGCGATCACAAGAGACACAGCGGGAAGTTGTTGGCAACGGAGCTGCCGGACCGCAGTTGTGCGCAGCCGGTGAGTTTTGTCCATGGTTTTGTCTGGAGCACGCAGTCAAGATGGAACAGAGCAGATCCGCAACGCACACACATAAGGTGTAATGGTAATAGTGTGAGCATCTGCTCCATGCTGCTTGCAAGCGTTATTTCTTATTTGTCCCGTTTAAGAAACATGTGAAAGTGCATGAGCAGATGTGGCTGTATTTGAAGCGTGTTTCTAAGTCAAATTGTGGCTCACAATGCACAGTAAAAAACATTGACCAATGTAGATATTTTACCTCAACAACACAGCTCACATACTCCATCACAATGCCATCACTCTGTGGACTCTTCAATACAATTCTGTCACCTGTAAAGCAGTGAAATGGTTCTAGAAGCGGCTTTAAACGCTAACCACATGATCTTTTGCAGTATTTCTACAGTGATGACTGGCCTATAGTGAGTTTGGGCTTCCCCTCTGCCAAACCGAGGACCTCCAGGTGAAGGTAGACAGCTCCTTTCCTGAGCAGTGCTCCTTGGATGGTGAACTCTCCAAGCTCTTTCTCAGCATGAAGCTCCTCCAACCACAGAAGAGCAGAGAAACGAGCCTGCGCATTGGAGGCTGACGGCACCTCATGAAAACACACGGAAGATGGAGTAAAAAACGGGTTCATGTTAATGACAATGTAACTGGAATTCTAACCTCTCCTAAGCAGGACTTGACGACCAAGACGTCTTTCTGCCCAGCTGCGCACGCTCTCAAAGACTGCGGCACCGCGTACGAAGGCAGGAAGGATGGCAGACGACGGTTAGGAAGCCTGTAAGAGGGAAAGTTTATGTTGGGGCCTTCAGTCATTCTGTGGGTTCATAAATTACAGTATAACCTCAATGTTCAAATCTTTAATTGGCTTTTGCAATTAGTTTTAGTTATTAGAGTAACAAAATAATAATAAAAAGTACAAATTATTTTTTTGCAAGGGATACATTACTGGCATAAATATTTTGCAACTCTACAAGTAATTTATAATGTAATAAACATTTTAGCATTGTTCCTCTTCATTGCGGGTTTAATGAAGATTTTGCCATTTTAAGAGACCATTTCAATATGATGTCAATTTTAAGTAGGGATGGGTACCTTTCACATTTTAAACGGTACTGTTCCAATTCTCTGTACAGGTAACTCAAAAGGTACCAGTTTTCAGTACTTTTGTACTCTTTTTTTCTTCTTCCTTGTTTTTATATTATTTATTTGGGTAGTAATAAATGTTCATCATTGTTTATTTAACAGTAATATATTTTAAAAAATCTATTACACAATTACCTTTTAATGTATAAAACTTGACAAATAAAATGTCAAATTTAAAACAAACGAGCCACAGAGGAATAGTTAAAATAATAATAATACATAATACATTTTACAATTACTGAACAAGACGTGGGAATGCTGAAAGCTAATAGCTGAATGCTAATGAAGTAAATTAAAAGATAAATGATGTGAAAATTTCAAGAACGTTTTGAATTTGGAAGTACAGCACAAAAAAAAAAAGAAAGACTGTTGGAAGAGGGCAAGATGTGAACAAAGAGGATAATTGGGTTCAAATTAATTATTTGAATGTACCCGGCGTGGTCTGTAATGCTCGCTACATTTTGGACACAAGCTTTATTATTCCAAATTACAGAAAAGGTAAATGTACCTTCCAGCATGATTCGATTCGGTAGGGGAAGACAGACTTCTTTGTTTCAGTGTCGGTGTACTGCACCTGTAAAAGGCGGGTGACGGCACAACACTCCCCGTACAGCGAGTGAAGACGGCACCAGCACCTCCCTCGAGCCGTGCACTGAGTGCGGTGAACCGGGGACATTTCCATCCTCCACCCGGTGCGGTCATACTTCATAGACTATTTTGTTTGGCTTGGCGTCCAAAAAATCTCGCTAGGATTACAAACCAGGAAATTTATTTTTAGCGGGCGAAAACCAGCGCAAGTGGGTGACGCAATGTTGTGTTCAAGTGCGCCATGAAAAATCGTCAACTCTTCATGACGTGCTTCAGAACCAAAACATGACACCGTTTGATTTTCCGTGAATCGGTTACTCTGAATTACCGACCCAAATCGGTCCATACTACAAAAAGTACCGTCTTTGGTATCCTTCCATAAATGTAAGAGTTTTTTTATATTCTGCAAGTATAAAAATCCTTATAGTGATTGTACAGTAAGACTAAAAATATCACACCAGAGACCCAACGATCTGGATGCAAGCATTTAAAAAGTCAATAATAATTATTTATTTTATATTTAAAATGTTGCCAACTTATTTTAGCTGTATACATGGTATGCACCCCCCCAACAAAAAAAAAACCCTCCCTAACCTGAGGGTCTACGGCAGATATTTTATATTAGAAAAACATAATCCAAAAAAAATAAATAATAAATCATAAAATGATCTCATACATTACATCACAGACATTGTCAGACTTGATACCTGGATGCATCCTTAGGAGCAGTGAGGGTGATCACATGAGAAGGCGCCACGGGGACCGGCTTGGCTTCGGCGGGACTGTAGGGCGTGCGGGGCAAGAGCAGACTCTCATCCTTGCTGCACACCGTCACTTCCAGGCGCCTCCCGATGACGAACGAGGAGAAGTGCAGCAACAGCAGCTCAGCGGAGCTTCCCAGGCTCCTAAGCAGATCCCCACATGTGAGAAATACTAGTGGAACCGTTTTTATGGACTCGGCAGCATGTCCGGACTCAGGACTGAAGTGAAGCCAAAGTCACTCATCTACTTTAATCTTTCCAAGTTCCAACGCAACACCATAAGCATAACTTACTTTGCTTGGCACCCGACGACAACAGGTAGTCGCTCTCCTGGAGGAAGGTCTGCCTCTCTTTCTTCTCTCCTAACACCGAGAGAGGTGTTTGTCTTCTCGCCATCTGCCTCTTCAGCTTGACTTCCTTGTTCTTCCACAGGAACAGAGTTGGACACAGGTTGTTCTTTCTGTCCGATCTTGCGCGTATTCAGAAAGAATTGTTCTTCCGAGTCCCAGCCAGCAAAGTCGCAGCACTTGAGCCGGTGTGTTTCTGAGCCCTTGTTCCTAAAGTACATAAACAGAAGTGTGCATGAGCGTAACCTGCACTTTACTCATCAGTTTGCTGTCAGCCATTATTTTGCTTCAGATGATGAACACATTTACAGTTGGGTTGCAGCTCAATTTTGCAATATTTAACAACAAACTGTGGATGTGAGCTGCAGGTACTTCTGTTGCCCGTTTGGGGTCGCCATCTTCCCATTCCACACTGTATCTTTATATCCTTTATTCTTTTGAGCGTATAGCTTTGAAAAGTGGACTGTATTTAATTACCCAACATTGACACCTTGTGTTGGGAATCAGACATGCTGTTGTGGAATGTCTGCTCTATTTTGCAATGGGCACATCTTTTTTTTTTTTTAAGTGTGAAATCAAACTGGACATTTTCTCTCTTTTCTGACAATGTCAGTTTCCTCATTTGCTTACTTACAGTATCCATAGCACCAGTTTCCTGTTTTCCCCCACCATCAAGTCTCCAAACTGGCCATAACAAGTGACATCCAGTCCGCCTTTGTTTTCCAATAAGCTCTCCAGTGTAACTGTAGGCACGTGTGTCAGGGTTGGATTCAAACTGCAACAAAATCATCATATGCATTAAATCAATCAAATCAAAAGTACAAAAAAAAAAAATCAGAATTGCAATTATCGAAGAGTACACCTCAGCCAAGACACAACAGGCGCGAGTAAACACCAAAGTCTAAAAACCTTAGCACAAATTATTCCAGGATGCCGAAAATAATAGAAAATATTCTAGTGTCTAAATGTCAAACAAAAATTAGGTGGATGTTTTATTCCTGAACAGAACATTTAATCATTGTAACACCCTAAGATTATGAACAGTTTCAACACTGCACATCAGAAAACTGCACATAAAAAAATTATCCACTTAAAATGCACTGCACATAGAAATAAAAATTGTACCTAAATAAATGCTAGGAAAAAAATTGTGTAAACTCGTGCACAGCTAGGAGCCCACACTGAGAATTACTGCTCTATTTTAACCGATTAGTCATCAGGCTGTGCTTGGGTGAGGCAATTTGACTTATTGACAGACATTAGCAGAATCTGGCGGTTCATACCCCTGAGTGCACGGCGCCATGCACAGCGCCCTCCAGCGGTAGATGGACTGGTTGCTCTCCATCATCACCAAGTTGACCACATGGCCCGGCGAGGGCTTGTAGTGGGCAGGAAGCAGCAGAGAGTCCAGGCAGAAGAACACGCAGTCATCAACCACACCCTTGTTAGCATACATGCTGGTCACACACACCTGCACACAGCGGAAGGAACAATGAAACAAATGCTGGCATGGAACAATGAATGTAATACTATCAAGGATGCAGCTACCTGATTAAGACGGGAATAGCGCAAAGGGCCAACAGATTGAGCCTGGGTGGTCCACTGGTTGGGACTAATAAAATATGCTGCTTCGACCCAATCACCTGTCATGGGCTTGTAACCTGAAGATACGCATGTCTTTAATTTAAGCAAGACTTAAAACAACCTTTAAAGAAAGACTAATACAAATGTCACAAAGCAAAGTTTTATGCAACACAATATATATTCAGCTTGTGACCCTATTCAAGTACCTTCGCATAGACTGGAGAGTGGGAAGTAAGTTGTCTGGTTGATGTAGCCACTCTCGCCATCAAATGACGTGACGGTGCCAATGAGAGGTTGCAGTCGAGCACATTCGTCCTCCAAAGATGTGTTTCCTCCAGCCTCCCACGCATCAGAACTCTTCATAATCTATAGACTCAGACAATTTAAAAAGATAAATCCAGGTTCCTCGGGATGACGCCATTCTGTTCCAACAGCAGCAACTTAACCCCAATATCTAACTAACTAACTTGGTAATTGCCAGATTGATAATTGTTATTCACTCAAGGGAGTTCTTCACAATATCAATCTGGGACTGCTCCACGGTGATTTGTTCGGGAAAGGCAGGACAATCTGTACAATACTTTGAGCTGATTGGACGATGTGGTATCGTGTACATGTTTGTTTTGACCAATTACGGCAACAGATGAAAATGTTGTCTTCGGAAAAAAAAGCATGTATATCTTTACCAGATAAAAATGCACGAAGCGCCTCTTGCTGTTCAACATTCAACAAGGAAACAGTGAGCAATTCTGCGAGAACAGAATTAATTGCAAGCGTCCATTCATCCATGTTAGGTTTGTTTGTTTTCCCCGGTGTCATCACAGCTTCATGCCCCGCCCTAAACAACACCTGATTGGTCCGACCTAAAAAAGGTTGATTGCAAACCGATCTGCGGGAGCAGTACAAGATGGATTCTCGTAGTGTTTGTGAACTAATTCCGCGAGAATTCAACTTGCTGACAAGGTTAACAAGGTGGAGTGTGCCCTTAAACTACTTTGTGATGATAGCATTGTCATAATTATACTGAATATTTGTATGAATGTAAAACATTCAGAAGCAAAAATTGTTTCTTCCACTGTATGCTTTGTGTCAAAGTCCTTATTGATCCTCAAGTAACCGTTTAAAAAAATCGTCAGCTTACTAGTTTGCTCTTGTTATGGTTCTGGATGTGGAGATAGGACTCGGCTGCTGTTCAGTGCAGGTATGGATCTAGCATAATGGGATAGTGCTGTTGGCCACCCCAAAATCTTGAAAAATCCTTAACTTACTTGCCATTTAACAGAAAGGTGTTATGTAGTAGTTTTTCATATTAATTTTAAAATAATATATAACTGTTTATTGCTTACTTGATTTTAGCATGTTTAATACAGTAAATTATGGCAAAAATATTAAAGTGGCACTTGCATCCTTCCTTTTTTCTGTATGTGGCCCTCAAATGAAAAAGTTTGGACACCCCTTAACTAAATATTTGAATGCTATGTTAGAACTGTGTACTCGGATACTTAATTTTCACATTAGTATGTAAATATATTTTAGAGTCTGAACTTTTTTGTTATTTTTACAAGTAAAGGAGCAAGTAAACAAGCATATGTAATTCACCTTAAGTACAGAGTGTGTTTTTAAGACCTGTTCGTGTACTAGACAGCAACTCAAATACACAGTGTACATGTTAGCAGTGCCAGTCACCATGAGGGCTTTCCATCCGCCTTGGCTGCCATCTTTCACGGCAGTACAGCTCACCACGTCGCCCACTATAAGCGGCACCCCACCC
Organism: Leptonotus elevatus; assembly: GCF_054856555.1. Classification (NCBI taxonomy): domain Eukaryota; kingdom Metazoa; phylum Chordata; class Actinopteri; order Syngnathiformes; family Syngnathidae; genus Leptonotus; species Leptonotus elevatus. The sequence goes on from NC_141242.1 coordinate 12,624,873, forward strand.
AGCACCACGCCAGTCGTGAAGTAGATGGCATCGTCGACGAGGCCGTGGTCCAGGCCCAGCTGGGTCACCACGCCGTCAGTGAGGTGGCGAATCGTTTCAGAGTCTGCACAGTATGTGTGTGTGTGTATTGGATAATGGTTGGATGCAGCATAGGACGCTAGTGTCAAAGCATACTTAGGGACGTTAAGTCAAGTTACCCGGTGCGTCGCCGTCAGCCTCCACTTGTGCTGTCCTCCACAACGGGGAGACCATTTTGGACAGCATACACATCGCGGCTGAAAGCATATTGGCTAAACTGGCTCAAGTTGACGCAAACCTACTGTGGGGAGAAGGTAATATTATAGTTAACCGTGCTAAACACCCCAAGTTAGCTTCCAAGTAACGTTAGCTAAAGGTTTACATTTGGCAATTACTTCGATTGAAACGATAGCGCCCGCCGCCCAGTTAAGGCACGTCTGAGTAATTACCTATTGGGCGTGTTGGGATTTAAATGGCGTTCTGTGCGTACGGTATGAATTAAATGTTGATAGTTTGGAGTCGACAGCAAACCTGATACCAGACTCGGACAATTCTTGTCAAGTGTGAAGGTGCGTCATCGAGGTTGAATTTGAGGTGGGGGTGGAGCCGTGGGCCCAAAGCTGAAAACCCGCCTATTCAACCTGCACTAGCTTTATTGTTCCATTGCCGTCAAATTTGTCAAGTTACTGTAGTGTATTTTAAATATATTTTAGCAAGAACACGTGACACTGAGTCGAAACCGTTATATGGGGCTAATGCTAATGAGCATGCTAAATCTCTAGCTGTTAATGGGTAATTCCGAACATCCGGGCATTTATGATATTTCCGCAATGCAACGCTTTCTTTATCACTATGAAAACAAACGACCGACGACGTATTGTATTGCTTTTTCATTTGACTAGCATACAAACCAGGCAGATTGTTATAGTAGTCAAAAGATATTTCATAACATTTTAAAATCAAAATAATCCTTATACAAATCAGTAATCACATTACAAAAATCCAATCCAATGCTTTTCAATGAGGGGAGAGCTGATCCGTTCACCGTGTTGACCGTCATTTTGACTAGTGACGTAAGCTCGGAAATTGACAAAAAATGGTAAATGGACTGCTTTTTATATAGCGCTTTATCTACAGTCTACACCATATGGTGCCCAAAGCGCTTTATCTACAGTCTACACCATATGGTGCCCAAAGCGCTTTACAATGCCTCACATTCACACACACACACAATCACACACCAGTGGTCGGCAATAGGCAAATCTATCTTGATAACTTTATTGACAATTCCTTACATCCGGGCATTTCTGATATTTCTGCAATGCAAATGTTTCCTTTGCGGTGTAAACAAAACCAAACCAGGTAGATTGTTATAGTAGTCAGACAAAATTTCATCAAATTTTTAAATGAAATGCATGAATCCTCACAAATCAAATTACAACGATCCAAAGTACAATGTTTTTCAATAGCTGAAGAGGGTCATTTCACCGAGTAAATCGGCCATTTTGGCTTGTGACGTAAGCGTGGAATTGTCCATAGTGCCAAAAGTATTGGGACAAACAGATAAATCATTATGACTTTATTAGGGCATCATTTTCTCTGCCATAGCAAGCAATTCTGTTATTCCATTATACTATAATAGTAGTTAGCACATCTGCCTCACAGTTTTAAAGTTCTAGGTTCAAATCTTAGAAGTTTGCATGTGCTTCCCATGCTTGCAGTGTAGGTACTCTGGCTTTAGCCCACATACCAAACACATGCAGGTTCGGTTAAAAAAAATAAAAAAAAACCTTGTGGAATTAATTCTTAAATTGGCTGAACTGATGTCTTGAAGTTTATTTGATTTAAACCCTCCAACCTCAGAACTGTGAGGCAGCTGTGCTAACCATGCTGCCAAATTGTATTTCATATACCAAAACATATATAACCATTGTGTCTTCTTTGTTCATAAGACTGTACTTTCTCAGTTCTCTTGAAAACATTAACATGACCACAAGAGGTCAGTGTTGACTCTCAAAACAGCGCTCCTGTCAAAGGAGAGAAGTCGGCTCTATCCATCCATGGGAATATAGAACTTAAACAGCTCGAAGATGTTCTGATGTCCAAGACAACAAAGCAGGATGACTTTCATGTCCTCCGATTTTTTTTTCAACCATTAGTCCTTCTTTGACTAAGTTTATCTGTAAACAGGATTACACAAACAGTAACGGGATGACTTTCACGACCAAAAAAACCTCTTCACTGATGAGTGTGGCGTGGGCTCTGGAGGAACCCATTAAATATGACCGCCCCCCGCCCCTTTTAACATTGAAAGCCACTAATGTCCTTAGTTCATTTACTCCGGAAGTCTACCATTACCTAATGTGCAGTCAAACCCATCATATTCCAAACTTGTCTTGTTTAGCTTCTTGTCGTTTTCAGTGTATTGAGTACAATTTGGAGCTGATCAACATTGCTTGTCCTTTTATAAATTCACACTGAAATAAAATCTCATACATATGCCTACTCATTGTCACTGAGTAGCTTTTGTTTGTTCAGTTCCAGTACAAAAAAAATGTACTAATCTGGTCAGTTTTGTGGAATTGTTTCACATTTAGGGCAGCACGGTGTCTGTGAGGTTTGGTTGGTATCTAGACCTGGTTTTCCGCAGCTTGTGCCAAAACTGTCCAGAAACTTCTCCACTGTGATGCAGGTGTGCTCAACAATTTTAATGAAACAAATATAACAACTCTACACTGGGGCTAGGCGGTGCTATAGCCCTGATAGAAATCTGTGCAGTTAAGTCCTCCAGTATTTTATTTGCTCTTCTAAATGATATTCATAAACTAGATTTGCGAGCAGCTAAGGGCACTTGCAGCCCTTGGCCACTTTGGAGTACTTGCACATTGGGAATAAATAAATAAATACATATATATATATATATATATATATATATGTATATGTATATGTGTGTGTGTGTGTGTGTGTTTTTAAGGAACTTTCAGTTTATGTTGATTATGGCGGCGCTATATGGCCAAAAGTGGTAATGTTATGCCTGACATTTCGCATGAGGTCAAGCTCATTGCGTTGTTTTTGAACTCTGTTGATCCTTGACTGTCTTTTTATCAGAGGAGCTTCCATTTTTCTTTTTTGTCTCCTCAGACAAAATTTTTCAGTTGTTTTGCAGCTTCTGCCAGGAAAGCAGTAATCGTGCATCGACATTCAAATTGACTTCTGTCTTTGTTAACGAATGGGGAAAGTGACATATGCCATAAGCAGTCAGCACATTTGTAGTTTTTTTGTGTGTGGCAGTGTTCCTATCATCCTCTTCGAAGTTGCTTTGTGCCAGTAGACACGATACAGACCCCCTCAGGCCCTGGCAACTAGTTTTAAGTCGATGTTTCATCAGAAGAGTTATGAAAATATTTTATTAAGGTTGAAAAGTTCCTTAGTGCTACTTTAAAACACACTATAACTTTTCCTTGTGAACTTAATGTGGCCTTCCCTGAACTTTTGAATAGACATTTCCAACTGTTGAATCGTTGCTGTGTTGTAAATGTTATTAATGCATGAAGTCTTCAGAGCAGATGGATGAATGTTGAGGAGAAGAGCGGGGCGGGGGGGTGGGGTGCTGCAGGGGGGACGCCAGTTACACCCCCCCTGCATCAGCTGCAGGCTGCAGCGGTTTCGGAGAAAGAGAGAGGGGGAGTGCTCACAAAGGAGGAGGAAGACTCCAAAGGAAGAGGCTGACTGCGCAATCCCCGCCCACCGGCTTCGGATCCTTCCTTCCTTTACGTTGAGTAAAGAGGAAAAAAGCGAGAGAAAAAAGATCAGAAACAAGCGAGACACGCGAGAGAGAAAAAGACGAGGAAGGAAAGGGAGGGAGCCAGCCAGCCAGCAGCAAAACGACCATGGCAGCAGTAACCACAGCGTCTCCGCTCCCGATCGCGTCCGAGCACCTCACACCTCAACCCGGGTCGACCGCGGCACGGAGCCCGCAGGCGCACGGCGACACGCAGCTGAGTCCGGATGAATGAGCAGCGGGCAAACATGAGGGTCATCTTCATCCAAAACGCCGGTTTCGTCGCAGCTTTCTCGCCTTGTCGATGTGAGTCAGTGATGTTAGCAGCGTTCAGGAACACAGATGATGCGAGCGAACCCCAAATGACACACGGACAGACCTTACTAGTCGATTGAGGAGTAGCCCATGTGATATATTTATTATTAGAGGCGCAATATAGACTATATATCATCTTTATGTCGAATGATCGACTGAATTAATATTATACGATACGTTATTATTACACAATTAATATCATTTTTAGTGAAATAAACGTCATTTTGTAGACTTTTGTAGACTAAGTAGATGGTTAGGACGTTGACATGACGGTAAACTCTTTGATCGTTTTTAAGACAATCAGGAAATGTTTGCTTCCACGTGGACAAATATGACAAGTAGCTTGTTCGTTATTCCTTGTAATTTATTTATTTATTACTATTATTAGGCCTATAAGTATTACTGTATATTAATTTCTTATTGCTAGCTAGCGGGTGATTTATAATAACACGCGCGTTAGATTAAAGTGAGATGGAGACAGCGTACTTGACGCCCCGCCGGGGGGCGAGCCGCTCCGAGCCCCCCAGAGGCCAAAACTGCGGAGGCGAACCCGGTCCCCCACCGCCGCTCGCCGGACGACGCTCACCCGAGGAGACCCCGGCGGGCGGCGATGGCGGCAGGAGGAACCCCGGCGTGAAGAAACACCACCACAAGCATAACCTGAAGCACCGCTACGAGCTGCTGGAGACGCTGGGGAGAGGCACGTACGGCAAAGTGAAGAAGGCCATTGAACGTCACTCCGGCAGAGAGGTAACGCGTTACTGTACGCATACACGTTGCGTTGCTCATGCAGTACGGTCATGCATGCTCCCTTGTAATGATGTCCAGTGAGGTTGAGATCTTGATTGATTGAGATATTGGTCTTAGCAGAGAAACAGGGACAGAAGTAACATGGTTGGAGCGTTAACCAGAGGAATTGGGAAAAGCAAGATATTCCAAGAGAATTGTTTGATGATGTTGGCTACAAGAATGATTTGCTCCAAATGCTTTTGTGTCTCGTGCCAGTTCAAAAACCACACGCTCCTGGCGTTAAAATCATTTCCAGCTAACCAGACTTTTTGTTGTTGTTACTCAGTCACAACATTAGGGAATACCTGTAATCAACAGTGTGTGTGTTTTTTGTACATGCTTATTGTGGCGGCCCCCTTTTGCGACAAGCTGAAAGCCACAACTTTTGCACTTAAAATTTCATTTAAGCACACAAGTTGAATCAGTACTCGCAACTTTTTATTTTTTATGTTTAGCTGTACTTCGGTTTAAATACAGTGTGAGTACTTTGGTAACATCTGTCAGCTGCATTTGCGTACCTCCTCTCTGCTGGGGATCCCCCCGGCTCCTACACCAAAGAGCCCGTGGGGCCGACTGCACACGCCTCAGCCCATGCAGGGGCCCCACCACAGACTGCAAGCCAAGCTACTGCCTCTCTGGCAGCGGTGAAAACAAGATCACTATCTCAGTGTTGTGCGCTCCCTGGCCACTAAATTAGGTACCATATAAGAAAGAGGCACTTGTGCTTCTGTCATAACATAGGAAAGGTGAAAGTGAACCCCCCACCCCAGCCCTCCCCATTTGTTTGTTTATGCAAAACACATTGCCCGCCCTTGACGACAGCGTCATCACGTTTGAGATGTATGATATCCCGACAGACCCGTATGTCCGATTATTTCCATGTGTGGTTACATTTGACCCCGCACTCCCAACCTGGCAGGACATGAGGAACTTTCCATGAGCTGAGAATACTGAGGGGGAACTAAATATAGGTCACCAGTGGACCCCCCCCCCCCCAACACCGCTTCTGTCACCCCACCAATATTACATAGCCCCTGGCCTTCTCTCCATGGTTGAGTTTGTTTTGTTATTGACGTTGCCGCAGCTTCACTGTGACATGTTTTGCTCATTAAATTGCGCAACATATACTTGTGGTATCTCATGCAGATAGTGAATGAGCTCATTCTTGGCTTAGAGGGAGTCTGGGTATGATTACTTACTAGAAAGTAATGACTTTTTTTTTTTCAAGTCATGCAAAAGCATGTCAGCACTGCAGGGAAATGAGCATACCCAAAAAGCAAATTATTCGCATTCAAATGGTTTTACACTCAACACCTCCCTTTTGTCAGACTTATATGACAAATGTGTTTTCTGTGTGTTGTGTTTTGGCTTTTTCGCCTCGAGAATGAAACTACAAATTCGAAAATCTGGTGGCGGGGAATTATAAACGGTTCCAAATACCAATCAGCATAAGCAGAAAACATTTAGGCTCCTTCTAGAAAGAAAAAAATAATAATGAAAAGCCTACTAGAACATCTGAACTTTATTTGGAATTAATCAGATTTGCTTTAAATGGTGGCCCTGTGTATGCTGACGCATTTAACATAAGATTGAATGTAATTGGTAATCCTAAAATGCAATGCTCACTCTCAAAAGAGATTCATTGAGTTTTACAGGTTATAAATACGATTAAGGGCAGAAAAAGCTTTAAATTTATTTATCTTGGTTTCATTCTTTTTATATCGCAAAAACATGATATTTGTGCAGGGGTGTGTAGACTTTTTATATCCACTGTACAATGCACTTTGTAATTGTAATTTCATAAATTTGCCAGTTAATGAGATTTTATTATTAGTCCTGGTGTAAAATTGACCCAGAAACATGTTTGTTGAACATAATAAGACTTATTAGTCCTTAAAATGCTTAAAAAGTCTCAAATTTGGAGTTTTCAGATCTCCTGAATAAAATATCTGTTTATATTTTCCTATAACAATTACCCTGCTTGCTTTCTTGGCAACTGACAACCCTCCATGTGCCACGTGCGTCTCGTTAAAATGCACCTGACCTCTGAACCCAATGGCGGGGCTCTTGCGGCCGCATGTTAGACACAGCAGCAGCAGCAGTAAGACCGTTACGCAACAGACTTCCCGCACATGTCCACGTCCTCGCCTCAAAACCCGAGAAGGCAAGTAGATAGATGGAAAGCGTGCGGAAAGGCCTGCCGACACTTGAGGAAGAATGATGACACAGTCGGCGCTTTGGCGAAAGTGCAACTGAGCGATTGTTTGCTTTAAGAATCTGAAGCCGAATGAAAGCGCAATTAATCGGGGGGGGGGGGATCGTATTGACACGCCCATGCGTTTACGCACACTTCTGGATTTTGTTTCATGTTTTTATGGAGTGGCGAGACGGGTGCGTGTTTGTTACCATGGCGTTTGCCATCAAGATGACTTAGTTGAAAAGGTCGCGATGATAGTGAGTGACAAATGAAAGGAACAGGCACAGCAGGGACCTGAAGTGCCAGAGCGCCGTCCTCTGCCAAGGCTACGATCAAATCCTTAGCATCCTGATAGCGTTCCATTTACAGGAACCAGCTGACGTGGTATTAGCACTGTATTCTAACTTAAAGGTTTGAAGTTCAACATATCTGGTGTTCGATTGTTCACATGGCTGATTTGCTGGCATGGGATCAATTCCCACTGAATGCCGTCTTCCCAATCATTGACTGACGACTAGTATAGGCTGTAATGTGACTTTTGCAATACGTTAGCTAACTCGTCCAATTATCTTGAGCATAAGTGGTATAGAAAATGTAATATTTAGAAAATAAAGGTTGGCGAGAACAGTCTTGTGATATTACAGACTGGGGCGAACGGTAGTGACGTATCCGGCAACGCATTTCAAAGGGTCTTTGATGTGGAACGCCCCTGGTGCAACTTTATGACATAATCGGCCTTCAAGCGCAACCTCAGAATGATGCATTTAACGCGTGCGCGCTGTGAGCCAATGAGAAGTAATGTCGGCATCGGGCGGCCTTCTTGAGACAGGGGTGCTCGAGTACTCATAACATTACAGCGAATGGGGCACAAGCTTTGAAATAGCTGTTGATTTTTGTTGTTACATATGACACAAGAGATGACACAATCAACTATGCTGCGTTTTTTTTTTTTCAATTTAAAAATTCCGCCTGAATCACAGCCACATTTATTCGATTGTAAATCTGTTAAGGATTCAGCAAGTTACGAGTACTTAAGCGGAAAAATAATCCACTTTACCACCGACTACAGCACAGTGCACCAGAGCAGTCCCCTGTCCCAAGATGGCCGACCAGTGACGGCGCTGCCATTCTGCCGAGAGCCATCTAGTGTTCTTCTCGTTATCGATGGATGCTGCCCCTGAATTGGAACACAGCCATCAAGTTATGGCGGAGACTGTTCTACTCCATTCCTTTAGATGGCGGTAGTGAACGTCACAAAGGGGTGCGAACTACCACTCATCGCTCCTACTGGTTTGGTACGTCACTGCCCCGCTTGTTCCCAATGTAAGCGGACTGTAACTGAGTGAACAGATCCACAATCTACTGTGTTGTGCAGATCTGTGCCAAAACTGTCTTGAGCTCTGGACTGGTATAAACAACGACACTAGCAATCCATAGCTTGTGGCCTGGAAATCAGTCGCAATACGTAGCCAACCAAGCTTAAAAGAGGATCAGCACGTAACCCAAAAATGGGGGCTAAGGAACCCCTCGAGGAGATTCTCTGTTTTAAGCATAACAGCATTATATTAATGCAATCTTAAAGCATCACATTACATCATGGCTCAACAATGGAGAGGTACGGGAAAGGGAAAACGCCGACATTCCTGCGCTCTATGCAGCACCGTTGATGAGGTATTACGATCTTTGGCTCGTTTGGGAATACATTTCTCCGTAAGAATGACGGGCTTCTTCCTCCCCCTCGCCTCAAACCGTGACTCAAGCCCAATACAATACATAAGAGACGCCGGGGACTTTTAGAAAACACGGGGAAGGGCGAGCTCGCGATGAATCTTTCATCTGTTTTAATGGTCTGAGAACGAGCAAGAAGATGTCAGGCTCCAGTGGAGCGAAGCACCGACTTTCACTTCAAACGGATTGTTGGAAACCTGGCGGGGGGTCGACCCCATACCTGGCAGGGGCCACGGTGGGCCGCGGGGCAGTGGCTGTTGACTGTGAGTGACAGTAATAGGGTTCCACTTAAGGACAAGCGTAGCTGTGTCAGCCAAGTGGACGGTCTGCGGTGCTGTTTAATGATCCACGTCGGGGTTCAGGGCGAGAGAATACGAGGAGATACACAACAGATACCTGGCTTGCTCTCAAGGCCCTTTTGTGGGCCTGCGTGCTCTTTCGACGGGTTAGCATTGCGGCGCCGAATTAGCATCGTTACGGCTCAAGATGGATTGCGCCCCACTTTAAAAAAAAGGCGAAAAAAGGCTAACTTTGCTTTGCATGCAAACTTTATAGGTCGTTACTCAGGTATTTCCTAAATTAGTGAATTCCTGATTTAATAAAAGCAGGAGGATGACTCAACCTTCTGCAACGGCGCGGTTCGGAAATGCAGCACTCGTAAATCTAACGAGGTAAAAAGAAGAAACACAAACAGTTTTACTAATTGTGAACATAGCGCCCGGGACTCCTGGGGCTCCATCTTGTTTATTATAGTATAATTTCTTTCAATTCTATGTAATCAAGGCATGCCCTGGAAGAGAACCATTCCGGTTTAGGGTTATTTTTATTGATGTACACGGTAATTAGCTTGGCACTGGCTACTGCCTGCGGTTTTGGCCGCATGGAATATAAAGCACTCGTCGGAAGACTCGTGCTAAGATAGCAGAGGACAAAAGTTTAAACTAACAAATGAACGGACTCTGTAGCCGCTTCTTCAAAGGAACGGCAGGATTTCACGCAAGAATGTTTAGGCTGCAATTACAGTGACATGTGCGCGACTATATTTTATCCGTTTATTTGGAGTGGCCTCTCATTTAAGGCGCGTATGTAGGTCTGAGGACTGGAACGCGCCCCACGGTAGCATTGCCACGACAGCTTGACCTCCTCGTTGGCAAGCTGAGGAGGCGTTGCTCACTCAATCCTCCTTTTCCACATTTGGAAGGAAAAGAAAAGTCCCAGCAGGCTAAGCGCTATCAAAAAGGAGGCCAAAGCTTTTTTTAGGGAATGACTAAAAATAAGTGTGTTGACTTACTGTCCTTTCAAGGACTCTTGACAGGTGAGGAGGAAACATGGCCGGTGCTTTTGCATCACCCTCGGTTATGGAAACTCCCCTTGTGAATCTCCCTCTCTTCTCATCTCATAGCGGTGACACTGACTAATACCTGGTTAAATATAGGCTGGGGGAGGGGGCACCTGAAGAGCACAAAGCAAGCCTCCATTATTGGCCCACGCACATCAGCCTGCGCCTTTATTTCGCTCCAAGAGGCTGAGTAAATTACACTGTGTTGAATGACGCCTCTTCTTCTGACTCATCTTGCGTCTGTGTCAGCAGACACAGCTGATAGGGTCAAAGAACGCCATGCCGTGACAAAAGGACCACTCGGAGGGGCCGCGAAATCAGTTTAAAGAATTGCATCGAGTGTCTTGTTAATCAGCCAAAGCCGTTACAAAACAGGACAGGATAGTAGCTACCTCACACAAGCCGGTGTAAAGGTCACTGATAAGATTATGCACTGATTATTTTGTTGTCATACAGCAATAAAGGGTTTTTCCATCTGTTGGAATGACATGATTAGATTTGTGCAGCAAACGTGAGAGAGAACTGCCTCAGTTGCTGTTTATTAGGCACACAGTAGCAAGAAATTTTATATTTGAATACTGAACCTGTAGTGAGTTTGTATGTAGGCATAGATGCCATTCATTTTCTATTAGGGTTGTGGGTGAGCTGGAGCCTATCCCATGCAGCTGACTTTTTAGTCCATGCAGGGAATATCCTGATTACAAGGCTCGAAATATGGTTTTGCTTCGTAGTGTGCGAGGCAAAATTTGCATTTTGCACCTACATAAAAATACTCAAAAACAAAACTCCTCAGTAATGCTGTTACACTCCTCTCCTCTAGGTGGCGGTAATTCAGCGCTTCTCAATTATTATCTGTTAATTTTGCAAATCTCAGTGGGGACCACTTTTTTTTTCAGAGTGATACCAGTACAAGTACTCAACTCTTGAGTATTCACTAATACCAAATAGTACTTTTGACAATTTCCCCAAAAACCCACACAAAAAACAATGGCAGATAATTTTAAAGAAAGAGCTATATATATATCCCATCCATAATATCATTTGTCTAAATTGTTTTAAATACACCTCTGCATAACATTGTGTCCTTATTAACATTGTTTAGTTTATACTCCCTGTGCACACTCTGACAATGAGAGTAACATTGCCACCTACTGCAGTGGATGTGCAATTACACTTAAATCTTAATATGGCAGAAAACATTTTCCCTTGTGTCACACGCACCCCACCTGGCATCACAATGTGCCCTCCCAGGCCCGCCCCAACACACGCTAAAAACGATTTTTTTTCCCGTCACTGTATAGTTCTGCAATATCTGGCCACCAGGCAATCAGATAGTAAATGAAAATGCCTGTTATCCAAATCTGCATGTGAAAATCACCAATCTGTACTATAATCATCAAATATTTTCTCATCATGATTCTATTTTTAGCTGTTTGGCTGATAAAAAGTGCCTTCATTCCTCACAGGTGGCCATCAAGTCTATTCGGAAGGAGAAGATCAAGGATGAGCAGGACATGGTTCACATCCGCCGTGAGATTGAGATCATGTCATCACTCCGCCACCCGCACATCATCTCTATATACGAAGGTAAGCACGACAAATTGGCACACACGCTTGAACGCCCATAAATACACAACGCACAAGTCCCCCCTTTGTAGGATTGTCATGTTATGACATGCAAATGCCATTTAAAAGCAAAAAAAAAAAAAAGACTCTGAAAATTCGGATGGCTTTAGATAGCCTTTGTGTGCACGCGTGCTGCGGAATGTATAAGAGGCTCGGCGTTCCGAGGGATTGCCTCTCCCACATCTGAGAGGTCTCATCCTCAGTCTTGATCTCTGGGCCAGACATCTGCTGACACTTAAAAGACAACTGCAGCTGGGAACCAGACTGCACTTGTGAAAGTTGCACGTGTGCCCCGTATGCGTGTGTGTCTGCCTATATGTGAGTTGTGTGCGTGTGTAGGATTGACCTCAGTCACCCAAGGCCTGCGTACTGTCTGACTGCTGTCCACTGGTAATGCAGAGAGAGGGCAAGGAAAGACCTTAAGTCTTCCCTGGAGCAATGTCAGCATCTATCTACTCGAGGAAGCAATTCTCTAAATATCAAAACCTTCAAGACAGGTCATGTGAAGTCCACAGGTATTTGTAAAAACACATTTCTTCCTCACTATATATAAAAAAAAAAAATTAAACGAATTTCCCGGCTGTCCATCCAGCCAATTGGAAACACATTACGACCGTTCCTATATATAGTGGGGGAGAAAAATAAGTATTTGCACGCAAATGCTGACATTTGAAATTGAAGGTGCTTTTACAGTGTCTGCTAAGTAGGGCTGGGGGAAAAAAGTCGATCAAGTCGGATAAGTCAACTTTAAAATAGGTTGACTGAAAATGTCTGCCTCGAAGCTCCGCCGGAACCATGTTTGCTGCCTTTTTTGCAGACGCATGCGGCGGAGAGGAATTTATTGAGCTCATTAAACACTATTACATGTGTAATGTGTATATAATATAATGATGTGTGAACTAAATGGTAGTGTTTACCTTAAATGTAATCGCTAGTGCGCTAATGCTAATCGTGATTGATAACCGTTTAGCATGAGCTAATTTTGTTTGTGTTTAAAAATGCTTGTGCACAGAAGATAAATCATTTAGTACAGCAGTTACATCCATTCAATTCAACTCATGTAGATATGATGTATGTGTGAACTAAATGGTGGTTCCAGTTTGTTTACCTTAAATGGTGATAGCTAGCCGCTAATGCTAATCGCGATTTGCTAACCGTTTAACCATCCATCCATTTTAGGCTCATTTTGTTGGTGTTTAATAATGTATATGCACATAAAATAATGATCGAGGAGTTACATCCGCTCAATTCAACTCACGTTTAACCTTAGTAGATTAACAGAAGTAATGATATATAAAAAACAACAACTAAAAATTCAAAAACATTTATGTAATGGGCGGGACGATTAGTCAATAGTGACAGCCCTAACTGCTAAGAGAGTGCAACAGTGCCAAAGAGGCGACTGAAAGTCTCCACCCTGAATGACATTTACCATAAGGTCCAGTTTGTATGGGATCAAGAAGCCAAAATGCATAGAATAATATGCATTTGTAAAAATACCAGACATGGCCTGAATCATGTGTTTTTGAATGCCCTTACCCTAGAGAATGCAATTAATGGCGAGTGTAAAAGGCGGAACAATTCCCATTGAATTCTTTCAACATCTTGCTCACAGTCCATCATCCCTCATACTGCACTGCTGGCGTGGGCGCCGGCCGTTAAAAGTCACAAGGCACAGCAACGCCAGGCACTTTCGCTTGATTTGTGGCCGGCGGCTATTTTTATGCCCGTGTCAACCCGGCGGTTCTTGACAGCTGCCCTGGTACAATGGCTGGAGCCGCTTGTGTGCCAGGCGCCAAACTGGTTGAACCACTGTCCTTTTGTTGCGTTTCAAACTCCCCAGGTTGTTATCTGTAGAGCGCATATAACAAACAGCGGCGTTCTCATGGGAGCGTGCCAGCAGGCAGTCAGTTGAAGGGCTGAAGTGCAGCTGCTTTATAAACTCTCTGAGCGCTTTTAAGTGTGCGGACTCCATCAGGAAGCTGCTCCAGCACAGCAGGCACCGTTGTGCATGCCGCATACACGTATACGAGGCCCCCAAATTGTGTGTATCCGCCAACACCCTTTTGAATAGCTCCCGCACGCTGTCTTGCGTAAATCAAAGCCCAACCAGCCTTGTGTGCAAAAGACAGACTTTTACCACACCCTTTCCACACTCACATTCTGCATCCATCAGCGTGCTGTGCGGCATTTTTAACAGAGGATTTGTTATACTTAAGTGCCACCTCCCCCCTTTTAAAACAACCACTCAAAGCCCATAGTGTTGTAAATGTGCAAATGGCTACATGCAACTAAAATGTTAGTGGCGTAATTGTGGTTGTGGAGACACTGAGAACAAGCTGACTCCTCCAACCTCGGATGGATGGATGGATATATATATATATATATATATATATATATATATATATATATATATATATATATATATATATATATATATATATATATATATATATATATATATATATAAACAATAACATCTAATTAATCACTTAACCATTGAAGAATGAAAGCATCACTTTACAAAGTTAGTTTACTCTGCTAATAGTTCAATGCTTTATGCCGCCATTGTTTCAAGATGTAGCAACTACACAACATAAAGAATCAATATGAAGGTTAAGTTCCTAAAATTCGATCGTCAAAATAAAGTTTTTCTGTCCTATGCCTACTCCAGACCAACAGGGGGCAGAATATTGTGGTCAGTGATTCAAAGACGTGCGCAGAGACACGATCAGGGGTAGAAGCACGGACGTATATATGAATGTACTAACAATACTGCTTGCTCACCTTCGGGAGAAGCGAAGCCACTGGCGGCCATCTTAAGTTGCCAATTGCTAAGCAGTCTAGCTTGAATACATTGATTTCTCCGTGGCGTTCTCATGTTATTTTTTTGTCCCTTCACCGAAATGCCACCGTGTATGGCGTAACAGTAGTAGCAATACGTCTAGGAGAAGCACTGGTAAGAATGTGATATATATATATATATTTTTTATCTTTCAAGGTATATATCTGAGTGCTATTCAACAATTAAATGAAAGCAAAGCCCATCGTCCCGATGAATAAGCTGTGAAATCTAAACCTACACTTTTGTCAGTCACAGTTCACGATTCCAAGACAATTTACTCTGAATGGTCGAGTTGAGAGTCCCTCATTGCTCCATACAGGGTTCCTATTGTAAAACACACACAGATAACAGTGTTTTTAGTGGAAAGGTAACAGAAGTTGTCAGTAACAGTGGCAACCTAAAATGGCAGCCCTCTGGCCTCTTGATAGTCCATTCATATATATGTCCATGGGTAGAAGGCAGTCTCCAAGTGCCCATCCACAGTAGCCAACTTACATCAGCCACACGTGGAGATCTTGCAGTTCCTTCCTTCGCGCATGCCTCTCTTTTTAAATGTAATGAGCTGTGAGCCGCTTCGATTGGCCAGGAGTCAGCTGTGTTCCCTTCCACAATGGCGCAAATCTAGCAAAATACCAAAAGAAAGAAAAATCTACCCATGGGCACAAAAATAAGGCCCTGAGTTGATCATCATTAGTGAGATGGAAGGAGTGAACAAAGCCCAGTTGAGCGATAGTTTTGTGTTTTATGGCAATCCCAAGTTATATAAAACGGGTAATTAGTCCAGCAACAGAGGTCAAAGGTAAACGGGAGTGCAAGCTGAGAATGTGCACATCAAGAGCAACTCCACCAGGTCAGGTCACGGTGCATGTCAGACTGGGTCATGGCTCCGTCCGCCAATCAGAAGGCCCAATCTGCTACCCCCCCCCCCCCCCCCCACACACACACACACACACTGTGACTTGCTCAGCGTCCAGACAGTCAATCAGGGAGCATTACCCTCACTCAGCAACTGTGTGTTTTTGTAGAGGATTATATCTTTAAAAGGACCCCGGCGAGGAGAATGGGGGGGGGGGGGGGTGACAGGCTATGAAGGTGCTCACTCAAGGGTGCGGGAAAGCCGAGCCCCGAGCCCCTTGTGACCCCGCTGTGTGGGAAGAAATCAAGCCCCGGAATACGGGGCAGTCTATGTTGTTGCCATCTTGTCCGTCTTCCACTTTCATCTTCTTCATGAGCGATGTCACCAAGTTGAAATGATACGCCCACAATACAGCAACAACTGTATAGAAAATGGATGAAAAGTACAACTGAGATTATTAAGTCGAAGCTGTTTTTATTTTTGGGCTTTTGAGGCATATTTTTTTCAGAAAACTTTGGTTGAACTCCAAATTGTACAATGTACATATTTTTGTTTTAGACTGTTGACCTTTATTGTATGTATTAATCAATGCCAACCATTTGCATTGATCATAGAGTGCAAGGGATTTTGAGTGATTTTTCAACACCCACAGCTGGATGGATGGATGGATTATTTTTACATCTACCAAATTAAACAATAGATACTCTCATCTTTCACCAGTTCTCTCGTAATCAGCACTAGAACTTAAGTCAACTTCCATGACACCTCTAGCTATCTTAACAGTGGTTTCATTCTATAAAATCAGATAAGCTCCGTCAGCCGTCAGTGTTTTTCCATGGGACAACCTCGTTATATTCGTCATATTTCCAAGATTGTTGTCATGCTAACTATCATAACATACTCTGTGGTTACAGATACATAAATGTTCCCTTGTCAAATGTATGCTAGAGATTGACCGACTAAAATGTTTTTTTGACTAGGCTGTAGCACCATCACAGTAAAGTCGCACTCGCCTCCCTGTACACAGTTGGCAAACAGAGATTTTATTTTTCATTTTTCTAAAATGGTACGCCGCTACTCTATGCTAGCAGTTTGGCTAAAAATAAATAAATAAATGACAACATAACACGCCTTTGGTACTGAATGTTTTGATTATAATGGACGAGATAAGCCGTTTGGAAAATGGATGGATCATGGACTTAAGTCGTCCTTGGCAATTAATGTTTTAAACACAGCTGTGCGACACACGAATAGCTGGAAAATATTTTTTTTATATCATCTAGTAAAAAAGTGTGTGAACCTTGTCTTGAGAAAGACACAAAAAATTGAAAGTGCAAAAGGAGAGAAGTAATGTCGGGACTGTTAACAATATCACTGTTAACTGAAACGGACGAGGAGAGGACGCCCGTTCTCCGGGACTTACTTTAGTGACACCTACGCTATGTTGTTGCACTGTATTATTGTCCAATCCTTCACACGAGGCTATCAGATGAACGGCTCGGCGTGCTTCGTTGGGGAATGTGGGAGTGTGCTGAGAAATGTGGTGACATGATGTTGATGTGTGATGTGTCAAGGGCATCGTTTGACACAGCAGCAGAGCGTCTGTTTGAGAACTCCTTTGGCGGGTGTGTTTTCGCCGACCCGCCGTCCCCGAGGAGCGCTCTTGATTGAGTTAACAGTCCCTCCCTGCTCTGTTGGGCCAGGCGCGTGAGCTGGGGTTTAGGTGGTGCACGGGGAGAAGAAGTGTGGTATTCCCATCGAAGAAGGCGTATTAGTCTTTCGTACACGTATCTCATCTGTTCCTAATATGTACACAGTAAAGTCTGTAGAGCAAATTTGACTCTTGTGTTTACGCCGAATGTTCTTTTGTTATTGATGAATGTCACCCCCAGCTTCCTCTAACATGGACATTCTTGCGTCTTCTGTACTTTCGGCTCTTATTGGTTGCTATGTGCATTTATCAATTGTGAATTTGAGATGAAGAATCTCGGCAAGTTCGCGCTAGCTATGCTAGCTGTACTAGCATGTTACAGCAAAAACAATAACATTGTTGATTCATCACTTATTTTCATTCACTTTAACAACAATTTCAAAATAAGAGTCCTTGAGGAGGGTATTTAGATCACTAGATCTATTTTTAGCCAGAGCTATCCAAGGCTAGCAGCTCACATATATCACGATCGCATTATGGTAAAAGCATTTTTACCATCTTACGATGACACTTACCTTAATCAAAATGGTCAGAACACACTTTGGTAGACTTTGTCGGTTGGAAATTCCTTCGATGTATCTTTGCATTTCCGGGCACCTCTTTGTCCGTTCCCATTCGACATTCCATGGACCCGTGAACGGCGTACAGTACAATGTGGGGCAAATGACGTTGAGTGAATACTATTTTTGCACCATAAGCGGTTCGTGAAAATCCGGAATGAATGAACAAATAAATGAATCAAAGTAACTTGTAGTAAGCAACACGAGCGCTCCTCGTATTTACTGTGTATGGGGGATACGCTGTAACCAAATCTTATTGTGTTCATCCCTCAGTGTTTGAGAACAAAGACAAGATCGTGATCGTCATGGAGTACGCCAGCAAGGGCGAGCTGTACGACTACATCAGCGAACGGCGGCGCCTGAGTGAGCGGGAGACGCGACACTTCTTTCGGCAGATAGTCTCCGCTGTGCACCATTGCCATAAGGTAAGACGCCACACACGGAGTCCACCTCTCTTTCCTCTTTGCTTGCACGCATCCGGATGTGGTTTTCAGGCTTCGGTGTGTGTAACATTCACCATGCACCTCCACATTGTGCTGTGCTATAGACAGTTAATCTGCAAGCCTTTACACTGTATGCTTTTCTTGGCGCGCTGCTACAAGAGAGTCATCTGTTTCTGAGTCAAGACGGAACGCAGGCCAGTTTAATTCAGGCTTATACGCTCTGATTCCAGCACACTAGAGAGGCCCTCGTGCTAGTTCTGTCCTCATCTGACACACTGCGGGTGGGTGTTCCAGGATACCCCGCTAAAGCCGGCCGAGATCTCCCCACGGATTTGGCTCCGGCCGCGCCCATGTCAAACCCTTTTTCTGCACCTCAATAATTTCCATCAGATTCGCCGGGCTTGATTAGATGGGCTTCCCTCTTGCCCTGCCTCTCCTCAGCCGGAGATAAGGATGATGTCATGGCCCCCAGATAGGAGAGTCCCTCACAAAGACCGATTACTCATCCTTACCAGATCATCTCAAAGTGGGCGGGGCAGCATGACTCACTGCCATAACAAGCAAGTAAACATTTTATCTTGGAATCAGCCAATCGGGCAGTGTCATGCAGACGTGGCCCACTGGGAGTGTGACTTAAGCCCCTCCCCCCTAGTATCTCAATATATGAAAATATAATTCGCACAGGCTGGAAATTACAGACCGGTGCAGTTGTGACAAAGCCACAGCAGATGTCAACATGAAGACACCAGACAATGATAGAGTAGGTTTCACCATCCCTTTATAGAACTAGAATCAAAATAACTTTGTCAGAAATTGCACGTTGAGCTGGAATGCCAAAGACAATAAAATGAGCGTGACAGTGATACTGTACCTTGTTAGTGACTGCATGTAAACGTACTCATTGGCCTCGCTAAATACAAGAGACCCTCCTCCACAGTTTTTTTTTGTCAGCATCTTCTTCCATCTGAGGCTTTCAATGATGCGTGTTTTTGCAGTACCATTTTCAAGTGGAAAACTGTTTATGCGGTGGAATTAGGTAAAGTTATGGCGTCATTGCCTCGTCATTGCTTTTCTTTCCGTAAGCTTGGCTTTGACCATTTTTGTAGTGGGACCTCAGAAAAATAAGTGCAAAGTCTTGTCACTGTTAATGTTTTATTTCGTGTGTCTTCTTTCAGAATGGAGTGGTGCACAGGGATCTGAAACTGGAAAATGTGCTACTGGATGAAAACTGTAATATTAAGGTAACCTTATTCAAAAATTAATTTTCAACGGATTCATGAGCGATGGATAAACGCCAGCATTCTCTCATTCGCTCTCACTTGCGTTCCCAGATTGCTGACTTCGGCCTGTCCAACCTCTACCACAAAGACAAGCTGCTGCAAACGTTTTGCGGCAGCCCGCTCTACGCTTCGCCAGAGATCGTCAACGGGAGGCCATACCGCGGGCCGGAGGTGAGCGCCAATGATGCAAAGGCTGTAAAGTGTGTTTGCAATTTTCCATTTGATAAAACTACCATCATCGTTGCCACTCAGTGGCAGATCTCGCAACATTGTTAACACCTTTGGAATCATCGCCGTCAACATATTGCCTGTGCACAAAGTGGAGCGTAGGTGTTATTTGATGTTCTTTGATGGGATTAGCACCAGACTCCAGTCGAAAGGAGGTCTCTCTTGCAACTCCACAGTGGTCCAGCCCAAATACAGTCTTCTTCCCTCCCCCGCCATTTCACCATCCCTCCTTAAGATATCCTTTGATGTGAGAAAGTGGAGGATAGATGTTGCTCACCTTCCTTCCTTTCAGTCTTAATTGGATTGGAACAAGCGGCGTAGCATCAAAGAGCACTCGTGGTCACATGGTGAAAATGTTTCTTGGGAGTGCTGAAAAACAGTACAGTACAATATGACATCGCTAAGAATAGCATTTTAGTATCAGACATTTTGTCTTTGTTCACATTTTTGGGCCATTAAGCATAGGCATTTTTAGCCAGGTTTTTTTTAGGTTCATCTTGTTCCCCACTTTAAAAGGGCAGAGCTTGAGCCTTGCCCACCCCCCCCCCCCCCCCACTACTTACTTGAGATGCTTAAAATCTTCATATGCATAAATTGCTGACACTGTACAGACTAAACTACTTTCACTTCCCTAAAACAAAAGATGGGAGAAAGCTATTCCTTTTAAGTTTCTGTACTGAAACCCAACCTTTCCACTTGAGCGTAATTCACTATAATTTCCTTGAGAGTCCTAAAAAAACCACCGCTGTCCAATCTCAATTGAAAATTACACGTCCACGGTTGGGATAAGGCCGCAAATTATAGTGGGCATTGTCAAAAATAGCACACAACAATAGAGTGCGCCCTCACCGATGGGCCAATAGTTAAGAGAGCGCGATGCATTCCTGGTCTGAGTCCAGAGCCATGGAGGAAGTCTCTTAACTGGTCTTATCTAATTTCCTCTTTGTAGACCTTGTGTCGGGACTTCGGAGAAGAACATTCCTCCATTTCTATCATCTTGCCGCTCCCCCACCCACTCAGTGCTGACCAGACGCAACACTGTCACACAAGCAGACGCATTGCTAATCAGTGAATGGCAGCACCGTCACCAAGCAGCATCTCTGCTGGTCTCCTCTAACCTCCTGCCTTTCGCTCCCACGTCGTTCCCCTGCACCTCGTCATGCACCAGACACCAAGTCTTATGTAACCATGGTA
Source organism: Leptonotus elevatus (assembly GCF_054856555.1). Classification (NCBI taxonomy): domain Eukaryota; kingdom Metazoa; phylum Chordata; class Actinopteri; order Syngnathiformes; family Syngnathidae; genus Leptonotus; species Leptonotus elevatus. The sequence continues at coordinate 12,645,783 of NC_141242.1, forward strand.
CTCAGAAAGCCGCATCGCATTAGGTTGGCGGTCACAAAGTACTTGCTTCTGCCTGACAGAGCAAGAAGGAGCGGAAAGGATTTATCTAGATGGAAACGAGCCATTTCCCACCGGAGCGCCGGCGTTCGTCATTAAAACTGCGAAAGACGTGCCGGTGAAGCATCGCAGCGTCGCCGGCCAGGAGCGAGTGCGGAAAAGCTATTCAAGCGCTTATTAACGTCAACATAATCTCCCAGGCATAACTCAAGGGTCTGTTCTGATGCTAGGCAGAGCTGAGTTCTTTCCACAACATTTATTTTAATGCCATGAGTCATTAATCACGTAAAGACCACTAAGTCACAGTTGCATAACGTAACATTCCTTAACCACTTGCATAGGTATAGTGAAAGTCAACCTCCTGCCATTTGCCATTCACAATTTCACTAAGTTGCCTTTTTTTCTTCCTGTCGCAGTTCACATTTAGGTGGTGCAGATTGGTGGGGATTTGTTTCAGGATGGATTTGTTTGTTTCTCCAGGTGGACAGCTGGGCACTGGGGGTGCTGTTGTACACGCTGGTGTACGGAACCATGCCCTTTGACGGGGGCGACCACAAGAACCTCATTCGCCAGATCAGCAACGGCGAATACAAAGAGCCCGCGCAATCCTCAGGTACTATATGATCGCCATTATTTACACACTAAACATGATTTGGTAAATCATGGACCTACTGCCTATACTCGTTATGTTGTGCTCAATTTTCTTGCTGCCCCCAGTTTTTTGTAGGGGTGTAACAAAAAATGGTGTGTGCTCTACATATATTGACCATTTGCACCGACGTCATGTGATCACGTGACTGCGCTATGACGGACGGCGGAAGGAAATGATTGTTGAATGGAAGTGGACGTGACCCGGAGCGACTTAGTGACTTAGCGACTGTTATTTTACAAATTAAAAGTGATTATTGCCCATAGAGCCATGAAATCTACTACTTCAACCGAAGGTCACCTGTCAGTCGAAGTTGCACATTTAGTCGCGACTCAGAGTGCGATATTTACTTTAGTTGGAGATCGCTACTTTGAAAACAGCCCTTACTTTCTGTTGCATGCTGTTTTTACCAAGTTAATCAAATCGCCGACTTTGCCGGAATTCACAGCGCACGACCTATATCATTATGTAGTCAATGCCGTCTCTTCTTACACCGGAGCCGATTCAAAAGCTTGTCGCTGGCTGAGTCTCTGGGACGAGATGTTACGCTCACACAATATACCTCGTAATGCAAAGGTAAAACTTGTTTATCATGCTAACTGACTTATTTTTACACAGTCCGTTCTATATTGAAACGCTGTGATGATGTTATGTTACTATGTTTACTAGCATGGAACAAATGACTATCGTAGTGGCAAGCTATGCGCTTAATTTCATGAATATGACTTGAGCTCCAGAGTGAAAAACTCCAAGCACAAAGACGAAATCCCCCATTATTAAACTGTCAAATGCACTTAATAGTTTTGAAGAAGGTGCATTTTAAAACTAAGCTGTGTGTTCTTGCAGTTGGAGTGGACGCTAATTATCTGGCTCGGTAATGTGATTTGAAACACGCAATTCGACACCTCTGTTACAATTTTTGTTAGAGTGTACGTTTATTAGTAAAATGTATGAACATTTATCTACTAATTACAACATTTATCTACTAACCTCGCAAAAAATGATCGCTGCAAATCCGTGAATACTTTATGGGATGCCAGTCCTTTCTGTTGATTGCTGCTATCAATCGACGCCTTTTTTGTATTCATTAGTAGGTATGCATTTGGTTTACGCCTTTGTCTGTCTGTACAACCGACCGCAAAGCAAGATAAGACCATTTTATAAGATAATCGATTAAATATAGGACTTAACGCTGTATGAGATTCAATGGTTACAATACAGGCAAGTGGCTCTTTTGTCGTCTCGTGTCCCGTAGGGGGCGTTCCCATGAGAACTGTGACGTCACGTGCAAAAGGTTAATACAGTATAGAATGTTCTTTTACTGGAGAGATGCACACCCCTAATAAACACACACACACACACGTACATGTTGGGTTTACATGTCTAGTGGGGACATCTCATTAACATAATGCATTTCCTAGACCCTTACCCTATACCCCAACCATCAGAAATTATTGCCTACCCCCCATTTCTTACCCTAACCTCAACCATAACCCAATTCAACCTAAACTCTAAAACCAAGTTTGACCCTCAAAAAGAGGTTTGGACTTGTGGGGACCATAGTTAAACCTGGAAAAACACATGTGTATGGGCCCCACAATGTAGCAAAGACAAAACCACCCCCACACACACACGCACCCCCCCCCACACACACATATATATATATATATATATATATATATATATATATATATATATATATATATATATATGTAATACTATATTTACAGTACTGACAAGTTCAATCATATTGTAAAATGACAACAAGAAAAGTCACTGCCTCTCAAAGTGAGCCATACTGTTTTGAATCAGAGTCCCACTGAATCGAACCAAAATGAATCAGTCCACTTTAAATTGAACCGTCCTTGAAACGTATCGCACCCCATGTCTCGAGATACATATCGAATCATTTGACGGAGACTTACACACTGCTTGTTCCTTGGCTAAATTTAGAAATCGAAAAAAAAAAAACTTGCATGCTAATGTTAGCTTACCCTGTTTACTTTTCGTAATTGTAGCTTTTGACATTGTGGAATTCTATTCCACAGTCTCCATGAACCTGCTGTGCTCAGTTTTGTGCTGCCCTCAGCCTCCTATTGAAAAAAAAAAATTGTGTTGTACAGATCCGATTGACATGTTTGGAAATAGTAGATCATGTGATTTGCAGCTGATTGGCTGAAAAAGATTTTTAAATGTTCTTGATTTCTTAAGTCAAGTACTTCTTTACTTGATTTTGAACCACTGCTGATTTACAGCCAAACAAAAAGGTATCATCTTGGGAGACCTATGTTCAAATATTAGAAAGAAAGAAAAACATAATATTGACAATTTGGATGTGGTCTTGTTTATCTTTTTCATTACGTTGCATTGCACAGGTATTGGGACTCGTATTGGCAGATATTCAAAATCAAGTGACTTGGATTCAGACTCAAGTGCAAAAAAAAAAAAGTGAGGGATTCGGAACATCCCTTAAAAAAGTCCCCATACCCGACCGAATAGATACTTAGTGATGTGTTTTAAACAGACTTCATAAATATTTGTGTTTACCATTTGCTTAGATGCTCGTGGATTGATCCGCTGGATGCTAATGGTGAACCCCGAGCGCCGAGCCACCGTGGAGGACATCGCCAATCACTGGTGGGTGAACTGGGGCTGGAAGAACAGCGTGTGTGACTGCGACGCCCAGCGGGACCGCGGCGGCTCGCCCATGCTGGCTCGCTTCATCGACTGGCAGAACCGCACTGAGCCACGCGGTCCTGCCGCCAAGCCGGCCGCCTTGCCCCAGCTACTGCGCCAGAGGCCCAAAAAGTCCAAGAAGGAAAACGTGGAGGAAGGCGGACAGGCGGACGGCGGTGGCGAAGACAAACCGGGACTGAAGAGACCCAAAGGCATCCTGAAGACCAGAGTGGCAGGCGAGCAGCAGTCGGCCGGCGTGGAGGAGGGCCAGACGGTCGGGCCTGAGCAGGCGGAAGGCGGCGATGAGGCCTCGAGTCCGGATCGCGAAGAAGAGGAGACGCCTTTCGGGGGAGGTTCGCCGGCAAAGATGGTGCCCACCCTGCCCAAAAAAGGCATCTTGAAGAACAACCAACAACGGGAATCAGGGTACTACTCCTCCCCCGAGCGCAGCGAGTCTTCAGAGCTCCTGGGCGGAGCAAGCATGACTCTCCTCGCCACGTCGCCACCCAAAAGAGCCATGGGACGAAAAGGCATCCTGAAACGCAACGGCAAGTACTCCACCTACAGCGGCCCGCCCTCAGCGGCGGCCCTGAAGGCGGCGGGAGCCCTCGTGGAGCCCCCTTCCACCGCCGACTCGGGCCTGTCGCGCAGCCAGAGTCGGCCGTCCAGCATCGTCGGGGGGGACGGCTCCAGCAAGTCGGCCGAGTGGCACCCGTCCACGCCGCACATGCGCCCCAACATCAGAGCGTGCGTGTCGGCCGAGAACCTGCTGCACCTGGCCAACTTCGCCAGCTTCCAGCCGCCGCCCACCGCGCTCCAGGGCCCCAAATTCGGCCGCAGCCCCAGAAGCAAAGGCTCCCCGCAGGACAATGGCAGCTTCTCGTTGCTGGGGGACCTGGAGGACATGACTCAGGTGTACCAGCAAGCCCTGGACATCAGCAGCAACCTCACCTAACACATGGGGCAGGAAGCACAACTCTCAGAATGTGTGTGTGTGTGTGTGTGTGTTTGAGGCATTAACGACCGGTGTGTTACTGGGATACATATTTTGTGAGGTTTTCCAAACACGTCATGATGGAATTGTTAGGCGAGCACACATACACACACACTCATAGGTGTACTTTGGAAGTGTATTGATGCCATTAAAAAAAAAAGGCTTAGTATCATTTAATTAAGTGAAAAATCATGAAAGTTTACTTGAAAAGTTGATTAGAACAATATCTTTTTCACATTCTTCAACATTTGATATGAGCGGCTGAGAACTAAAATGGTTTAACTCCATTTCAGTCTTTCAAAATGGCTCCACCCATTTCAACATAATCTCATCCACTGTGCACAATAACTGTAGAATAGTAAAAAAAAAAAAAAAACAGAGCCTCTACTATCGCCCTTAATTTTATTTCAACATGAAATTATTTCTCAAAATAATATAATTTATCGTTATAATGTGAAAAATATTTTTGTTCCTAAGGCAGCAATATGCTCCCATTGAGTACACACTCATGTGCACTTCTCAGGCCAGTGGAATATCCGTCAGGGCTTTTGTGAACACAATCACACACACTTACACACAAAACGCCACCCAAGTGTGTTTCTCAGCCCCGTTGCCACTTCACTGCGTTTCCACGTTTACACACTCGACAAGAAGCGCAGAATAATTCCCTCCCCCCAAAAATAAACAAATCTGGTCATCTGTTTACAAAGGCACCTTAAAAAACTCACACAGAGCACACAGGCTTTTGTGATCTTGACTTCCTTTTTTTAATTATCTATTTTTGGAAGACAAGATAAAAAAAAAACAACAGGATCTTATTCCAAAAACTTGCTGATTTATTTATTAATATTTGCCTCGTTTTTTTGTTTTTGTTGTGCAAAACTTGACGGGCGTTTGCTGTTACTGGAGACATCTATAATTGTTGTTATTAATGATAAACCGACACAATAACTGTGCATTGTATGTTCATAAGAGTCTGTGTGTTCTAGGGGTGCGAAGCAGGTGCAAAACATCCCTTCAAACGGAAGGGGAAGTTGAATATCATTGGATCCAGCTGCATTGATACAGTACTGTATCAATATTGTATCCCACCCATATTGCATTGATGGGCAATATGTAGGAAGTGCCTTTTTTTTTTTATGTATAATAGAAAAATCAGTTTGTCATTTCCTACAAAGCCAAACCAAATTGCGTGTCGGTAGGTCGAAACTCGACGATGTTCCTTTACGTGGTGTGTAGCCTGAAGCAGTTTGGCGAGTTTTGCGTGGCTGCCCCCTACAGGCCAGGAGGCGCACACCACCACGGTTCATTTGTGTTGTTTCGCCATTTCTTTGCCTATTCAAGGTCATGATTTATATATGGGCCAGTTTTTATTGTCCAAAGACTTTGTGATGAACATTTAGTCGATAATCACATCATAAGCGAGCCACTGAGAACTAAAGTGGGGCTCATTCCATTTTTGTCATTTTGCAAGGGAAAGTTTAATGGTAATTTTCTTTACAATATGTTCTATGCGCTCCAACTAGTCTAAACATGGCATTCTGATTAACATTACATTTGAATATTAAGATGCAAAATCCACCCATTTTTATCCATCAGGGGGCAGCCATTTTGCCACTTGCTGTCGACCGAAAATGACATCACAGTGCCCCGCCCCTTAAGCTAAACTAGCAGTTGGTTTGTTTAAACCTGCTGCTGACTAAGCCAAATGTTGGGCCTCATCAGGCACAGGTGGGGGTGCGGCCCGCCAGCTGCGTACGCTATGTCGAGCGAGCTCAATTAGACGGCTATTGTTAGACGGAAAGTTGAATTGAGGGAAGAGAGGAAAGTGGAAAAAAAAGTTTGTGGGATTTGTTGTTTGTAGAAGGACTTGTAGGTTGAAGTAGATTAGAGAAAGTCAGTTAGAAGGTAGACGGAATGTTCTCCAACCAAAGATGTGAGCAAGCTTTGACATAATTACGGGGTCGAGGGAGTCCCCTGCCGCCGCCGCCGCCGGTACATGAAATCATCTCTGCATTGGCGTTAGCTAACATTTGATTGCGTTCCCCCCACCCCACATTCACCTGGAGGCTTTTGATACACGTTTAAAACTGCAAATGGCAAGCATTTGATTGGCGCCGTCCCTAAAAAGTTTGGGAATGATGTGGCTAGAAAAGCATGCGATGATGGCCCGGAGATTGCCTTGAATGAATGTTGCTGGTGTGAAGGAAGGCGCTCGGGGTACTAAAAAACGAAACAAAAAAAACATCAAAGACAGATTGCGTATTGTATTACATTCTATTGCTATTTTTTGTATTTTTATTATTGTTAACTGGATTTACAGTGATCAGATTATACTATGTTAGTATTTTTCCTTTTATTATGCTTCTGTTTTTGATTTTACAAAATATAAGAACTTTGTTTCTCTTTTTTTGTAATAACAAGGCTGGAAATGAGTTTTTCAATTTCGATAAAATTGGTCACAGGTTTCCTCTCTTTTTTGCTGGCTCACCACCACCTTGAATAAACCAAAAAGTAAAAGAAAACATTTATTTGACCAAAGCGCACGTGTCCAAAATGCTGAAAGAACACAAGACAACGACAACGTGTGATGATGAAACTGGAATACTATCTTGTTAGCGAGCAGGAAGTGGAATCATAGGAAAACTTGACTGGATATTGTTATGACAATAATAAGAATAAATTAGTATTATGTTATTTAAGTATTCTTTCTTTTCTTGTGGCTCAGTACTCTTGTTGCCACGATTTTTATTTTATGTTTTTTGGTGATCCTAGACTGCCAAGGTGGATTTAAGTTGTGTCCCTTTGGTATCTTCTATGTACTTTTTTTTTTTTTATAATACAAATGTGGTTTTATACTTGTATTTATTGGTGATCAAGCCATTTACAGTCATGCTTTTGGGAAACTGTTTATTTTGAGTCAGCGTCATCTCATTGTGAAGGCAACAAATTGAGTTCAATTGAGCAACTCCTGTAAAATGTTAAGCACAATATCCGCAGTGCTGTAATAACAAATCACAAATCAATAAACAGATCTGGAAAAACATTACAGCGTCATGTTGTCTTTCTTTAATGTTGTCTTTGACTATTAAGAAGGGGAAAAAAATCCCTAAAGGCAATAAGTAATTGAAATACTGTTGATGGATGGATTCATACTGTGGATAGATGTAATTGACTTTTCTCTCCTCCGGACTTCTTTTAGTAATTCTGTATCATGGATCATTACATGCATTAAGCAGACCATCTCTGTTTATTTTTCCTTTACATTCCTCTGCTGAAATTAGCCAAAGTTTCCCCACAGTCTCATCTGCTGATGTAGAATAAAACTAGTAATGTTAACCCCCTTCCTCTCCACCCTCAAAATCTGTTTTCCTAGCATAGGTGGCAAATTGAGGTCTGGTTCTGGCACTTTTGTGAGGAATTACATCATAACGGAAGACCTTTCATAGGGGAGAAAAAGTGTCAAATTATCCCTTTTATTACCTTATATGGTGTATTCCTGCCAAAATAATAAAATAAAATAAGGAGTTCCACGCACACAATTTGCAAACTATATATAGTATCTTCCTGCCCACTGAAAAGCATGTTCTGTATCTCCAAATGTTATGTTTCTATCCATTACAAACGGCGAAAAAATATGTGTATCACAAAATCACATAATTTGGAGACACATGCTTTTCATTGCAATGATGTCATGTTAGGGAACACTTTACACAATGGAAATAAGGAAACATTTTCCAAAATCCCCTGTATTCCTGCCAAAATAGGGCAGTAATATATATGTATATATATATATATACATATATGTATATATATATATATATATATATATATATATATACACACACACAGACAATAATACATAGTAATATAACTATTTAAAAAATTGGAAATATATCTTTTTCATTGTAATAATGACATGTAATGGAACACTTTTCATTGTGTAAATGGAAAAAAAATCCCCTTAAAAGTTCTGCTAAAATAATTTTATTATTATTATTATTATTATTAATCAAAGCACACGAAAATGTATTTCAACTCACCAACTGAAATTAAATAAAACGTGTTGCAGTTGCTTGAGGGATATTTTGACCAGCACACCTTAACAGAACAACAAGCAATACAAATTTTAAAAAAAGTAAGTCAGTGCATTTAAAAATCCTTTTTTTTTTTTAAACACATGACAGGAGAGTCCCAGCACAATAAAAAGGTCCTGACAGGGGGGTAAAGTCGAATCACGTCTTCTTCTTTGCATGCTTGTTTAAGGAATGACATTCACAGTTAGTGTTGGGTAACCTTTTAACAGCTGAAGCACATTAATCACTGCTGTAATTACCCAGTGAAAGGCCCACATCAACACTGTTTGCTTGCTTAAATGCAGCTGCTGACTTTTTCTTATATAGGTTCAATCATCAAGTTGTCATAGTGGACTTAAAGCAATCAAACGTTTAAGCTGTAATGTAATGCAGTGGCGTTCTGTGCATTTGGTGCTCGAGCCATCAGTGCAATTATAGAAAAGACAACATAAGTTCGCAACTGTGCCATGTACGTCATCTTCTAGAGCAGTTCAAAATCAATATTTATCTAATAACATGACAAAAACGTAGACAAATGTAAAGAAAATATATCTTACTCACCGGCACAGGCGATTCTAGGGTCAGAGGTTGCTTCAAAGAGCAAGAACCAAATCTAATAAATGTTATGCGAAGGAGAAAAGGACTATAATAGTAAATAGGGGTGTGAATTGCGTAGTACCTGGCGATTCAATTCGTATCACAATTCATAGGTCACAATTCGATTAGATTAATCCCGATACGAATCTATAAATTAAATATTGCAATTTTTTTTTAACTAAAATTTTGAAAATACTAATCAGTAAACTTGTACATGTACACTGTAAGATTTGTATGAAAATGTATTTATTTATCTGAAAATTCAGGCTTATAACTGAGCCACTGCATTTAACAAACAGGTTGCAGTCTGTTTCATGTTCGAACAGCACTGAAATAAAATATTAAGGCTTAATGTTCCATTAATAGAACATTCTTCCATGCTTAATGGAAGCATGGAATCCTAACCCCAAGTAAGACGTTTTGTTGAATATTCCCATAAAAAATTGGTGTTTAAAAATCGATTCGGCCGCATATCAAATCGATTCGAGAATTGCGCGCTGTAATATTGCGATATATTGCCGAATCGATTTTTTCTAACACCCCTATAGTAAAATATAACTATATCCTAACTTTAATTTATGGGGAAGCGGACTCTTTTAGATACAACAGCTCCTCTCGATACGCATTGACTGAATGCATGTTTCTGGAGTAAACCACCTCCCCACAGTTTAGAGTGAGAACCCAAATGGACCTTGGACTTGTTTGTTTTCTGACTATATATTGCTTCTCTGTAGTTTGTTATAAAAAGAATATGTACATTAACATACACATTAAAAAACAAACAAGAAATGCGCTTGAATCTGCAAAATAATATTGCATGTACAAGTCTGTGTATGGGTGAAGTGCAGACACAATATAAAACATTTTAATAAAACTAATTGACTGTTTGTCACTGTTTGTCTCTGCCTTTATCTTATCTTTAATACAAATATATAAATAAAAATACACTTTTATCTTACGTCTTATATTATCTCCATGAGGCGACTTTCTTTCTGTGCAGATACACACATGCACGCACGCCACACACATTAGTTAAACTAGCCATCAGCAGCATAATTGAGACATTAATATTAACGCTTGTTTCCCTCATTCCACTCAAAAATGACAGATGGGCATTAATTAGCCTTTAGTCTGACCACCTGCGACGTTTCCTAGCTAACTAGCTAACTACCAAGTAGCATGACTGCAACAGCAAAATAAAAAAAATAAAAAAGTAGACTAGTAATGAGAATAATGTGTTGGTAGAGTAATAAACCTTTCACATATCCTGGTGGAAGTAAGGAACTTACAATTTCACTCAACTCTAGGGAGGAACCACTGGAGGACGGTCCGCGTGCTCTGCTTGTTTGTACACAACGTCAACAGCGAGGGTGGGAGGGAGCGGAGGGTTTAGGTCTAATCAAATGGGGATGTACTGTGTTTTTGTTGTTTAAATATTAATTTTAAACGCTATGGTTTATATACATGCTATATAATTTTCTAGCTTGTTAAAAAGAACACGCAGTAAAAATATACCTATATACTTATTGTAACTATAAAAAAAAAAGGAGCTAAATACGCGTCTGCTCCCCGGGGCTGCTGACGATTAAATGTATTAATGTGTGCAGATAATTTTTCTTGTCAAACTTGGCTAGAGGACGGGAAAATGTTGACGTTATTGTGTGAGGGTGAATCTGAAATTATGATTGGTTAAAGAAACAATGCCATTTCATGGCCCGATCCAGTGGCGGCATCAAGTAGATTTTTGTGGCGCTTGACAAGAAGGAACACATAATTCTCGATGGAATACGGTCTCATGAACTCGGCAAGTACGGTCTTGCCAAATGTTTCCTACTGAGGAGCAAACGTTTACGACGCTAGCGCATGTTGATTTCACGTCAGGGTTCGCTCAAGGTCGCAATGTTCACTACACATCTCGGTAAACGTTTAGCGACCGTTTGCAAACCTTGAGTGAACATTCACTACCTTTGCCAACACTCACAAACAGTCACCCCTCAGTGGGATCCGGCTTTAAAGAATGATAGTCTCTTTGTGAACTTTCAACCTGCTCTGAAGTCGTTCCGTAAGGTGATAAAAGGGAAAAACTTGAGTCCTCTCCTCAGCCATTTTGATGGCAGCATGAAATAAATCTTTGAAATATTTTCTCAGTCAAATCTTCAGTTGGAACAGGACTTGGGCCACAATTGATGACGTTTCACGAGATCACAGCAACAAGGACGACAGAACGGACAAGAACACAACTATAGGAAGTGAAGCTGTAGACTACCACGTTAGCTCCGCAAGCTAGCTGCTAGCTTGACAACCAAAGGTAATGCTTATCATTATATATCATCATATATCATTTTTAACAAACTGTGTCTCACAGTTGATGGCATTATATTTAGTGAGCTAAAAACAAATAAACTTTGATTTAGATCATCTGTGACATTTGGAGTCCATCTAGTTGTTGACGTTTTACAAGAAGGAACAACTGAGTTAAGATGTAGACTGCTACGTTAGCTTCTCAAGCTAGCCACTTGCCAGTCAGTCACCAAGGCCAGCAGGTAGACTGTTTCATGTGTCTTGTTTTAAAGTTTTACATTAAATTAGTGCTAGATTTAATTTTCTACTTATATGAAGTAACAAGTGACTTAACCCATTGCCTGTAAAGATTTGTGTCGGAGCTTGAAGGTACCACGAAGGTATTATATATTTTTTGGGAGAGGGCGTAGCACACATGACTGCAATTACTCAAATCCACAATACCAGAGCAATTTCTGTATCATTAGAAAAGTGAGAGTGAAACAAACGGCGACGGACGACATGGAGCAGAGAACACGGTTCACGTATGGTCCCCAGGAAGAAACAACACAGTTTTTAGTGTTTTTTTTTTTTTTTTGTCTTGAGAGCGCTGCTGCTGCTGTTGCTCCTGTCGGGTTAATTTGCTCCACATTTTTTGCAAGAGGGGGAGTAAGTAGGTGGCTGGAAGCGCTGTGGTCTCTTTGAGGAGCTGATGATTTGGACAGCTCTGCCTACTTTGTAAAAGCAGCACGCCTCTTGGAAAAAGATTTTGTGGCACAGTCTATGAGAGAGCAAGAAGTGAAGTGAGGAACAGTTGTCTTTCTGTTGTGACGTGTAGTTGTGTTTTTTTTAAAGGCCACGCAGTGACAATATACAGTGGACTCTCGAAGGGTTATGTACTGAGTTTAAAAAAAATATTTGACTAGTAAGTCATTGTAGTTTTAGCAACAACACTAGCGCTAGCACATGTCAAAATCCTGTACTACATATGTTAGTTTTAATGCCCCCAACTCAAACGTTAAAGCTGTTGTTCAAGATATTTAATTAAACCCTTGTAAGGATAAGCAGTTCGGATAATGGATGGATATCTTGTAATGGTAACACATCACAAGTGATGGAACTCGGAGTAAATCAAAAAAATATATAGTACAATGAAATAAAAATGAATCCCATGTATTTTACATTTCTATGCGTCATCTGGAATCCAACAGTTTACTACCACCAACATGTTTGTCGAGTACGTTTTTCAAAGGTGTGGAAGAGGGTCTTATCTACCTTTGTGGTGGGGTGGTCACTATTTTTTTTAACAAGTAAAAAATAAAACAAAAACAAGTGGACGATAGCCTATGTGCTGCTTGGAGGACCCCCCCCCCCAACCCCCCCCCACCTCCCCTTTTTTAGCGCTTAGTTCCTAAGACCCCAATATTAGATTTGGCAGAGGCATTTTTTGTTGAATTACAGTTATAATTCTTTAATAAAAATATACAAGTTTCCTCCTGTAAACATCATTAAGCATATACTTTATACATGTATTCAAGGCAAGTTGTTTATGTTAAACAAATTTAATCATCATAAATCAAGCTGTTTCTACTAAGTACTGTCTCAAATGTTCTCCAATTTAGATAATGTAAATGTATAGGATCGTATGCTGAGAAATGTTTTTTGGGAGGAGCAATATGGCGACCTCACGGCTTCAAAAGTCTTGGCCTATTGGCTATCCAGTCATATATTCAGATCAGTGGTCTAGACCACTTTCAAGAAAGTGGGTGTGGCTTGCCAGGCTAGGTCTTACCCAGTTTGTCTGTGAAATTCAGGTTTGTCACTGTAATGAAAGGTGACATGACATTTCAGTGCTTCGGTTTTGGAATCAGCTCAGCTTTTGAGTTGTAGATTTGAGCTTAGGCTTGTCACGTTGATTATGATGAAGAGAAATGCCAACACGTGGGAAGTCGGGCGAGTTTAGGAACCTCACAGAGTGTATGTTGGAGTTGTTTGTAGGTAGTGTGTGTTGCGATTAGGAGAAAAGATGAATTCATGGTGGAATGAATATTTTATGGCTCTTGAAAAAACAGTCAAAAATGCTCAAAATCAGCTGTCAATATTGGAAACTGTTTTGAAAACAGCTAGCTATGATTAATTTAAAATGCATTATGATTTATGTATGCAGTTTCTTATATGCATCTTGTCACAGTGAGTGTCTTATATTTGTATATACGCAGTACGCAGTACAGTTTGGACACACCTTCTAATTCAATAGTACTTTAGACCGTGACTGTTTCTTTTATTCTTAATGCGCTTTTTGTGATGCAACGCAGCAATCCACCGTGAGGAACGTGCATAACATTTGGTTACTGTAAGAGTCTGTCAGTCAAGTGCACAAAAAGTCGGTATAAACACGTCTGTTAGGCAAAAAAACAAGAGAGGAAAAAGAAAAAAAATCCTTTGAGCAGCTGCACTCGTGACACTGATATGATCTGAGTTTCAAAGGAGAGCCTTTTTTTCCCTTCGTCTTTTTCATGTCTTCAGAAAAATATGTCTGCTTCACTTTTTGACCTTTAAATAAAGTCCATCTGCGAGGAGCGTCTGAACTCCTCCCTTCTCCCACCGCCATCTGTAAAAGACTGAATTTGGAGGAGACGGCGCACTCCCCTAAAAAAAAAAAAAGAAGCCCAAATCAATCCCTCCTTATTTCCGAATAGCCTCCCGAGTCCCTGCTCCTTTAATGGGACCTTTCCACTGCGTGGTACCTAACCTGTGCGCTACTCGCTATGGAAGCTTATTTATTATTTACCCTGTTGTTGTGCCTGGACATTGCATTATCTCCTCTTTGCTACAAAGCTCTGTTTTCTCATTGCCTTAAGTCTCCTCGAAAAATAAAATCTAGAATACCAAAAATAAACACAAAAGCTAATAATATTAGCTTATATTGTATTTGCGCCAAAACTTTGGGCTGACAATATCATCCTGCTTGCCTGCTTGTGAGTGGTGTTTTGTTGATGTTCGTGCACGGTAGTACATCATAGAATGTACAGTATAATACCAACTGGAACGATACGGTATTTGGTAACTCGAGCAAGATAGCTTTTTTTTTTTTATTCCCTGAAAAGTGTCAAGGGGGTAAAGTTTGGTGGAGGACCCAAACGCAGGGAAGCAGGGCAAGGAGGCAGAGGTGATGTAAAAAATAAAGAAAAAAGGAATTTAATTATTCAAAACAAAAGCAAACTTCAAATGGCAATGAAACAAAACGTGGGGAGGACAACAAGGCAAAAAAAACCCGGCAGCATGACAGGAGAAAAACGACAATGAATCAACGCAGACAGAGGGGAGACAGGAGACTAAATACACGCACACACTAATGACACAACAAGACACACCTGGGGCAAGACACAAGTGGCTGAGGGCACGGATTGGTTGACACGAAGAAGGGCAGGATTACACTTAACAAGACCAAGGGAGACACACAAGGAAAAACAGAACCCAAACATGACAAAAAGTAGCGGTTTTGGAGATGCGAGGGTTCTTCTGATAGCCACAATATGTACAATTTTCCTGTTCTAGGCAGATAATTATACTTAAATTAACTTACTTCTTGTTTTCCTGATGGCTAAAAAGTCCCATCAAAGGCATTTAGGATCATTAACATGTGCCCGCCCTCCTTTGTGCGCAAGAAAGTTGGGGTATATTTGTGCAAATGGAGCAAAAAGCAGCTGAGGATTTGGCCTGCGCTTGCAGGCAGGATGTTCCAGCGCTCTGGTTTAGTTGTAAATGGAGCTGGCCATTCACTGCAGGAAAAATAAACAAAAGATTTGAGCCTAGAAGAAGGTTGTGAACTGACACATTGTTTCATAGTAGCAGAGCTGGCAAAAGTACTCACACGCTCAACTTAAGTAGAAGTTCAGATTCTTGTATAAAAAAAAATACTCTGTTAAAAGTAGTTGTACTGATTAAGAGTACTGGGAAAAGTAATGACATTCAGAGTAAAAGTAAAATTACTTGTGTAAAAAACAACTTTGGTAAAAGTAGTCACTCAAATTATTACTCAAGTAAAAAAGTAATGTACTTGAGGAGTAGAAGTAAAAAGTATTTTTACCGGATTATTTTCTCGTACGCCAATTTGAGCGATATTAGCTAAAGGAGCAAAACTGGGTATACATTGGTCAAATGACTCTCTGACTTGGTATCATCAAATTATCCTCTGCAGTGGCGGCGCGCATTGCCCTCATATTTATGGATTGTTCTAATCTAGCCAATTTCACTTCATGTGATCACGTGTCGTAGAGCCAATCACAAGCTGAGATGGGACCATGTGAAACGCTTCATATTATTGGCGGAGCCAGGATACATTGATGGCTGCTTTTTCTTCTAGGTCAAGTGTTTCAATCGTTTACATGCATTTAAAAACAAAAGTAACCACCTTGTTTTGAAAATGTATTAAGTAAAAAGTAAATATTCTCATGTTAAAATGTAACAGATATAAGTTAAAAGTAGTCTAAAAAATAAATACTCAGGAAAGTACAAACTACTGAAAAAAACTACTCAGTATAGTAAAGAAGTATTTGTACTTCATTACTTCCCATCTCTTCTCTCAGGTGAATTTTACTGAAAGACCAAACAAAAAAATGAATGACACGTCATGTATTTAACCACATACCACATAATTTTGACAAAGGTCCGCTAACTTAATGCTAACACACAATGCAAAACAAAGCATAGGCAGGTTAATGAAATGAATGATAAAACAGACTAAATTGAGACAAGCTGGGTTTCCATCCACCCATTTTTATTTAAATTGTCAAAAAATGCGGAAATAAAACTGAATGGAAACGCTAGAAAAGTGAAAAAAAGTCGCTTGGAGGAGGTGGATTTTGAAGCGTATCGAAAAAAGGAAAATGTGTATTTTGGCTATGGAAACAGATTTTGCGAATAACGACGTGACACGTATACGTATGTAGTCACAAAATAATGGCGGATGATAATGTAAGGCATGTGTGGGGGGATGACGAAACAGAAATCTTTTTTGAATTGATTAAATAACCCAATATTAATGTAATTTTAGATGGAGCAAAGCTTGATCTGCAATCCATGATCACGTTTGTGTCTTGTGGCTTATTCTTGTGTGCTTTTTTGTGCATTCAATTTATTTATGATTTTACAGTATACAGTATTTATAAGTATAAAAGTATTAGAAAACACATTACAAAAAGGTTTGATAGTGTGTTATGGAGGCTGTAATGGATTAATATACCTGAGAAATCTGCTTCAGTACTTGCCACCGCTGCACAGCGGTGCATTTTTTTTCCTCGCTCGACTTCGCTCTCTCTTCCTCACTCAATCCCGCAGGTTCCCAGTTCACATCCCTGCTGGACGCCGTTTCCCCTGTGATAACATTGTGAGTGGATACGAGGTATGGAATCAAACGCCTTCCTTTTCCTGCTCGGCTCCCAGACCGTTATCGTCCATCCTCCATGCAGCCTTCCCTCTCTCGGCCTCCACGCCCAGCTCCCTTCCATCCCTCGCTCCTTGTCTGCATTGACTATTTTTAGCGGCACTGCTATTCTGGAATTCGCCGCTGCGTGCCGGGTGTCTGGGCGGCGATCTCTTCAGGAATGTCTGGCCCCGTCTCAAACCGCTGCAGTGTGGCTGTGCAGCCAGGGCAGCCAGCTCGCTGCTCTCTTTCCAGCTTGAAGTCTGAGGGGGGGGAAAGAAGAAGCAATTTTCTCTGTTCTGTCACGTCCAAGTGGATTTGTGTATGACTGAGCTTTTGTCCCGGCTCATCTTCGCATGTGCTTTTCCATTTTGTCTTGTTGTAAAACGTGATATCGATGCTCCTGTGGGGACAAAGCTCTTGTTTCTACAAGATAAATCATTAGGTTCCATTGTAAACTTAAGTGTCCCTGAATTCCCAGACTGTACTTTAACACAGTTTGGTTCAGTTAGGTACGGTCAGCATTTTATAGTACCGTAACGTCCAGCCCACTGTTTTTTTTTTAGTTTAAGAGAAACTCTAGTAATGGACAGAAAATGATTGGTTGACAAGGAATGAACACAAAATGAACAACAAAAAGCATCAAATATGTACAGGATGAATTGGTATACTAGTTTTTGCATGCCTCCCCCCAAAAAAAAACAAAAAACAATAAAAAAAAACAAGCAATTTTTCTATTACACATTAGCTTAACGCAGAGTTGAGCAAGACCATAATGATCATTTTTGTGCTACAAAATAAACAAAAACCAACAAATGTTATAATGTTAAAGAAAGGGAGCAAGAACACTTTTGTTGGCATATCCTCAGAAAATTATATATGTGTTTCAAAACAAATAAAAATCGGCACTTAAAAATGTTGATGGTTTGTTATGAATTCTATTTTCAGAGGATGCCAAAATATCGAACCAATGCCAGCCAACTTTAGCCCCGTTAGCATCCCAACATTGGCACAGACAGTACAGTACCCAGTCTGTCATTTTTGTCTCATTTAACAACTTAGGCGCGTCTGCACGGGTTTACCGCTCGTTGTTGAAAACCAGGCCCGCCTGTTAAAAAGTGTTAAATAAGTAACAAAAGCATTTGGTACTGCTGTGCACTAAAACTAGCTTGTAAACACAACATGACCGGCGGATCTTGGTAATAAATGCAAGTATCAACACTTGTCGTTGAATAGATTTTTTTTCATTTCATTTCTTACTGTTGAGAAGCCACAAAGAAAACCTGTTAATGGTTGTAGGATCAAGTCAATCATAGGGATCACATAAACGTCTTCAGGCTGCATTCTGTGCTTGTGGTTAACATTAGGTGAAGTCACCAGGAAATGAATGAAAGTCAATGCAGTGCTTACATATTTTGTGTGTGGTCCACAAAGAGAAAATAAGCATCACTAATGGGAAGTTTTTCCTGTCTGGGATCAGGCTGGATGGCTATTCAAAGCAAAATTGTTTGCCGTGAAGGGAACACCGTCCAAGGCCACCTGTTGCTCATGATTGTGCAGATCCGCTGGAGCTGAACCTTGTCAGGAATCGCCGTACACTGTGCAACTCTCATCACTGGTGTCATAGCTGGTAGAGTCATAGCAAAGCAACGCCGTAATAAAATACAGCAGAACCGCTGAAATGTTTTTAGAAGCTGGCCAATCTTTGATCTGATCTTGCTGTATGGGTAAATATGGAAATACATTCACTTTTGGTAGTTAGCCAGTTAGGAGCTAGTGCGAGAAGCTAGCAGTGTACATCTTCTTGGCCAACATCACAAACAGATGGACCTAAAAGTGCAATAGCAGTCACAGAAAATCATAAGCCATGATTTCTATGATGTATTATTATCTCGGTTATAATATAGTTCTGATTGAGCTTGAAAGTGAGCGTAAAATAGAACTTTCCACTGCATTGGCTACAGTTAATCACATGAATAAAAATCGAGACGATGTAATTAAACTGGTGTTAGTGATCACAGGTCAGGATCTTGGGGATAACGCCAACAAAGTAGATAACGGACTCTGAGCTATCAATGTGACTTGTTTCTCCCTTCGAAGGGTTAGAATTAACGGTAAATATATAAGTTTTAGTTCAAGAGACTGTAGTTCAGGTACACTTGCCTGTTATTTTCCCTAAGCATAAAACCATTCAGTTAAATTTTGTAGGCATGTTGAAATGTTGGTCTGCATTTGAAGACAATCATTTCATTGGCGTTGTCTGGTTTTGTGAGGAAATTACATCAAAGGCCTCTGAAAGACTTTTTATGTTAGACTTTTTCCAAATTAGCCATTGCTTAATATATTAACTTAGAACTTGAAAGTGTTCCTTTGTCAAACATTACGAACAGATGGACACCACTCACAGAAGATCCCAATCTTTGTTTTTTTTAAATAGCCACACCATGCTGCTGGTTGAGAAATACTATCAAGCCAATGGAACATAAAAAGGAAGTATAACCCATACTAAAGCTATGTGTCACAAATAGTCAAGGGAAAAAACTTGATGCTGGCTCAAAGGATGTCTTAGTGATATGATGACATCAAGTATGAATTTGGAGCAATTTTTTCAGACCAGAATGCTCGAACATCACGTAAAAGCCGTCAGCGTATACCCGCGCACTCCCGTTTCCGATAAGAGATCCAATCACAAAACATCTTGTTCTTATTAGCATTCGGACGTACGTGAGCCGGGTTTGAAAAGTGAGCAGTCAGCAGTGCTAGTGTGGACGCGAGTTAATTGGCTTTGGCTCCCATAAAGGGGATGTGGGTTTCGCTCCGGGATTGGCGCACACCAGAACAGAGTCTAGCAGGGCCTCGGAGGGGGAATGAGAGGACCGGGAGGAAAGTCGTAAGACGGACCAATCAGGTAACAAAAGAGTGCCTTTAGCCTTTAGCGTCGTGAACAGGAGCGCCGTCTCTCTAGGGTGTGAAAGGAAGAGGCGAAGGAACGGGATATGGAGTCGTTTTTAGGCCAAAAGCTCTCAAAGTATGCGGCCCGGCTGCTCTGGGACGGATTCCCATTGCCACAAGGTTTTTAGCACCGCTGGTTTTATGTTATCCTTCAATTTGTGTTTCTCAGACGTCCTCTCTTCAGCTCTGCATGCATTAAGTGGAAATACAGCAGAAAGAGTTGGATGTGAGGATGTATCCTCCAGCTGGCTTACATTCCTCTGCTTTCCACTTGTGTGTCTGCTTCTGCTTCTTTATGGGTCACTGTTTCGCTGATCAGTTCATTTCCTTCCCCCAACTTTTGGTGTTCTTCTTTCTTTCCATTCATAGCCTTGAGTGCCTTGTTTCTTCTTCATTTGGATGATAATGCACGGAGAAAACACCCAAACAGTTTTGTCGGGCGGCCATTTTGATCACAGTTTAGTATAGTTTGACCTAACAGTCTTCTAAGCATTCACTACGACAAGTTGTTCAAAGGACAGGAACGGCTCTTGAGCCGCGTCCCCCATTATGTAGCCAACATGGTGAAAGCAGTGATCTAACTGTTCCCACAGTCTGTCACATCACCTGGAGCTTATCGTCCCTGCCAACTGACTAGCCGTCCATCCTTTAACTGACGTTTGAGCGGTTGATAAGAGCACAGGCGTGCACTCCTCTGGCCCAGCTTCCTCTTCTGCTTTCCAGGAGCGGCTGGTTCACACGGAGAGGGGGAGGGCGGCTGCCACATAAAAGGCAGATATCGCAGATTCAGGTGTGAGTTGCATGCTGGGAAATCTGTTTCCAGGCTGGTGGCCCATATCCTTAAATCAGCATGTAATAACTAACATTATCTGTAATTTGGCTTCATCCACCTGTGTAGTATTATGTAATTCAAATTTGATAGCAATTGGATAAAATCTGTAGTGTTGTCTTTAAGGCATCACTGGAAATGGCAAAATGAGCCTAAAATGGTTGCTTTGAAGCAACGTGGATTGGCAAAGTTCCTACCAGTGACGTGCAGTGAGCTCTAGGTTTGGGTAGGCAGGCAGTCGCAAATTGAGATGCACACACCAATTACAAATTTGTGTGTTGGCAGGCGAGTGTACAACGTATCCTAGGTTGACCATATTTTAATTTCCAAAAAAGAGGACACTCAGCCTGACCTCGAGATACTTGATACTTAAGATACAAAATGCCGTACATTCAAACTATTTTAACATATGCTTTCTCTGTATGGGAAGAAAATAAAACAAAAAAACATTACTCTCTTTTGAAGTATTACATTTTTTGCTCCACAATCTTTTTTTCTTCTTTTTTTTCTTTTTTACTTTGAGCGGGGTTCGCTTCGTACCCATCGCCTCAGGTGCGGCAGCTCAACACTTGCCACTCAGCTAAAGTTCTGGGCCACCGTCAGCCAGTGCGCAGTCTGCCAGCCACAGTAAACGTTGCAGTGCACTCTGCCTCCCATTTGCCGCACAACGAAAAACTGACAATTTCAAACCCGCCCGGACGCTCGGAAAGAATGTAATAAAGTCATTTGTTGTTGCTTGAAATCACATCGCAATATGTCACATGAGCAACCCCAACGAACAGGTGAGCCATGACGGTTGTCTCTAAATTGCCTGTAGGTATGAATGTGAAATCTATCTATCTATCTATCTATCTATCTATCTATCTATCTATCTATCTATCTATCTATCTATCTATCTATCTATCTATCTATCTATCTATCTATCTATCTATCTATCTATCTATCTATCTATCTATCTATCTATCTATCTAGCCTAGCCTAGCCTAGCCTAGCCTAGCTATGTAGTCTAATGTGTCTATATGTGCCCTGTGATTGGCTGGCAACAAGTCCAGCATATACTCCACCTCCTGAGGAAATCAGTTGGATAGGCTCCAGCTCAACCCTGACCCTAGTGAAGACAAGAACTATAGAAAACGGGTGACCTTCTTGCAGATATGGTCCAAACCCTGAATCCTCCTCCCTGCCAGCCAGGGTGGTCCGTTCTCTGTTGTCTCTCCTTTAAGAAGAGGAGGAGGAAAACAAACTTCCCATGAGCATGTGGGGTCTGACATTCACTATCCCATTACCTTGGACACACACACACACACACATTACACAACAACATGAGACACGAGCTAATGAAGCGCTAACCACTGAGGTAATGGCTCTCTGGGCTGCGACCGGTTCCCGTACACATAGCATCTCCAACCCAGCCGAGTTTCCGTCTACGCTTATTTACAAAGGAATGTCACCAGCACACAATTTCTGCAGAATTAAAAACAAAAATGCTCTTGTCCCAAACATGCTGGTCCTTTGTAGTGATGAAATTAAAAACAGCCTGCAAGAAATCAAGATGACATGATGGATGAACATCCTCCCTGCCAAATGTTTTGCCTGTAAAAAGGGCCAACGCAATTTTTTGGTACCACTTTATAGAAACTGTATACATAGTATAAATCATGTAGAGACATTAGAATTTGACTTATTGTTGACTCATTTTTTTGGGCAAGTTGCTACCATACGTAATAATAGTCTGTTTCAAAGAAATGTCATTTATGAGCTTCAAATTTGCAAAGCAGATCAAACGAAAGCAAAATTTAGACACTCATAAATGAAGTCTCTTTTAGATAGCTATAACGTGTGCAGGCAATTTGAACTTGCCAAATAATGAGATAACAGTCATTAGTCTGAAAGTGTAAAGTAGTACGCAAAAAAAACAAAAAACTTCAGTCACTAAAATTAAACAAAGAAGAATTGTATATATTCAGTTATCAGGGTTGAACAGAGTATCTTTCTCAAAAATTGTTGCAACTTTACAGGTTTCACTTTAAGTTCACAGGAGGTGTGTTTGATTCTTACTTGGAGTGACATTTTGCCAAAGATGCATGTCAAACTTTGGCAGCTGTTTCTTTTATTTTGAAGTGTTGTCTCTTTGGAGTTGTCCGGTGTGCCGCTTCCCCCCCCACTTTCTGCAACATTCCCTTTATGACTAATGACCATCTGGGCTACTTCTTTCTGTGTCTACACTTTCCTTATTGCCTCGCTTTGTTCTTGCTCCCAAATAGTGGTGACTTGTTGAAAGACAAGAAATGAATATGTACTACTTTGAAAGTTGAGTCCATAGAATGAAAACAGAAAGTCGAAACAAAACCTACCAAAAATAAAACTGGTAACAGCACTATAAAGCCTCAAGCATGAAATCCTTGACCGAAAAATACAGATTCTTTGAAAATTGAGCCTTTATTGGTCCTTTTAAATAAATCAACTCCACGTATTACTTTTGATGTGTCATATTTGATACATCTGTTTACAATGCTTAATTTTTTTCAGGATAAACTAAAACATTATACACAGACATATAAAACGCACATAGTATAATTGCTTACATTAGTTAGCCCCGTTGTACTCTTTGTAGTATCTGTACTAGTTGAAGATTTGTTTTAAGGCTCTCAGTATTGTCAAATCTTTATGTCTTCTCAATGAAACACATACACATTAGGTCATGATTCGATTAACTAAACTGTGAAGTTAGCATAGCATGCTTGTCTGGGTTGTTTGGCAGCAGTTGGAGTAAGATTATAGTTGTTGCGTCTCTTTTAGGTGGCAACCCTTGCATGTTGTCATTCTCTTTTACGTGAGTTATCAAAAAACATCGAACATTGAATCTAATCCTTTGTGATACTGGCTTCATGAGTTAACCTCTGTGCGCCAATCATAACGTACTGGTGGGTTGCCAGGTTTGTGCGAATGGTACCAAAAATAACTTTCACAATTTCACAAACAAAACATCTCGAAAATGCAGATTAGCAAACATGAAAGTCTCTAGACAAGTCTAGACAGTTCGACGATGCCAGCTGAAATGATGTCCAGTGAAGTGCGCTGACGGGTCGCATGAGACGATCGGCGAACTTCTGGGGTGTCTCAACTTCAAAGGGAACCACTGTATTCTGTGATTAGCAGCGACTGGCCCCAACTTATTAAATCCACAGACACTTGGCAGTCAGTTGCACACTTGTCCAAACACACGTATGACACGTAGCATGGACCTGGGTGGGAAGAGTTGAGTGGCGGACATTCCTGGCGGCTGATGTCAACGGTGAATCCAAAAATGTGTTCAATATGATGTTACAAAGTCAAACAGGAACTCCTCGGACCACGTGAGAGCTGATATGTTTGGAGCGGGGTGGTCCCCGGCGCCGGCTATCCCCAAGGTCAGCGTTGTATTAACCCTTACATACTGTTCTGGTCAAATTTAATCTGTTTTGAGATTTGACAATATCATTCTTTCAACCTGTAATGTGATGACTTTTCCTAAAGTGGCCCAAAATACACAGAAGGGAAAATATTTTAAAAATGTCGTTCCAACGGTGGGAACTTGAAACAGTTCTTTGAACTGTTTGGAGGGATTCTCACAGAAACATACACCTTTTGGTATCTGAACGGTCCCGGGAGATCCTCGAAATAGTAAAAGAGTCCAAGTCAGGAAAATGAACAGTATGTAAGGGTGAGGTGAAAGGAATTCCCAGCTAGGTGAGAAAGTTTGGGGCGTGTTGACCACAACGAAGGCTTTCTAACCTCAGACAGTGACCACCCAGCTGAGGTGTCCTCCCCGCTGCCTGTGTGGCATGAGCGGAACCGTAGGCGGATGGTGCTTTTGATAGCATTCTTCTTTCCCCGCTTTGGGACAAACTGTGGTTTAAATCACGCCCTGAAGCTCCTCAGGCTGAATGCTGACCGTTTATTTAGACGTCAGCGCGGGGAAAATAACGTTCAAGGCCGGGTCACGTGAACCCTGGAAAAGAGCTCAACCGGCAGGGAGGGATTGTTCATCCTGCTGTTGTGTCCTTGAGGAGGAATCACGGTCCTTTCTTTTATTACAGCCAGACCCCAACGATGGTGATGGTCACGTGCTTCTTTTCACGCAGCTGTGTCAAGATGGGAAAGTTGCGCTTGCTTGTTGAACCTTGTTTAAACTTAAAAAACAGCAAATTATTGCTGTTCAGGAAAACAATTCTAAAATATTAAAGGAAATATATTACGCATTTTCAGGATTTATTTCGGATATCTGCGCTTGTTGTGTAGCTTACTTGTTACTTTCTCTCAAATCAGTTACACTGCTAAATTGCTCTTCATTGCTGATTACTCTCCACTGTAATGTGTTCCCAGCTGGATTTATGTTAAAAGGAACTCCGACTGCAATGACAAGTTTGCTCTATATTATTTATTTGGTTGTTACTAACAACAATTCATTTTTCAAAAATTATTCCAGTTCAATATGTTTTGTCGAAACTTATTTGGACGTATGCCGCCATTGTTATTTTACGTCACAACGCATTCCGTGCGTAGTGATGTAGAATGGCGGCTGGCTCTCTGCCTCAATTGTGAAACCCTATAAATAGAGCAAAGCAAGGTAAGCCTCGTAGCGTTCCTAAACAAACAACATGCAATCGGGAGAGTCACCCTCCCCCACACGCTCTCGTCATTCACCAGACACATTCAAGAGTTTTAATCGACTCTTTATGAACGCTACGGAGTCTACATTACTACTAGGTTGTGTTCAAATTCACGAGGCTGGTTCCTCTGACAACCGAATTTGTCGGCTGCATGACGTCACTACCGGCGCGACTCGACACCACGCACGGACTTGCATATGAATGAATTGTCAATGCTGCTTGTTGGTAGCACGTTGACGACACACCATATAATGTGTAAGTCCGTGCGTGTTGTCGAGTCGCGCTGGGCGTAACGTCATGCAGCCGACAAATTCGGCCTTCGTAAGACCCAGCCTTGTGAATTTGGACACAAGCATAGTCTTGTGTTTCAATACTACACCTGTTTCACGTTAGCTTAGCTGTTAGCATGGCTTCTCTGGCATCTCCTGTTGTCTGTTCTTGCTTGGTGTGTCACATTAAGCTACTCCTCGTCCTCCTTTAGTGAAAATAAAACTTTGTTAGAAGTGTAGTTTAGTCACCTTCTTGGAACCGAGGATAACTGATTAGACGAGGGGCTCCGCAATGTGTTTAGCCATGCTAGCTAGTTCAACGTAGATGCAAGTACGGCTCCTAACTCCGCTAGCTCCTTGGTCAGAGGTGCTTTAAAAACTTTTTTTACACTGAGACAAAAATCATAACATCATCACTTAGTGTTATCACAATTAGTTGATAGAGTCTAAATTGATACAGGATGCCAAATTTATACTGTTAGACAAGAAACACTCAGATTCATACACTCACAATTTAAAGTCTTCAATGAACCTAATTATGCATGGTTTAGGAATGCGGGAGGAACACAGATTAAAAACCCTTGCCAGCACAGTGACAACATGCAAACTCCTCATAGGAAGACCAGAGCTGAGATCTAAATCAAGATATTTAGAACTTTGAGGCAGAAATGCTGACCACTCACCAACTGTAACTTTTCAAAAAACCCACCGTTTCCGTCATGTCTAAACACTCCACGATGGAGGGAGTGCGTGGGAGGGCAGAAAAGACGAGTTCAGGGTTTCGGTCGGGGGGTGAGGTCGGTCCGCTTCACTGCTGTTTGATCGTTTGTGAGTCAGGCTGGAGCAATGAGGGAGTCGAGTTTAAGACAGGCCGTGAATGGGCCTGCTTGTTTATGTGGGTCACTGGGTCGCCCTTTTTTTTTTTAACGCCGCAGGCCGCTGCACAGAAAGTGGTCGACGCACCATCCAAAACAGTTACGCCTAACTAAAAATGTAAGAGAGTGCAAATACTTTGTTACTGTACTTTCTATAACCGTCCGTCTTTGTTACTCATTATAATCATTACTACAAAAATATGAAGAAATTGTTGACTTAATGTCCAAATGTGAGAGCACGAAGCGGAAGAAATGTCCTGCCTTTCCAGAGGACGCTATATGAAATGATAGCATTTAAGGTAAATGAGAAACCTTAATTCTTTAAAGTAGCACTAAGGAACTTTTCAACCTTCATATATTACGGAATATATTTTCCTATCTCTTTTGACGAAACATAGATTTAAAACTTTTGCCATGGCCTGAGGGGGTCTGTATCATTTTTACAGGCACGAAGCAACTTTGAGGAGGATGGTAGGAACACTGCCACACAAAAAACTACAAATGTGCTGACAGCTTTATGGCATACGTCAAAAGCTTCCCCTGATGGAAGGACAGATAAAGATTAACATAGGCCCGGATTTCACTCGCTGGAAAAAACAAACAAACCAAAAAACGACGCAATGTGCTTGTCCTCATAGGAAATGCGGTCTTCCTTCAATACTAATTTCAATACTGCTTTTGTCTATATGGCGTCGCCATAATCAACGTAAAATGGAATTTCCTTAGTGTTGCTTTAATGATTTTTAAGACTTTTATCATAGAATGAATTGCCTTTTAAAGTGACAATAAGGCAAAATTAGTTTATTATTAATCCAGTGAATTCAAAAAGCCACTGTTGTTTTAGTTAGCATGAGCATGTCAAGCATAATGGTTAACATAATGGCCAAGCTAATGTATGCTAGCTAGCTTTGCTCTTTAGCCAACTTGAAACAGTGCAATGAAGTAAAGTCTAATATTTCACTTTTTATTTTATTTTATTTTATTTTAAATAATTTAACCTCCAATACTTTAGTACATTTAATATCGGAAAGTACTTTTAATACTTAAAACAGAAAACTTCGGATGCTTTTATACCCAAGTAATATTTGACAAGGTGACATTAACTTCTACCAAATTTATCTCCTGTTAATATACTTGCTTAGATACTTTATACATGAATCCCCAAAAGGAAGTCAGAGTGATTGATTGCCTTCCTATATCAAGCCTTTATCGCAACTGATCTCCCCACCGGAGGTAAACAGGATCAACACAGTAGTTCCAAACAGACATTCAGCCTAGAGCCCAATGTATCCAATTTTTTTTTTCAAGTTTTGCATCTCATGCGGACACGTGACCTTTCCTGTTTACCCAGCTGCTTTATACAGAGAGAATTCCAGAGAAAACAGACATTTCATAGCTGCAAATCGCGCCTCTAAGTATTAGACGTGCACCTGGTGGAGGTCAATCAGTGAGCGAGTGAGTGCTTCTGACCCCCTTCGGGACAAATTAAAAGAAAGAAAAAAGGAGCTCCGGTAATTGGCTTGGAAGCTTTGCAAAGACTTGAGCTGATTGCTCTGTGATGGCGAGATAACGAGCTAAGCTACTATTTTTCTAGCTACTAATTCAATCATTTGTGGAAGTGAAAACCAGAGACACTAATAGCTACATGTGCACAATCTAATCTCGTCTTAAATATGATTGAACATACATTACCGGTCAAAAGTTTGGACGGACTTTCTCATGCTATTCTCATGCTAATACACATTCATGTTGGTTTCTGGGGACGGGTGATGGGAGGGTTTCGATAAGGAGGCCAATTTGTACATAGACATTCACATCTCTGCTGGTTCCTAGGGTCCAAAGTTGAGCAAGGGCCAATGAGGACACTAAATTCTTTCACACACAAATTCACATTTATGTTGTTTGCTGGGAACGCCGTTTGCACAAACACACATACACATTTATACTCATTCCAGGGGACAAGTGTTGGAAGGGTTCCAGTTGGGACCCCATTTGATCTTACACACATTTACACATTTTTGTTGGTTTCTGGTGACACCCCGATTTCTCACATACAAATACATGTTTATGCTAGTTCCTGTGTGAAGAATGTCCAATGAGTGTTTGTTGTCTTTGTAAAAGCAGCAAGTACGTCTCGCGTAAGCTCCAATGAACAATAATCTTTTAAGGAGGAATAAAACGTGGGCGAGTAGTTGGGGGTCTTTTTTACTGGGAAGGAGCCTCCCACTGATGATTCTCGGCAGCATTTGCTTTAAACAAGCCAATGTCAGCCGGTAGGAATGCGTTCATTTTTTACACAGACTATTTTTATCTAATACATGGCGCCAAATAGTAACATTTTGGTTTGTGACCAGAAGAGATGAGTCAGTCTACTAGGTAGCAGTGATTTTTTTAAAACTTCATGTAAACAAAGATGTGGTGACACCATTAGTGTTGATTGGCATCATAAACACAGTGTAATTAAGACTTCATAGCCCATAACTAATAGAAACATCAGAACATGTGAAGTAACGGTGGTGCGCGAATTTATTGCCATGGTTTTGAGGTTGTGTTTAGCCAACAACAACTGTGTAACCAACTGCCACATCAACATTTTAAGGAGTTAAAATAAACTTGATGGTGTTTTCTTCCAAATATAGGTCCTTACAACTATTTTGAAGCAATGAGAAGTGCAAAGTTTATACAAGAACTGTACACAAATACATGGTGGCCATGTAAATGTAATCTTATGAGGAAAATGACTATTTTGGGACCTTTGGGCAAGAAAAGTGTTTTGTTTTTGCTTTTTTTGGGGAGCGGGAGAAGGTGTAATCAAGAATAAAGTTGTTGTTGTTTTTTTTAAATATAGCTACCTATAATTTTTTGCAAATTAGTTTGATTATTTATTGATTTTTTTACAAAATGTTGGATTTTTTTTTAATAGAAAAAAGATAACATCTATTTTATTTATATGGCAAATAATGTAATATTAAACGAATTTTGTCATTTTTACTCCCCAAATGCCCTAATCTTATGTGAGCTCTGATTTTTGCACACAATTTTTTTTAATCCAAATAAGATTTTAGTTTATTTTTCTGGTTGGTGAAAAGTGGGATAAGAAGCAATCTTGAAAGGATAAATAACGATTTTATGAAAAATAAAGACAAAAATGTTGTTGGTTTTTTTTAGGAGGAAGTAATATTTATTTTCAGCTTTATCAGAATTATGTTATAGTTTGCAAGAAAAGTTGCAATCTTGTGAGGAAAAAATATATATTAGAAATGTATATTTCTTAAAGGCACTTTTTCTAAGTGGGAAAAGCATGTTTTGCTAAAAAAAAAAGAAAAAAAAGAAGCAGACTGTAATGTAATGTACTCGCATGTGGGCAAGGAGAGCCACAGTCGCCGATGCACTTTCAGTCATTTAATGAACGGGACAAACAGCCAATACAAAATGACCCACCAACTTCCGCCCACTTGACTCCAGCACCCTGATGTCACTCGCTAGGCCACGCCCCTTGAAGGCACTTATCCAAAACACGAATGCTAAAGTACGTACAGCGATGACCCTTTATAAAACCAGTTTGCTTCTTTACATGTGCTTTTATTGTGCCATATTGCTTTATTAAAAACAGGCAAGAAAAACAATGTGGTCACTACGGCAATGACATAGTTGCTCCTTATTACAAGGTCAGTGTACCATCAACATGATTTTTGAAAAGCGTTATTTCAAGGTCAAATTACTGCACATTATTCACAAATGGGACACAATCAGACTCGGACCGCAAAAGACAACAAAATCCTGAGCGCTGCGGCTTTTTTCCCTGCTCAATGTCGTCTTTGTTTGTCTTCTGCAGGAATGCCAAAAATGAATTAAATTGTTTTCTGGCTTCTTTGCTTCCCTCTGAAACTAAATGAGAAGCATTTGAGAGTATTTGCGTCCTTGGGGGGAAAAAACAGCAAGGAATGTACGTTAAGGCTTCTTTAGGTTGCCAGACATTTGCATTGCTTGTTGTTGAGAGAATGTTTTTTTTTTTTACCTTCCATGTGTAGAGGCTAATTGACTGGAGGACACAGCACAGTTTAAAACATTTTTTTTCCATGGATCTCAATTGTATTCAGAAAATGTGATAAAATCCATTCGCTTAGGTCATTTAAAGTCATAAGAAGTCACATTTTTACAATCACAACAATTATTAGGGAAACACACTCAGTCTTATGAGGAATAAAAATCTGAAAAAAATGTACGGTAGTTTTAATTTTTATGTATACTGTATATTTGTATTTTTGTGCATTTCAAGATTTTAGCTGTCAGAATGTGTGACCTTGGGTTTTAAAGAGACAGCAACGTAAAAAGTTAACTTTTTGGAGCTTTTAGCCATGTTAAAATGTTAATTCTTCAACAAAAACATCACCGAAGTGGTGTTTTCCTTTATTCGCCCCTCTATAAGAAATTCTAGGTGATTCTGCTCTCCAAGCACCAGCCCCTCACAACCTGAGAAAACGAGCTGTTTTTGACGTTATGATGTGCGGCCCCACCCCCGCACTGCCTCTGCGGACTAAACGCACGCCCACTTTCTCTGAGACCTCCATGGGATAGTGCCAAAAGTAGCCTTAATCAGTAAACTTTCCATCCAAATGAATTCAAAGCAATCAATTATCCTTCACATTTGCAATGCCAAAGTGCAACGGCAATCGGCCATCTTAAAATCTCAGAATAGGTTCTGGCTGACACTTGTGTAAACTACAAGTAAAACTTTTTGCGCTGTTGAACGTATCTCAATAAATCGTGTAGTGTAGAGGCGGGTTTTTACTGAACCTGAGCGTTTTACTTCCTCATTAGAAAAATAGCCAGCAAAATACCTAATATTTCATAAAAAAATGACATCGCCATGGTGTCAAATGTAAGATTCAATCATTGAATGCCTATAGTTCACTGTGGAAGGGCTTAAAATTCCTTGATAATCTCCAAAACAGTCAGGGTTTCAAAGGAGGGGTTGGCTTCCATGCAGGGTCACGATTTTTAACAGTTATTACAAAATTGGGTTGGAAGAATTCAGATGTTAGAATGTGACTGGGTTTTAAAGGAGCTGGGTTTCATATAGGATTTCAAAAAAGGGTTTGGCTTCCTTGTACGATTTTTAACAATTGAGTTGAAAATTCAGCTGTCAAAATGTGTGACCTCGGGTTTGAAGGTAAGGTTTTAAAGAAAAAAGTGTTTTATTTTCCTAGAAAGTTGCCAAAACAATTAGACAAGTATTTACAGAAATACAAAATGTACACGACCTCAGTGAGGAAGCCACGTGCGAGGCTGGGGTTTGTTTTAGCGGAGTTAAAAAGCGATGGCAGCAGACACAGATCGCATGCGATCAAAGGCCGCATACTTGTTGATGACTCCAGCGCATGTGAGGTGATGCCAGACGGCTTCAAAAGATGAAAAGGGGAAAAAAAAAACATCAGCATGTGCCGCTTGGCGAATCACAGAGGAGAGGTGAAGCCGGGGCGTCGCGATGACTGAGACAAGTGGAAAAGAATGATTATGATGGGAATGTCATTCATGTTCTTGTGAATGTCGACATGGTGTAGTGAAACAAACGCGTTATGGTTTGAATTGTCGCTTGGTCATTGACAGCATTACACAAAAACTATCGATTTCCATGAAGAAAACCTGACTTATTTCTCCTACCCTAACACACATCCTCCCATGATTCTGTTTATGTATGACTACAGGCCATCTTTCACTTTCAATGGGCTCTTGATGTCTAACTATTTTAAACATGATCGGGGAATATCAGGAAATGTTAATATGCATAAAAAAAAATATATATTTTTTTATAAACATCTACATACCAGTGCAGGTTCTTCCACCCAAAACAATCAGTATACACTTCCTTTTTTTCTATTTTGGTATCATTCAGACAGGCGCAAAAGCCGTTATCAAGCCTATCAATACACACACACACACACTCACACACACACCCCCGCACGCCCGCACACACACACACACACGCACATACACATACAATATAAAAAATTTAAAAAAGAGAGCAATGATGATGACATTACCGAATGAACAATACTGAGCTCTTTATAAAGAAGGAAAAATAATAATAATAAAAATAAAAATAAATTAATCAAGCCTATCAATCATTCCTTTGCCCATGGCTTGCCAAATGACATTGGAGCAGGTGTGCAAAAAAAGGAAAATTTTCTTTACCAACTGCAGTTCAGCACCAGTTTGAGAAGCTTTATCGACGTCATACTGACGCAACATGATCTGGTTTTGACAAACACCGCAATGGAAAGCCTGCGACTCCCACCAGAAATGAAAACACCGAACTCTTAGAGCAGGCGT
Organism: Leptonotus elevatus; assembly: GCF_054856555.1. NCBI lineage: Eukaryota > Metazoa > Chordata > Actinopteri > Syngnathiformes > Syngnathidae > Leptonotus > Leptonotus elevatus. The sequence goes on from NC_141242.1 coordinate 12,678,426, forward strand.
TCGCGCAAAAGTGATAAATCTCTACCCATAATGACTTAAGGTTGTTCAAAGGCTTTGTGCTCATGTGTATATGTGTGAATAATCACTTGTACCATTACCAGAATGGCCCTCAGTTCTTGGAAAGCTCGTGGTTCAGTGACAAATCTATCTCTAATCTCTCCGGTCGGATAAACCGACACAACCGTCGAATTTGGGGAACATTAAACCAGCGTGCACGAGTCTCTTTTAAGCTCTGGTGGTTTTGTGTGCCATGTCACTGGCTCGACTGGACCTTTTTTTTTTTGCGACATATCCGGTAACACGACCACGAGCGCTTTGACACAGTTCTGATGACACTTCTCAAACTGGCACTGGAAAAACATCTTGCTAAGCTACCATTTTTGCAACACGGCTCCAACGCCGATGGGTGATCCAAGTTCCAATGATATGCTTACAAAAACGGAAAAGCTTAAGCTAGTAATTGCCGATGGCGTCGCAATCTGTATGATATGTGAAAGGAAGTGGAAAAACTATTAACCGTGATGGTAAAAAGTTTGACGGGAACCTTTGCCTTGTTCTTTTATCTTTAATGCCTGCTATGCTAATAGTAACTACCGAAAGTCTGTATACTCTCAGTTGGAATGGCTCTGCCGAGCCCGTGTGACAATGTGTGTGACCTCACGGTCTGACCTGAAATCAACTCATATGTGTGCCAAGTAGAGCTGACAAAATGAAGAGAGTAATCGATTATCAAATTAATCGACAACTATTTTAATAATCAAGTAATGGTTTGGAGCCATTTTTTTATTAAAAATTATCTGATTTCAGCATATCATAGTCCTTCATAAAAAAGAAGACTGATTATCTTTTGTTTTTAATCAAAATAGACATTTGCAAACATCTGTCTTTACTTTGGAAAACTATGACCGAACTGGTAACACAGTACAACATCAATCCCCCTTTTCTTAAATCACTATACGAATCCGAAGTACAAAATAAACACCAATCACTGGATAATAAACATTAATCAGGGTGAAAATGCTTTTTCAATAGGCAAACTTAAAATTAATCAGATTAGTCGATTAATCGATTGAATAATCGATATATTAATCGATACAAAAAAATATTCGATAGTGACAGCACTAGTGCCAAGGATGTCATAGAGAAGAGAAGTCAAGTAAAAGCAAGAGGAAGATCACAGCTCAGGTCACCTAATGAGGCAATTTGCTACTGAGATCCAGGAAGTACGGTGGCCCTTACGGGACAAAATGTGTTTGGCAAAGTGTTACGTCAACATGTGCAGCTTGTAATGCCTTTCATTAACTAAAGGCTCAGCCCTAAAACAGGTTGCGATTATTGCCATGTCAAAGTAGACTTAACATTCCAGGCACGGCGGCACCCCTTGCAAGTCCGATTCTAGATCCGCCCCTGTGGCTTGAGAACGCTCATCCCTAAATCTTCAAGTAAAATTGCGTTAGCATCTGTTTGTCCTTTGTGTAGGCTTTGTCGGCTCAACGAATGAGACAAAATGCATTAAAAAGAGAAAAAGGAATGAGCTCATCCTCTCCCTTGGGTGTCACATCATTGCATGATCCCAGTTATGGACGTCTGATTGATGGCAAGGGCTTGACGAGCGGGTGAATCTGCCAGTGAAAGACAGAGAGACGAGTCACACACACACACATACACGTATGGATGTGTAAGTGTGGAAAAAATTGCTTCCTGGGAGATCACATGCAGAGAAATAATTAATCACTGCCGCCTCTCGATCATTTCTTCTGGCACAGACAGACGACCTGGAGTCAAACTGGATCACTTCAGACTTTCTTTGGGATTTTGAACATTGCATTACACACACACACACTTTTTGGAAGATTGGTAATTAGACGCGTCAGTACACATCTGCCTTAAATAATGAACTGACTTCATCCGAAACGCGATAATCTGACTCGACATAGTCACACAATGCTGGTGAACGAGTTCATAAAGAAAATGTGTTTAAATTCACTGAATCCTTTTTCAACAGAAGAGTTGCTATGACCGCGATTTGTTTACATTGGCTGCTCCATCTTTAATTTAGTTTGGATTTGAAAAAAAAAAAAGCCTGACATTACAAGAAGCAATGGAAAAGTTATAATTATTCATTTCCGGATTTAAAGTAAGGCTTTATTAATTGTGATGTGTGGCCGTTGGACTAACGAATGTATACTCACTTGCTGGACAATAGTTGAAATAGACATTCGACAATGAGAAAGAAAAACAAAGTCAATGCATTTCCAAAAATTTCAATTGTCTGAAAGTCAATTCATTAATCAATCAGTCCCTCATTGATCATCGTAACCAGATCTGATAGTCCACCACGTCCATTTTTGGGACAACTAACTTGTTGAGGTGAAAATTACGGATGGCATTCCGTCGCCCTTGGAAGCAATTGACCTCACCTAACATCTTTTCAACCCGATATGTCACACATTTAAATTATGGCGGTAAAAAAGACAGCTAAAACCGTCATTCAAGCCATTTACGCTATTTTCCCTTCTTCAGATGACATGTATAAATGGCTTGTTTACTCGGAAAATTCTTGAGCTTCTGCCACGCGGGAGTATTGAAAATGGATTTAAATGTTCCATTCAGTCAACTTTCTGTATCATTTCCTTTAGAGATGGCGAATCACAAAAATCTATTCTTGCCCTATCAAATAATCACATCAAACAAAAATATGTAAAAATGTTAGCACTGCGTGCATGCTACTACGTGCATCGTCAAGGTCACTTTTGGTCACGTTAGCATCATGGCTAAGGGGCAGTTGTGCAGCAGCAGGACAACAAGAAGAAGCTTGTGGCGTTATGTAAGTTCAATGAGAGTGGCCGCTGCTGCCAAAGCACGCCGAGCAGTGAGCACTAAATTGCTGATTTGTGGTGCAAACAAATGTCCAAAACTTCCAAGACGTCAAGTCTTTCATCTTAATGAAATAGCAGCGCCTGGACAAGAACACGGTGGCCTTGTTACCTCCTCCAAGGAGGTAACTGTTTGTTGTTATGCTTTTTTTTTGTGTGAACTTAATTGATTTCCAAGACACTTTGAGAAACTTTGGATGGATCCTAATCATTGCGCTGTTCTTGTAGCGTAAACGACCTCTTACGTAAATGTCCTGTTGTTTAAATGAAGGATGAAGTTATTCTCATAATTTGATGATGTCATTGTCATAATATTGCACAGTGATTTTCAAAAATAAAAACTTTTGCCATAATATTGCAGAGTAGCTAGGTCTTTTTTGCTTGAGAACCAACTTTTTGGCTTATTCAATTTACCCAAAATGTTGGATCAAATGAATAACCCAAAAAAACTTTGCTTTGTGGGTTATTCATTTAATTTGACCCAACTTTTTGGGTTAAATAACTCAAAAAGTTGGGTTGGTTCATTATTGACCCAATTCAATTAACCCAAAAAGTTGGGTAAAATGAACAACCCACTAAACAACCCATATGATAACAAATCAAAGAAATTATTTATATTATTATTATTAGAAAATAATAAGAGAAGTTTTAAAAAGAAGTTGAAACTTCTTTTGTTTACACAATAATTAATATGACATGAGACTATACACATATTATGTGAACATTGGAACAATGAGCTAAAGTGTTTATATTTTGGATAATTGTAAAATAATTAAAGCATACTTATTTATTTATTTGGATTGTGTTACACGTATGCATTTAATGTTATTTGACTGCATTAACCTTTCATTTAGTTTCATTTATTTTTGTTGTTGTTTAGTGTATGTGTGTGAGAGTAGGTGTGTGTATGTTTATATGTTTATTTGAAATGATTGTAATAAATTTGAAAAGACACCAGGAAGATTAACTTCTGAGATGTGTCAGGAGCTAATGGGGCTCTTAATAAACGAAACGAAACCATAAAGTTGGGTCAACTGAATAACCCACAAAAAATGGCTTGCATTTAATTTGACCCAACTTTTTGGGTTAAATAACTCAAAAAGTTGGGTTGCTCCATTCTTGACCCAATTGGGTTATATTTGACCCAGCTCTTTTTAGAGTGTACTAAAATATATCATAGTTGCCTTTCCCTCTGTGGCATTGTTGAAAGCGAATATAGTAAAAACAAGGGTGCGTGGAGGGGAGGGGGGGGGGGGGGGCAGCGCGGTGGCTAATCCTCACACATGTACAGTATGTAAAAGGCACTTGTGTTCATGTGGTGACAGAGTCCATTATGTTGAGTTAACCCTGGTTTTGCTTCACCTCAAGTGGGGGTAATTAATGCCTCACTAAGTGCATTGGCCCTTTTTATTGAGCCATGGCTAAGTGGAACCCCCCTCACTCCCCTTTTTTTCTTTTCTTTTTTTTTTTACAGGAGTGTATACGTGCTTTTTAAGGGTGGCTGGTGGAGCGGTTGGCCCAACAACACAAAGCGAGTGACAGTGATGAATGAAGCCTTTGCACGCACGGATCCCCTCGCATCGCATCATCGCGGGCCAAGGTGTTGTTTTTGCTTTCTTTTTTCAGGGAGGCGATGAAGCGGAAAGGGGTGCGCACACCGTGATGCGTTCGGGTGACCTCTCGTGTTCCTGCACACTAACATGTTTGCTGCTGTGTTCATGTTAACACTAACTCTACACTGCATGACAGAGCCTCTTGTCGTTGCACTTGTATGTTTTTTCCCCACTCGCCCCTGTGTAAACACGACTTTGCTGCCAGATTGGAAATAGTTACGTGTACACATAACCAGGAGCAAGCGCTTCCATCTAACGACTTTCCCCCTCCAGCTGCATCAGTTCGCAGCAAACTCACAGGAAACTAAAAAAAATGATTCGGTTTTATTGGTTCGCTGTCTTAAATTAACCCCCCCCCCCCCCCAAAAAATTTACAATAATATGTTCTATGCAGGCCCACTAGTCTAAATATGGCATTCTGGTTACTATTGCGTTTTTATCCATCTCAGGGGGCGGCCATTTTGCCACTTGCTGTCGACTGAAGATGACATCACAATTGCTCAGGTCTCAGGTAACAACCAATCACAGTGCAGCTTCAGAAAACAGGTGAGCTGTAATTGGTCGTTGCCTGAGCAACATTGATGGCATCTTCAGTCGACAGCAAGTGGCAAAATGGCCGCCCCCTGAGATGGATACAAGCGGCTGGATTTTGCTTCATAACTTATATTGCACAAATGTAATATGAATCAGAATTAGGGTTGGGTTTAAAAAATCGAATAATTGATATCAAATCCATTTTCCTTTTCTAGCCCAATATCGATTTATAAAACCATGAATCGATTATTTAAATATCTCTTTCCCCCCCAAAATTCTTAAGAAAATAGAATTTTAAAGTCAATTTTTTGTAGCTTACTGTTTTCTTGAAATTTACTGTTCACATGAATTTTTAAGTATTTTCTTAAATGTATGCAATACCTGACTTATTGACTTTCAGTTTATATTTACAATTATTAAATTACAATTATGAAAATATTTTCATCTCATCCTTGTTGATGTCAACGTTTGTGTAACACTTAAGTGATTAGAACATGTGTTACTTTCCTTAATAAACTAAATCATTTGACCAGTTACTACCTCCGCAAAATTGACTTTGGAATCTAATATTTGTGGGGTTATTAAGTCTTTGACATTTAAGAAGAATTGATGTTCTATAATAAATCGATATTGGATTGAACTGGAGTGAATCAAAACAGGACAAATCCAAATCGAACTGAACTCTTGTGAATCGATTGAGGAAATTTTAATCGATACCCAGCCCTAATCAGAATGTCATGTTTAGACTAGTGAGGTCACATACAACATATTATTGTTAAGAAATGTTTAAAGAGACAAGACAAACCCGTTACTCGTGGACTCAAATGATCCCATTTTATTGACTCACTGACCCAAGGTGGCGGACTCACAGCAGAGTCAAGTAAGATAACCTTTATGAGTATGGCAATAGGGAAATGCAAAAGAGGACCCCGTCCCTGGGTGGGCTCGAACCACCAACCTTTTGGTTAACAGCCGAACGCGCTAACCGATTGCGCCACAGAGACATGTAAGGTGCAAGGTAATAAAACCTCCATCTGGTTGGCTCCACCCACAACTAATGAGTGCAAATGCTATAGAAAATAAATGGATGGTTGGATGAGTTTTCCTACTACTTTTTTCAGTCAATTTAAGTTTAATCTTAAATGTTTCCATTAGCTAAACCCCACAATTCCCTTTGGGGTGGAGGGACCCTTCTGGCATTCAAGGTGCAGGCTGATGAATGCACACTCATGCCCGCAGTAATTGACCTCAAGTGCTGCTTTCATCTGCCCCAGGAGGAGACGAGGAATGCAAATGTGTTATTATTACTGGTGTGGCGTGTATTTGCCAGCCAAGATTGGAGTGTGAAGCGTGAGGCACAAGAATTACAGCGGTGCCAGATCACTGTCATTATAAAGTTCAGGTAGTCGACGTCATCATCATCGTCATCATCATCATCATGAAGGGGTGGCTCATCTCGTACATTCTGTACCAGTTGAGTTTGAGATATTTTTTCTTTCATTTTTTTCTTCTTTTTTTTTACAAAAATGAAACTGTAGTAGGCTATTCCCACAATAAAGTCTGGATTTTACTTAAGTAAAGGGAAGAATAAAGTCGCAATTAAGAAAAATTTTGCGTAAATCTTATTATTCAGAATTTTAATAATATAACTCAAGAAAAGTCAAAAGTTTACAAGAATAAAGTCTCAGTATTTCCAGAAAAAAATAATCTTAAAGTGGAATATGAGACCTCACTAGTCTAAACATAACATTCTGATTAATATTACATTTGTGAAATATGATTTATATAGTAAAATCTAGCCGTTTTTATCTATCTCCGAGGGCGGCCATTTTGCCACTTGCTGTTGACTGAAGATGACATCACAGTTGCTCAGCGCTCAGGCTACGACCAATCACAGCTCACCTGTTTTCTGAAGCGGAGCTGTGATTGGTTGTTACCTGAGACCTGAGCAACTGTGATGTCATCTTAAGTCGACAACAAGTGGCAAAATGGCCGCCCCCTGAGGTGGATAAAAAAACACTGGTCTGTATACTCTATGGAATAAGTCTACAAGAAGTCTTAAAATTACATGAACAAAGTTGGATTTTTACAAGAGTTATTAAAATTATATTATATATATATTTTTTTCCTTTTCTTTTTTTTTCTTCCCATTTATTTATTTTTTGTATTTAATTTTTGAATTATATTTTTTCATATCCGTTTTTATTTTCACTTTTAGTCATTTATTTATTTATTTAGTCATTTATTTATTTATTTATTCATTTATTTATTTTGGCAGTTTTGGTCCTCCATACCATAAAACATTGAAACATCGACTCTCATGTTGAGTCACATCACAAGTTAGTTCACTCATTTTTCATTTGTTACTCAAACCATTGCCTGTTTTGATGAACACGGCCGTACCCATCTTTTGCTTTTTTTTTGCAGGTCAGACAAACTCGTGAGCGAACGAATGGGAACGCGAGTCTGATAATAACTGGCCTAGTTGGGAATTGGGTGCACCTCTCAAGGTCAGCTAGCCTTCATGTTTGTTTTTGGTCGAGTGTCTGCATTCGAGTGTGTTTGCACCTTTTTCCACATCACACTTTAATAGTGACCTGGTTAGCAAGCAAGCTGTTGACTTGTTTAAAAATAAAGTGCAGCAGACAGTGAAAGGCAGTGCTGCAAAGAAGAAAAAAAAAAAAGAAGAAGTCGCGATTCAATTATGGTAAGTGGCCCAGACTCAAAAGGAGAGCGGGTCTGTTTCAAATTGGGCCTGTTTCAACTCACAAAACACCCGTTTTATCCCGCCAAATGTAACATGAGCTCACAGCGCAGTCTCGACGAGATTAAGACTTTTTACAGACAAAAGGCAGCCGTCAACATTTACTGTTGTTTACATCTATCTCAACATGCCAAAGAGAGATGGCAAATGAACACCAACTGTCAGCGGTGAGTCACATGTCGCCTTGAGCTTGCGTCGCTGTCCCAGCTTGTTGAATTACTTTGCTCGTATGGACAGTGCAGTACGATTTGGATGCAGCTTTTTTTTTCTTTTTTTCTCCATCTTTGTTTTGTAGCCTTTTTTTGTGTTGAAGCATGCCAAGTTTTATTACTCAGCGTGTGGTGACCTAACTATGTCCTGTCTGAAGCTCAAAAAACAAACAAAAATAACACTTTTATATCTTTATTTTTGACTTAATCTCACTCCAGATGTGCCCACGACAAAGGATGCCTTTACTGCGCAGCTGATGACCAATTTCTGTGAGCCAGCTGAAGTGAAGGTTATTTAAGGGCTTCTCGTTGGAGGCTGGCGTAGGAAGATGTTGATTGACGACATGACACACCACTGTACTGTTTGTTGCGTGCTTTTTTGTTTCCCGCTCAATATCTGCAATCACTTATGACTTGCAGTCTATCTATTTAATTGATTTGGAATATTCATCGGAAATAGCATGGTTGTTGTAAAAGCTTGATTAACTCCACAGGCGATGTTTCAAGTAACATTATGTATAATGTAAACAAATAAAAGTCAAAATTAATCGCCTATGTCAGAAGCAGACCAACAATCTTTAAAAAAAGAATGTTTAAAAAAAAAATGTTTTCCCCAAAACTATAAAAAATACATATTTTTCTCAACTCTTTCACATCAGCTGCAGCTGTAACAAAGCGCTTTACAGAACACTGGACATAAAACATTAACAACAATACGATCATAACAAACAAAAAACTAAATCTGTTTTCCATTCCTACATACACTTTGTTGTTTGAAGTGGTTATAGATGAAAGAGAAAATATTCAGTCTATTTCATAAAAGGAAATGAATTGTTAAAAAGAAATTTGGTTCCATAAAAAAACATATGTAAAAAAAAAAAAAAGTGGAAGTTTTACATTTTAAAGAATCATTAAAAAATTGTACACTGTTAAAAAAAAGATTAAAATTATTATTTATTGTTATTATTATTGTTAACTTTATTATCATTACGTCCCCCCCTTAAAGACTTTTGTTATGGCTTGAACTTACAAATATTAGACTGGTTAAATGGAATTGTGTTTTTATTTGAAATAGCATGCTTGTCCAATAAAAAAAAATTCTCAAATTTGTTGTTTTTATCCAACAAAAAGCAAAAATAATTCTTCACAGTTACGGATTGCATCGAAAAAAGGGGCAAATGTGGAGCTATCTACCTTTCATTGGAAATACATTCACTGGTAGAAAAATAATACTGTGCCCTAGTCAGATATTTACAATTTTGCATGATCAATCATGTAGTAGTAGATAGGTATTTTAAATTATAAAGCGGAAACCCTCAAAGTAACTTTTTGTGTATTGAGATCCCATTTGATTACGTATAAACGAGATGATTTCTGTGGGCTCAAGTTAAAAGGCTTACACATTTGAACGATATTTAACAGCGAGTGACCGCAGGTACAGTAAATTAGTGTACATAATGAGATCAAGACGCCGAGCGTTTGTGTAACCCACATTGACAACCATTATGCACTTTGACAGGTCCAAATGAACGCACCACTCCTCTAATGTGGAACAGGGACAGAGGGGACGGGCAATGGGGGTTGTCGCGGATACTTCAAATGTTTCAAATGACCTATGCGCACACACACACACACTTGTACCACCAGCACCACGCAGCAGCCTCGAGAGAACTGTGACGATAAATCCAAAAAGGAAAAGAGCCCTCCAGACAAAGAGTTTTTCGCGGCCTGATGTTGTGCCTTGAAGAGTTTTACATTTTGGAGTTGCATCGAAATTTGGGCGACCTTTCACGACTCACTTGACCTCATTTCAATCACCATTGAAAGATTAGCTCATGTGTACTTACTAAGCTATTTGGCTTTTTGTGATACTTTATCCCAACGGACGGTGGTAAAAGAAGAAGTGAAATATTTAGTGCTCTTACCCGTTTTATTTTGGTGGGTTGCCAGTATATCTAGCAATTTTCTATCAACAAATGTTCTGATGCACTGAATGAAGATGTGGACTAACCATGTTAGCTTCTCCCGCTAGATGCTAGCTAGCTTGCCATAGGCTATCCCTTTTGTTTGTGATCAATCAAGTTAAAAGGTACTTTAGGTGCACGGCAGTCTCAACTTTTGGGGGCGGGGGCTAGACTCTCGCACACAACAGTGCTGTTGTCAACATTGACAAACTCCGTTTTTTATTGATACTTTTTCTTAGAGTGAGAAATTAAAGTTAAGTGTGAGTGTGAGAGAGGGCGGAAATTTGTAATTGTAACGCCCAATGCGTGAGTGTTGACAGCTCTGCTACACACTACTATACTACTATTGTGTGTTTGGTGTACTGCGTTGTACACCACACAAGAGCTGCAAGCACACAAAATCCTTATTACAGTTTTTAAACCCAGCCCTTATTCTGATCAATATTACATTTGTGGAATAGGAGTTATGAAGCAAAATCCAGCTAAGATTTTTGTCTGAGAACTCGAGGAAATGAAGGTCAAAAGTTTACAAGAATAAAGTCTCAGTATTTACCTGTGTTTTTTAAGCTGAGCTGTGATTGGTTGTTACCTGAGACCTGAGCAACATGGATGTCATCTTCAGTCGACAGCAAGTGGCAAAATGGCCGCCCCCTGAAATGGATAAAAACTGCTGGATTTTGCTGCTTAACTCATATTCCACTAATGCCATATTAACCAGAATACGACATTCGGAATACCATTTTTAGTCTAGTGGGGCTGCATATAAGATATTATTGTCCAAAATATTTTTGGGGGTTGACTTCCCTTTTAAGATGTTCAAAATCAGTAGGCTACGTATGTACCTCACGTCATGTAAAAATGGGATGTAATGTTCATTACCCATCCTTTTGCCATTAATAATGACACTTGAGACATTTCCTGTATACTTACACTGAGTTTACGATGGGGGGGGTAAGATTCGAAGGATCGCGTTGAACATGTGTTATACATGTGCATCCTCCTGCATGAGCGTTTGCCTTATGTGTGTTTGTGTGTGTGTGTGTTTTGTGAGACAAGGATCCATAGAAAAGTACAATGTACGTGTGTGTGTAAACTGATAGAACCCCATGTCTGTTTTCATCATTTCCCCCTCTCATCTCCCTTCTCCCCTCCCCATGCTGTCAGTCTGCCCACTAGGCCAGCTCTTCTGGATAGCCGCCACGAGGAGGCCGCTCACTGACAAACTAAGAAAAGAAAAGACCTGAACTCCAGCCTGAAGACGGCAGCTTGTGAGCAGACGCTCGCAGGAGGTCAGTGGAGGCGTCAAATGCTTCATGCAGCCAGCACGGCAGATCTCAGTAGGTTTATTGTCTTATAAAGAGTCGTGTAATCAGTCGGAATGAAGATGCAAACATAAGATAGGTGGAGAATGCAAGCCGGTTGCCAAGTTTGGACGTTTGGAGGACATTCAAGTTATTTCTTCTGTCGAAACATGTTTGTTTTTAATATACCCGCGCAGGCAAAATTCTTGGCACCCTTCCGTTTAAAAGAAATACTGTCAGATAAGTGGTTAGGACATCTACCTCGCGATTCCGACATTTGGGATTTGAATCTGGGCTTTGACCTTCTTCCATGTGGAGTTTGCACGTCCTTGTGCTTACGTCTCCTTCAAATCTCGACTATTCGAACTGTCAGGCTGACATGCTGACCTCAATGTGCTGCTTCTATATTCTATTTCATGATTATGGCCTTCAAGGGTTCACAGGTCATGTGTCACTCATGTCTGAGGAAACCATAAGAAGTGTTTCCGTGCGTCCATCACGTTCCTGTCTTGTCAGACGTTGACGGAAAGAACCTACCTACATAAATCCAGTACTGAAGATTTATGAGGTTTTGCACACAGGCCCCCCTTGTTACGGCTTCTGGCTGTCTAACTTACTTTCAGTCGCCACCGTCAACTTCCTTTTGCTGTATCTATCTCCATTTATCTCCTTGACTTGTCTCCTCTCATATCTCTTTCACTCTCGCTCCCCAGAAACATTTCTGCCAGACTTCCTGGCCAGCTGTTCCTGTAGACAAGGCGTCTCCTCTCGAGTGTAGCGTAGGTCGAGCAGCATGCCTGCGGCGAAGGGATGCTTCTCAACACCTCGGTCTCCTGTCTTCACAGCAGCCCTCACCCTGCAGTGACCCGCCGCGTAACGCTGCCTTGGACCTAGAACCACCCACGTGCAGTCAGCGCCGGATGGATGCTAGCACACACCAGCGAGATACTTTACACCTCCGAGTTAAAGGTGCTCCACCCAAACAGAAAAATCATATAGACACCAGAAACCCAAATGAGTGGGTTGGATTTTTAGCGCATAGTCAAGAACACATGGACAGTGACCTCTGAAACCTGTTGCCTCTTATAACTAATTTGAAACCCTACTTTGAAACTCTAGTCCAGGCTTGAAAGCCTAATTTGCAAACCTAACGCTAGCTTGAAGCCCTAATTTGAAACCTTAACTCCATGCTTGAAAGCCTAGGCCTAGCATGGACACCTAATTCAAAACCCTAAGGCTGGCTTGAACCCCTAATTTGAAACCCAAATCTCTGGCTTGAATTCCTAAATCTTGTTTGCAACACCTTGCCCTGGGTGAGAAACTTCTTTTGAGCACCACACACTGAAACCCTAATTTGGAATTCTAACTTTATTTTTTAAACCCTAAACCTGACTTGAAGCCCTAATTCAAAATTCTAAACATGGCTTAAAACATAATTTGAAACCCTAACCTTTCTTCAACGCATAATTCCATACCCTAACCTCACTAACACTAATTGGCAATCCTTACCCTATCTTGAAACCATAACCTACAATATATAACCTGATTTAAACCAGAATTTGAAACCCTATCCTTCTCATAAAACCCTAAATTTAGCTTGAAATCCTAATTTGAAACCTTAACCTAAAATTGGTTTCAAACCCTAACTTAGACTGGGATAACTTGTTTGAAACCCTTGTCTTGGTATGATGTGTTATCAATCAAATTATTTCTCTGCCACCGATAACATAAGTCAAATCACATTCTTCAAAATCAGAAGAGGTCCATTTTTTATATAGAGAAAAAAAAAATCTGGTGAGAAAATTGTGCTGAGAAAACGTACTCATCTGACCTTGAACCTCGACTACCGCTTCCATTTTGGCGTTGAACATCATTCATTAGGGCTGTTGGTCTGACGTAGAGAACATAAAACGAACAAGACACATTTCCCAACACTTGGACAACATTCTACATCAATCTTGTCTGCAGTTGTACTCATTTGGCTAAGTTAAACTCATACGGTGTGGGCCATTTTTCAAATATGATACACTCTAATAATTCACTATTTCCTTGGTCGCCATTGCTGGGAAATAATCACCTTCCCTGTTTACTTAGCTGCGTTCCAGTTTTTTCCCCTCTCCAAAATTCCTGGATAATTGTCGAGGCAGGTCAAACACGACATTCCTGTCAGCTTCAACAAAGGAAGCAAAAACAAAATGGCAAAGAGTTATAACTTAGTTATAAGCAGCGTTGGGAGCAACATATTATAAAAGTATCATAACAGCAGTAACACTTTTGCCGGTACCCTTCAGCCTTCAAACAATACTTAAAAATCTAAAACTGGCTTGAAAAAAAAGGTGGTAAAATGAGAAAGGGGGTTAGCGAAGTTAGTAGTTTGGTTGCGTGGGATTTATGTAGGTACTGTGGCTTTCTCCCACACTGCAGCAACGTGCATGTTTGGTTCAATAAAGATTCTAAATTGTCCGTAGGTGGGAATAGAAGTTGTTTATTTGTCTATATGTGCCATACAACTGGCTGACGACCAGTTCAGGGTATACCTTTAAGGGCAGCAGCTTAAGAGCACAAGGTTGTCCAGGATAGTAGACACTAGATTGAAACCCTACTATCTAATACTAACATTAGCTTCAAACCCTAATTTGAAACTCTACCCTGTGCCTTCTCTGCTGCTCAATGCCATCACCGCGATCTAATAAGGTGGTTTTAGCTGCAGCAGCGAGCATTCTGCCCTACTCTATAATTCTGCATCCGCGGCTCCCCTGGCCAGCCTGCGTCACGAGTGCGTTCGTCCGTATTCGCCATGTCGCCCACAATGCCGCCAAACATGTCGAGCGGCCGCTGCTTCGAGGTACTGTGTTCCAAGCGAGCATCAATCAACGGGGAGAGTGCGGTTTGCAAATGGGGGACTAAAGGAAGCGCTTTCGCACAGATGAGTCAGGCGTTCCGTATCAATAACGTCAAAACATTTTACCGCGCACGCAACAAGGGACATGGATGGGACTTCTCATTTGTTTTGTCCATAGGTTGATGTTCTTGGCAACCTACAAATAAAAAACACTCCAATGCCCGTGCCATGCTTGCTAATGATAGGCTCGCCTTCCAGAGAGCTTCGCGAGCAGCTCTAGGGTGCAGCGAGGGCAAATGTGCAGGAATATGTTTGGATGGCAGCGTTCCGTGATGTAGAATCGATGCATCGTGTGTAAAGAGATGCTCCAATGTATCTCCTCATAGCCTGGAATCAACTCCAAATCGGACCCAGTAGGAACAGAGCCTGGCTGGAATAAATAAACAGTATTTATTTATTTTTTAAACTAAATTAACAAAACAGTTAAATACTAAGTGCAAAAGACTAAGGTACAAAGTCAAAGCAAACAAAAGCACCACAATAAAAGAAGAAAAAAGAAACACGTGGCTCGTAGTAATTGGAAGATGGAGCAGGGAGGATTGCCAGAAGGACGCCAAAACCGAAAGAGTAGGGACAAAAAGAAAAGAATACCCAACAGGAAGTAGTCCAAAAAATATCACTGGAGCAAGACAGGATTGGATGCAAGACGTCAATCAGTTTTAAACAAAGGAACAAAGGCAACAATCTGGTGTCTTCCTTGTGTGGCCGTAGAGTTTATGACTGAGAGCTGATCACCAGTAGCTCTTGGGTGCCACATTGATAAGGGGAACAAGAAACACAGAGCCGACTACCAGAAAAAAAGACAAACCTCAGACAGACATGACAAGTTCCTTAAAGTCCAAAGTTTTTGAGAGTATCAGATCAATTTAGATGTGCAGCCAATCATCCATTCATGTTACTGTTTACCAGTTGGGTTCATAGGGTATTCACACTGACAGCCATTAACATGATGGACAAAATGGACAATGGACCTAACGCCTGTTTTTGGAATGTAAGAATTTGTAAACTCTACACAAAACAACCTGAGATTCGAACCTGGAATCATTTGTGTGTGATGCAGAACTGCTATCCACATGCAGCACCATGAACTATGGAACTTTTTAATTTAACAAATCTCATCTGTGTCCTGGAATGACACTCGTAAATTCCCCTCCATCCCACTGAAACGTTTATCTTCATGTGGGAATCACTTAAAAGTAAATCCATAGTAGATCCCCAAGATTGACATTTTGGCCG
Organism: Leptonotus elevatus; assembly: GCF_054856555.1. Lineage (NCBI taxonomy): Eukaryota > Metazoa > Chordata > Actinopteri > Syngnathiformes > Syngnathidae > Leptonotus > Leptonotus elevatus. The sequence goes on from NC_141242.1 coordinate 12,693,825, forward strand.
AGGATTCCTAATCACAGATTTTCCCGTCTCATCACCAAACTGTCGACAGGTAAGAAGAAGAGAAACAGCTAACAGCATAAAGTCTTCCCTTGACTCTGCATTTGTTTTGTATGGACAGTAAACTGCACAGCACATGTTGGACCCCCCTGCTTCTTTTTTATGCTTCCTCGGAGACAACTAAAAAATAAGCGAATCTCCACCTCGAGATGCAATGCAGGGGAGGGGAAAGAGTGTAGGATAATTTCATGCACATCGACCATCATTTCCGCAGGAATATGTGCACGTGTGTTTGTCAAGGTTTTTGAAGGTAAGGTATGCATTGACTGCAGTTTTTTGTTCTCTGGGATTTACGACCCCCCCTTACACACTTTCCCAGCATCCAGCAGGCCGGATCTGTTTCTGCCCCGCAGGCGCCCACTTCCATGCTTCCTCAGCAGAAAAAGGTGAAGAGAGGAATGTGCTTTTTCATCAAGACTGGCACTGGATGAATATTTCAAAGCGGGAACATGATTCCTTGAACACAAAGGAGCGAGGGGAGCATGGCTTCCAGTGACCACCTGCTTTGCCAAAAAAGAAGACTCTGAGAGATGACAGGTGACAGATGTTGATTAAATCCTATCTGGCCATGCTTACAAGATCTCACTTTACCGTGGAAAACCATCAGTGCGAGCCCAGGCACGCCTTTTTGCATTGTGGACGGAGAGAATAGGTGTGGTTGTGGACATACCAGACATTCCAAGCCAGGCAATAAAGCCCAATGCAAGGGGGTGAAAGACGGGATGTGTTGACTGATATCTGGGCAGCTGGGGGGCAAGAAAATGGGACATCAGCCTGGTTTGAGAGGTATCGGCGGCCAAAAAGTTTGCAAAAGATTAAGTGGACTTTGCCCCATTTTGCAGTCAAGCCAACACAAAGTAGGTTAAGCTCCAATTCGGACTCGAAAATAGACAACTTTGCCCTAAAAAGTGGAGGGTATTACTCTTGTGGGCAGCACAACTGATCCAATAAGATGAACGTTTCCAAGTGCATAGAATATTTCGGTCAAATGGTACTGATTTTTGCGCCAGCGCACCGCTGCGGGTATATCTTCACGTTTGTTTAGGTTTGGAAAGCTTTCCAGCGGGCCGGGCTCAGCCGCTGGCCAAACAAATCCGCGACAGATCCAAAGCAGATAGCGAGAAAGTAGGCTTCAAGAAATTATAACAAAATGTTCTTGCAAACATTCCAAACTGAGTGCTGACTGTATGTTGTTGCGTGGACACAGTGACCCACTTCTTTGCACGGAATCACAATGAAGCCGAAATATCCTAAATGTGCGGTACAGTACAATATTAAAAGGTATTAAGAGTGACTCCGGAGCGACTAGTGTACCACACATTCAAGGCATGATATGTGTGTGTGTGTGTGTGTGTTTTTTTCTCACAATTTAAAAGTTATCGGGTGTCTTAATAACATGTCTGTGACGTGCTTTTGTCCAATACCTCAAGTCCGGCTTTCACTACAATAACAACCCGTGTCTGTATTTCGCCGGGTGAGTGGAGGTAATCTAGCCAGCTCTAGACCGTCTCTTCTTCCGCGTTACGTGACAGGTTGCTTGTGGAAGCAGAAATGAAATGTGACAAAAACGAGCACCTTTAAGAATAAGGAAAGCATTTTCACACATGGAGGCCTCTCTGGTAACTTATTTGGTAAAATTGCGGTATTAGGTCATTTGAGTCCCCACGGAAGGACCAGGTCCAAAATGCTTCACCCTACGCCCGCCCCTTCAAAGTAAAGTCTACGATGTGTTAATAAATGACAGGTGACGGACCCATCCTAGAACAATGGCCAACATGTTCAAAACAAAGGGTCTCATTTCCTTCCCAGGTAGCTATGATACATGCACACACAGTCCGTAGGTCTTACTTTAGTTAGCATTTTCAGCTAACAACAGACACTTTATTTTATACTTTATACAAATTCATTAATATACCATAAATACTCAACCGACTACTGTCTACTGACCGGCAATAAACTAAAGAAAGTATCAACAAAAATGTGTATGGACTTGTATGCCAAGTCAGTGCCAGCAAATCCAACACAAAGCTGTAGTTTGTGCTAATGTCTGGCAAAGCCTCCGTGAACTTGACTGCACCAGGTGCACACATAAGCTTCACAAAAACCACGTGTTCATACTTTTTTTTATGCGAACAAAAAAGCTTTACAGGTGCTGGAAGTTGTTTTTTTTTTTGCATTTCACACAACGAGGCCAGCTGTTTCCCGTTGCTTCCAGCATTTGGCAATCCCCCTCTCAACAGACATATTTCACGCCCTTGCATTTTTGGGGGATATATTTGAATATATAAGTCAGTGATTGGTCGTGGCAACAAAATAAAATAACATTCATAATTACAATTTTGATCTAATATATGTACGGTATTGATAATGCAACTGGTATTTCAATTTGTTGAAGAAATAGTTTTAGTGTTACTGTAATGAGCACTGGGAAACCCTTCAAGACAATTCATCCAAATGTGACACTAGTTTGCCTTGGTTTGATTTTTTGAAGTGCGTGCAGGGCGAAGGGAAATCCGCCAACTCAGTCTAGGTCTTAAAGGGGGTGTATAGCCCCAACATTTTGAGAAAGCCTGCTTTCAATACTTTTATTCATCATGCAACTATGAAATCATTTAACAAAGTTTGGTTGTGCACGGAGGGCTTTGTCCTTGTTCTCCTTCCAGCTGTCACGCTGAATGTGATCCTCCACGTTTAATAACAGATCAGAAGCAAGTGTAATTCAGCAGTGTCCGTAGCGACACTTGAGACGTTTTATGACATCTGGATTGCCTTTAAGCCCAAAAAGAAAAGAAAAGAAAAAAGGTATTTTCAAAATATTTCAGCCGTGGCTTCTGTCTGAAAACTATACCCTGGTATAATCAGTGTACTACTAACCCAAACGCCAAATGGGAGGGACCAACACTTAATGTGGCCTTAACAGTGGCAGCCCACCATCAACGGAATCCCAGGGGGTACGTTAGATTTATAATCCTTATAGTCGTTTGCCGCCACCGCAAAGACATTTTGTTCGTAGAACACAGCTTTACTTGGATCATGTTCACATTTAGTGTGTTTGTAAAATTACTTGAGTTCGCACCACGGGCCAGATATTTTGATGAAGTTATGACAGTTCATTACCATTGATACATAATAGCTAACCGGCCAATCAATCAAATCAAGAGAACTATGGACTATCAACACACTATTGCTGAGGTCAATATTATAATAACAGTGGTATTGGTTTTTTTTTGTTGAGAAATATACTTTACATTCAACAATATACAGTATAAACAATTGAGGAAGCCCGGTGGGATACATTGTTGGCCATCTACAACTGTACATTTCTAGTCCAGGGAAAGTTTTCTTAGTTGGGGTTTCTCTCAAATAAAAACAAAATCGGAATTACACATGTTCTTCTTTTCACTATATTTTCAATTATCTGTGCGCATATCTTGACTCAACTCCATTGTTTTAAGTTTAAAAGGCTTTGGCGAGTGGAGAAATTGCCTCTGACGGAGTGATAATCAGTTACTGTTTGTCTGACTTTTGTGGCCCCTTGATAAAATTTACTTGTTGGGTAGTATATATATATATATATATATATATATATATATATATATATATATATATCCATCCATCCATCCATCCATTTTCTTAACCGCTTGTCCTCACAAGGGTCGCGGGGAGTATATATATATTACCGTGACAACATTAAGCAACAAATAGTAGTCCTCATTTCTGACATCAAAAGCCATCTTCCAAGATCAATTATTCTAAATATAATGGAAGCATTAGAACCTGTGTTACATAAGCTAAATGTTTGGAGTGTTATTTTTAGGAACACTTGATCTGAAATGAGACTTGCACTCTAATGGAACGCTTCCTGTTGTTGGAACATTAGCTGGCTGGAAGCCTGTGTGCAGTGTTCATACCATTAGATCTATTGTAGTTTTGACACTTTGCCATTAGTAGAAACAGGTACAATTTCTTGTATCTGATAGTCAGCCGGTTGTTCCACACGGTTGTGATGACATAAACCACTGCTGGTTGCTCATTGGTCAAGCAGATTTGTCTGTGTAATGCCATTGTAATATTTGAGAATACAAAAGTCTAGAAATGTAAAGACACATGCTAACGGCAGCTAACATTTAGCTAGAGAAAAACATGAGTAAAGAACGCACTAAGAATTGATGAGTTATTAACATTGTTTTTTCGTTTTAATTTATATTTTAGCCGTTTTGGATTTAGTTGACTCAGTGTAGGCTCAATGAATTGTATTCTTGTCTGTGTTACTTTCATGAGGAAGGGCAACGAGTTCAAACATTCATTCGCTATCTCTAAATGGGAGGGCCGGTCTCTGCTGTGTCGGAAGGGAGTCAGGCTTATTATTATTGTATTTTTTTTAATCTGATTTATACCCATGGGAACAGATTCTCTTGTATTTGCTGAGTTGTGGCCGGGTGTGTTGTGGGCTGATGGGAGGAGACTTCTAGTCTCCCACTTTTCTGAATAAGTATTGATGCCCCACGGAGGAGAGACAGACAACCTGATAGAACACGGCTTCAGTGTCATCAGCTTTTTGTCCTCAAAAGCTTCTGGTAATTATTCACCTTTGCAAAGGGACTTCTTCACCAGAATCTCACCATTCAGTTAATTGAACACGCAAAGAGTACAATACTTAATATTGTCTACTCTAACAGGATGTCTCATGAATTTCACATCATATCTGTTGCTGTATGGCCTCACTGTTTTGAAGTCAAAAATTGACTGCCGCAAATGAAGCAGAAGTGGTAGAGTGACATTTTGCTAATATAATAGCTATGTTGCTATGGAGTTACATACCTAGTGGTCTTTTACAAAAGCTAATAAGATTTGATCAAGTTTGTATGCTAACTTAGCATACTAACTGTTAGCATTTGATCAAATCTTATATTCTAATCTACAGGAAGGTATACATTAAGTTACATTTAAAGTTTTGAAAAGGTACATATTAATGGTCATTCACATGTAAATATGACAGATTATAGCTGTCGGATAATTTCTATCTGTTGCATCGTACCTAGCAGCCATGTACGGTTTAGGTCAAATGCTAAGATGCTAACAGTTGGCATGCTAACATATAGCTAATAAGTGTGTTGACTCGAGCTGCTCAATCTCCACTTTACTCAAGAGGTTTGAAACTGAAAACAATTTGTCTCCATCCGTTGTTTTGATTTGTTAGCATGTGATGTAACGTGTTTTTCGTGCGGCCATTTCCTCCGTATTTATGCTTTTGCTTTCCGTGTAGTCATAAGCGGCGCCCACATTTCTGTAGTAGTTTGACAGACTTTGAGGTATGTCCTTCTAAAAAAATTGGGGCTCTTTCCCCAGGACGGCCATAATGTAAGCCAGATTGTGAGCGTGTGGTGGTGGGGAGAGGAGGGAGGTGGTGGAGGGGAATATAGATCTCATGATTACCAACAATTGACCAATTCATTTGAGGCCTCCTCTGACATGCCATGTGTGCAGCTGCATTCGAGACTGCGGTTATTGTGCGCGTCTGTGTTTGCATGTGTGTGTTTAGGCTCAATCACTCCCACAATAATAAATCAAACCCGGGCCGGTAGCCTTTAGATCACGTCGGGCCCTGGGATTTTTTGGAGAATGGATTTGCCCTCAACATGAGCGCTGATTGAGCCACCGAGAGTGCTGTTTGGATTAGAATGAGCCGATACATTGCACAGGCGGGGCGCCGGCACATAAGTGCGTGTTTATGAGCGACAGCCGTGCTTAAAAAGACAATTTTGACGGAACCGTGGAGTACAGCACCTTTAAGCCCGGCTGAGTTACGGCGAACTCGTGCAAGCGGCGAATTCTGAAAAGCAACAAAGGTAACATGATGAGCACTTTAAGCCGAGGGCCTTTGTAGCTTTAGCCCCGGATAACTTTGGACAGGCCGCCGTAAAATGTGAAATAGGGAGACATAAGGGGGACTTTAATGTCTTGAAACGAAGCACCGACGTACAAAGAGATTCCACAAATGCCAGCAGACACGGAGAGTGCGCCCTCGGCCAGGTAGCTCTCCAAAACATCCTCCTTGCTTATCACACACATGTGCGCAGCTGGCATGCAGCTGCTGCTCGCACCTATGCATTCTCCAAAGAACAAAAGGCTTTAAACTGGCTCTTCTTTAGACACTGTGGGTTTGATTTCCCAAGATCCCAAATAGCGGGCACTAACTGCGTCTCTCTGCGTCACTAAGTCATTATGTGCATAGTTGGTTAAAGGTGTAAAAGTGGTGGAGACTATTTCAAAGAGGCGGTAATTCTGATGGAATTGAAAGTGTTCGTGGAAGACAAGAAAACATATTAGGGTGGTTCTCAGAAAACATGGATTGCAGAGCGCTGTGAATGACTACCCAGTTCGAGAGTCCGTATGTTTTTCCTTTAAAATCAATCACCAGATTAGACTGTTTAAAATATTGCATATACATGATAATACAGAGATACAATAAACAACCTTACTGATAATAGTGCTACGTTTTTTTTTTTTTGAGCAGAGGAAAAAATAGCTATCCCAGGTACTTCCTGTTTGTGACATGCAGACTACCGTGTAAACAAGAACACGTTATACTCGCAAAATGAATCTGTTTCAAAAGCAGTTGTTACCCATAAACTTGCAGAATACAGTTTAATCAAGTTCCACACTGTCCATAATGTGACAATGCGTCAGCAGAAACAAATTCTGTTACGGTCGTTACATTTCGAGTCCACGTGGTACCTCAGACGAATTACAACTTAACCTAATGCTTCCACCGCAATTACTTTGGAAAGTGCAAGTGTTATTTACAGTGTTAACATGTTAAAAAACAACAACAACAAAAAAACTATTTTGTTTATTCAGCGACAACCGAGTAGTTTCCGTATCGAGCGTGGTGTCCCTACTAGATAAAAAAAAAATACTAAATCAATCGATGGATTAAAAAAATTCACGCTAGTTGCACTGACAATTTTTTAAAATCTTTTTGGGGGTATATTCTTGAGCAGGATTTGAAATCTTCAGCTGCAGACATTTTTTGTTGTAGTTGTGGTATCCACACCACCCTCGAATGTAACGACCGTACATGCCAGCGATTGTCTCTGTTTGCCCACCATTCAGAAGTGATTTTCCACATATAATCGGTCATTTGTATCAGTTTTTCTACTGAATATATGCATGAAGATAGTGAAGCTGTTCAAATGTAGAAATCATTTAAAATAATTTGGTACTTGAGTGCTCAATGTTTGGTGTTAATGGTGTCGATACATTGTGATCATTTTTGTTTCTGGCATTTCAAAAATCTTCACACAAGCAGAAAATATCGTTTTCCCGTCACCTCTGGACCCTTTTGTTTCTGTGTTAGCCTCTAGCTGTGCCGTTAACATTACATTTAAGACTTTTGTGCTTGTACAATCTGCACAGTTTTTATTAAAACGTATTGGCATTTTCACGAGAGAAAAATGTCCTTCCTTCTGCTTGAAATGAAGCAACCACAGATACTTACTTGTGTTGTTTGACATTCAATCGATCTTTTTTTCTGCTTGAAAGTGAATCTTTTATTAGGCCAAAAGTGCTGATATCTGTGCCTGTAAACACACCGGCCTTATGTAAGCATACCTCAGTTCCCTGCATACTAAAAATTAGGCACACATCCCCATTGCATCATCGCAGTCGGCGCGGTAATAAGGCAAAACCCCCTCTACCCTTCATCCCGCCACCTGTGGAAAGTAAAGTTTGGTATTCGTCCGACCAAGGTGTGCCTGCTTGGGTGCTTTGGTTTTTAGTGTCGTTTCCATTTATACGATGGCAACTTGATGTGGGTGACACATTAGTATGCACATTCAAAAAAAATAGCTCTGTATTTTAGGAAACACATGCTCTGGCTGTACTGAAGTTTATTAGTCATGTGTATTGCAAGGCAAAGGAGAGGTGGGTTAGTAAGAATATTTTATCTCGCAAACAGAGCAATGTAGATACACTGAATCGCTCTGGTTCCATTTTCTGGTTATATCACGTTTGTATAGTAAGGAAATATGGCGCTGGGGGGCCCTGAGGTGTTGTGCTTGCTCTGTCCTGGCCGGGGGTCGACGGCTCCCCTCTTTGGTGGAGGTTTTCATGCATGCCAGATCCACCACACCAGCATCTATCGAAATTCAAATACAATCTGCTTCTTCCTCTGGTCGTTGAATCGGTGGAGGCTGATGTCTGTGGATCTCACTCTGCTTCAGCTGTCCTTCCTTCCTTTCTTTAGTCTTTCCTTTGGTCTCTTGAGGTCTCTCTAATTTGTTAGAATTTATATGCTTCTGGGGTTCGTGAAAGATTCTGGTTGGTAACCTGGTGGTGATGTCTGGTTGGTGCTGGATTTCACTTTCCTTTCTTTTCTTTGATCCTTCCTCGGGTCTCCTGACAACCTCACGACTCTAGCTGGGATTCTGAAGTATTCGGTTTAGGTGAACGGTATGAGATTTTTAATAGGTTTTAGGTGAATTAATGAGTACACACTCACACTCACACACACCCGCACATGCACATACCAAAAAAAAGAGAGAGAGAGCAATGATGATGACATGTCAAATCAGTAAGATTACCGAATGAACAATACTGAGCTCTCTCTAAGAAAAAAAGAAAAAGAAAAGGGAAATATGAATATCTACTGGGCAGCACAGTTGGTAGTGGTTAGCTCGTCTGCCTCCTGGTCTGGTTCTTTTGAATCTGCTTGTTTTTTCTCCCACATTCCAAAAACATGCATGTTAGCTTCATTGAAGATTCGTAAATTCCCCATAGGCAAGAATGTGAGTCAAGGGCTGTTTGTCTGGCAACTCATCGAGGGCGTACCCTCCCTTCTGTGATATTCAAAACGGATCAATGGATGGACCACAACTCTGTATTTAATAAAATACACATGAAGCATCCATTAATGTAGTCAGTCATGGTTGAGTGAATGGATGAGGAAGATTACTCAAGTCAACTCGTCCAAGGAAGCCACGTGACTGTTGTCCCACGGTTAGCCGGTTAGCGTGCGATGGGTTGATCCCGCCGTAACACAACGCCGCCTGCCGAGAAGGGGGACCACATGGGGAGCGCCGTGTTGTGATTTTTTTTTCACTCATAAGTGGGAGACGGACGTGTAATACATTCCAGACACACGGCCCTGCTACCTATAGGCATCAATCCTCTCCCCTTTCACTGGAACAATAAACCTGCTGCCGCCGAGAAAGAACTCATATCAGAACACCTCCTCTGTGGAACATTGCCTGCTCGGTCCATAAAGCTCAACCTTACAGTCACCTCCATATCAGCCTGCAAGGGCGAGGGGCCTTCAGCTCACCCCCCTCCACAAAATCGCAACGCTAAAGCTTGACCTTGCAGTGATTATGTGATACGTGACCCCCTGAATGAGCACCTCATATGTAGAGATGTTTTGAATGGTGTTGCGTAACTCAGATCAGACTCGGGATGCTGTCTTCAATGAGGCCCAGATGTAAGACGATATGAGTTTTGAAAACAAACAAAAACTTCATGACACCTTTGTGCACCCCCACACTCAAAATTCCTCTTGTTACTCCATTCACAGTGATTCTCAAAGTGAGGTGCTTGTACCACTTTTTTTCCCTTTTTTTTTTACCTCAGGCTCCTGATCTCGATTCATAATCTTCCAGTGGCTTCCATTTATATTAAATATAATTTTTTAGGAATACAACTTTTACCTCGTTTTTAATTACCTATTATGGGACTACTACTCTACTGCTTTTTAATGTTGGTACTTGAAAAGTATTTTTGAGGTTTTGGTACAAGATGTCTATATAAATATGGCTCTGTGGGTAGGTTGTAGTAATTTTGGAATATATGTTAAGTAAAAGCAAAAAAAAAGGAAAAAAAGAATGTATAGTATTATGTGCGACTTTTCTATAAAATCCTATTAAATTGTTTGTAGATATGCCATAACTTGAGAAGGGTGATTCAAGGGTTATACTGCTGCAAAATGGATGCTAGTTGTATTAGCTCATTTATGATGTTTTGCATAGTGTGTTAGCATTAAGCTAGCGGAATTTTGCAAGTTATGTGGTTTGGTTAAATACATTTACTTGGACAATAAACTTCAACTGGAAATGGCAATACACAAGTATTTGACTTTTAAAAAATGATGTTGAAGAATCTGCTACTTGTTGAGAAATTTGTTGCCACAATTTATTTCATAATGCAAGTTTTTGCTCAAGACAAAAAAAATTAGCTGATTATCATTTCGTATCTCAAAAAACTTGTCAGCCATGTCATTTGTAAGTCATCGTAATTCAGCTCTTCACTTCTCTGGTGAGTCCAGCCCCTCATTCTAGCTCTGGCATTCATTGTTGGGATCACCCTGGAGTTCCCGGAATGTTTTCTGACATATCCACAAAGTCCACAAGTTGAGCCCGAGTTCTGATTGAGTGCTTTCAGCTCTTTGGTCACCATTAATGAGATGATGGATGAGTGTTCCGTTTATAGTGGTCTTTTTATGCAACTGAGAATTCTTTTTAAAAACCTCATAAAAAAATAAAAAAAAGGTTTATACCAATGTATTCCCCTCAGATAGCCACTATGTTACCCCCAGAGTCTCAAGAGTGAAAAGTTTTGAGGAGTTCAAATCTTAATGAGTCAAGTTAGAAGCTCTGGTTTCACTTGGTTTGACCCGCATGGCCGCATTGGGCATTCACCGGCCTGCCTTCATTTTGACCCTGGGTAACCTTATATTCGTTCACACTGACTTTATTGTGAAGGAAAAGAACGCGACACTGCAGAAATGAACCTTTGTGTGGTTATAGTTGCGATGGCCCCCTGCATACCTTAGAAAAACACCTCCTTAAATCAAACTAAGAATAAACACAGCAGTCATGCGGAAATCCCTGCATCGTAACACGTCCACGTCCTTAAGTCGGTGATGGATGGCCTGCTTGGCGGGATGTCATTCGGCATACTGGAGGTGCCAGTTTGCAATTTATGCTGGTGTGAACATTTCATTCAAGGCAATGGACATTTGGGAGGAAATTCGTTTGAGTTTTCAGTTACATTCATTTCTGGATGCATGAATGAATCGCATTGCACTGTTGCACATGGACGACATGCTGCGCTGTTATATGATACCACAAATACTGTTAAAATGTATTGCAAACTAAAAAAAATAAAATAATTTATTTCACTGTCATTCGTAATTAAGACCTGTAAATAACTCCTTAAAGATGTTAATTTACTGTATTATCATCAGATAATATTGCAAGCTGTATTAAATTCTAAAACGGACAGGCAAAGAACTAAATTATAACTTCAGGCTCTCATATGTGAGTTAAATTTCCCTTGAGGGATTATAATACATTCAATAAATTAAAAATTATCTTATTTCAAATACCAAAACTGTGGCTTTCTTTTTGTACCAAATCCTACTAAATTCCCATAAGAATAGGCTGTTGAATTAATGTTAAGGTCTGTGTTCTATCCATGGGTGTCAAGCAGCATGATCAAGCAATATTCTTGCACAAAGTTTGACCAAAAATGACCGATGCATTATTTTTGTACAAAATTCTTGTTAATTTTTGTATTTTTCTCACAAGCTCAAACCATAGTTGACTAAGACTGAAGTTGATTACCTGGTTTCAAAGTAAAGGCATTTTGTTTTATTTTTTGTACAAAATCCTACTAAATTCTCCATCCATCCATCCATCCATCCATCCATCCATTTTCTGTACCGCTTGTCCTCACAAGGGTCGCATAAATTCTCATGCGGCTAAACTATCCCGCATAACAGTTGCCAGTGAATATTCAAAAGAGATTTGAAAAAAGAGAACGCAAGTATAAGTTGAAAGGAACACAGATATTTAAAAAAAAAAACTAAACAGATTTACAGATTTAGGACCAAGCTGATGGAGCGTTGTGTTTCAGTAAAAGGAATTAGCTTATGGAACAATCTTAATTAAAAAAACAACAACAACAAATCCAATTAAAAAATTACATTTAAAAGAATGACTAAATCCATTTTATTAAAGAAATATTAAGTTACGAGATTAAGTTTGAACATTATGCCATTGTCATTTTGTCAGAAATCATTAATTTCATTCAATATTGTTTTATATTATCTTTTTTTTCCTTTTACAAATGAATGAAATAAATGATTGAAATGAAAAGGAATACCTGATTTAAGATCTAATTTGTTCAGCATAACAAAAGCCTTGCGCAATGTTGCATTATAATATGAATGGCTGTTTGCATTGTTTTTTGTACAAATAACTATTAAATTCTCATGAGCATCTTGAAGACCATTTCATATGTGAATGACATTGTTTCTGCCATTGGTTTAGCAATATAAAGGTCCAATATTAACGCCCAATAAATGCTATAAAATATCCATAAGTTCTAAGTGATAAAACTGCCTTAAAAAATGATGGAGAATAACTCACACCCAAAATCCGCACTCACTATTCGCTAACCGTTTAAGCAGAAAATCCCAAATCAACGTGAATGGGTTGCTAGTTGTACTTTTGTCAAAAAACACATCATAGTCCAAAGAATTAATAATCCAATTTGATCAGAATGGTAAATAGAATTCACTTATAGTGCTTTATTTATTTACACCATATGTGCTTTACCAAGCTTCATATTTACTTTCATCACTGTATGCAGCCAACGCGCTAAAGCAGCCACGTCAATTTACAGAAATGTTTTCCTTTTTAGTTTCATCTAACTTACTTTAACCCTCTACCATCCCTGGCCAATGGCAAAACCCAGGGCTTTTTTTTTTTTTAAATCCATCTGTGGTCTTCTGTAACACCAGCTAGCTAGCGCTAAGCTAACCTGGGAGATTTTGCCTCTTTGGTCTAACGTCGAAGTTTGCAAACTCCCTTCGTGCTCGAACGGCAACAGAGGAAAGAAGGTCTAAAAATATGAAGCCGCTTCGGAGACTTGTCCTCTTTCCGGGCTCAGAGAATTTATGTTCAAACTTTTTATTGACCTACTTAGGAGGTAGCGCACGGATGATATATGAAGCAGGGTTTTGCTAATGTGGCGAGCGGGTTGTGGGGCGGGGGTGACTGCGGCGTTGAATACCTCTGCGTGTGTGTATGCACAAGTAGTAGCCTTTCACCTCTCGGGCTGTGTGCTGCCCATGTGCAGAGGACGGAATAAATCACAGCAAGTTGTGCACCGGAATGAAGAGTCAGGCGAGGAGAGAAAGAACGGGAGGACGGGATGTGTGTCGTAAAGCTACTTTATATACAGACTTGTTTCGTCTGCAGATATTTGGCATGTCTGCTCAAAGTGATGTGAGCATAAAAAAAACACGTGTGTTTTTTAATGAGATTTTGTCCACAAGTGTTTTCAGTTCCTGGAATCTGACTTTTGGGAAAAGCACAGTGAGTCACTTGTGAAGAGTGGGGTGTATTTTCTATTTTTGCAGTTACCCTTTGTCTTGTATCATGAACTAGGAAGTAAACTGCTGATGTTACAATGACACTGTGTTCCCGGCAATCACAGCAATCCCGTCTCAGGACCCTGTGGACTACACTCTGTACTAGTACTATTGCTGACATTTTAGAATGATATGATGTTGAAACAGTTTAATATTGTGTCATTTCAAACTCATCTCACATCCTTAAGGTGGAAGTCAACCTTCAATATTTCTTGACAATAATGTTATATGTGACCTCACTAGTCTAAACATGACATTCTGATTAATATTACATTTGTGAAATAAAGAGTTATGAAGCAACATCCAGCCGTTTTTATCCATCTCAGACGGGGGCGGCCATTTTGCCACTTGCTGTCGACTGAAGGTCAGGCTCAGGGTTCAGGCAGCAACCAATCAGAGCTCACCTGTTTTCTGAGGCTGCTTTGCGGTTGGTTGTTACCTGAGACCAGAGCTACATTAATGGGACTGCATAGAACATATTATTGTGAAAGAAAATTGGGGGGTTGACTTCCCCTTTAAAAATTAAATAGCTGACAATTTTTTTCTTTATTGCAAAAAATTTACCTAAAGTGTGCACTCAGCAGAGCAAAAAGATTTCCAACACCCCTAGTTAAATTCAGCTGCTGCCCGACTTTCAAATATTTTACTCTCTGTCGAGCTATTTACTACTTTCCTATTAGCCAAGGCTTTGACGGCATCTTGTGGCATATTATGGCATTACAAAAAAAGCACAAGAAATGTGAAAAGTCAAATTTTTCTAGTGAATAGCTGGTGATAAAATCCATTCATTGTATTTTCCTATCCTAGCTTTAAAAAATGAACCAGGAAATAATCAAAAGCAGGAATTGGCTCTGTGATTTATTTCACTTTTGTTTAAAAAAAAGAAAGAAGAAAAAATAGTATCCGTATTATTTTATTATGCGTGTTATTTTAATAAAAACATTTTAACTTCTGTTTTGGCACATGGAGACAGCAAACAAAAGTGTGTCTGAAGTACAAAACATCTCCCTCACTGACACATTTTCACAAATAGGCTAATAACATATTTACTTGTTTGTTTAATTCCACACTTAACGAGTGGGTAGGCACTGCAGAAACCCAAAAATGTGTAAACAAGCCATTAAAAAGCCATTTTTACGTAATATATCCCCTTTCATGGTATCAGTGGAAAACATGTTTGCATGTTTCTTTCTTGTAACCATTAACTTGAAACATGAACTGTCACGGTGACCTAACAGGAAGTACAACCGCACTCAAAACCACCTGAAAGTGACTCGAGAAGCAAATATAAAGGCAGCGGCTTACATCACGTGTCAAGCTGTCAACATTAGCGTGTGTAATCGTTCGCCTTTAGCCTCAGCTGTCACTCTCCTGGTGGCGGATTATAAAACCGCCGATGCGTATCATACGTTACACAACGCAGGTTAGCCGAATGCGCGCTTACTGACGTGTCTCCACAGGTGAGGTTTTTGTAAAGGATGAGGTATGAGGTGTAATAGAAGAGTTTTCACTTCAGATGACGGAGCCATTTATTTTTGGGGTTATGTGTCCGAACTACGGCCATTTGTGCCCTGTGCCAATTTTCTTTGCCTGCATTGTACTTGTGCTTTCAGGTCATGGCAGCAGCAGCTCAATATATGGTATGAGCTCTTATTTTGAAACGACAGGAAGTGTATCCTATCCTATATGTGTGCATATGTAAAGCTCTTTGAATAGCATTTTTTAAAGAACTTTATAAATACAGTAGTTTGTTCTATGGGTTGATGTAAGGAAAAGGCTAAAATGTGTAAAAAGTGTGCGTTGCTCAATGCTAATATGCTATAACATGTGTAGTGTAATGATATTTTCAGGTGTTAGCTAGCATGTTACGCTAGCTATTAATTTATCAAGATAGCTTGTTAATACTCAGGTGCCATGTGGCCTGTAAATGACTTGAAGCCAAACCTGAATCCTTAGCTTGTTTTAGCTTAGCTTAGCTTATTTTAGCATGTGCTTCAGGCAAGTGGTTATTTTGTTTTGCACTATGAATGTCATTAGCTATTTGCATTTAGGAGTTTACTGTAATGATTATCTGAGTTTGTTTCATGTATTAATGGCAAAAATATTTATCTTTAAGGGATCCTTGACTCATTGAGCCATTTATAGCTGTGAAAAGCAAATCTTTTGTTCAGAATGAATTTGATAACTTTATTATTTTTCATGTACAATACCTTTAAAAACACATTTTTCCACTAGCTGTCCACTGAAGATGACATCACCTGTGCTGAGGAAGTGGGTAACGACCAATGGAAGTGGGTAACGACCAATCATGACCAATGAGTCAAGTATCCCTTTAAACATCAATTCAAACAAACTATAAAGGAGAGGAGAAGGTGCCAATCTTCAAATAAGTACCTTATCGAAGCCCACTATCTACATTTGGTGCCAAGGCAAGAGAAGAGAACTTCCTGGTTTGCTACCAATCACACATCATTTGGTAAGACACGCCTCAAAAATTACAATTGTCAATACACTATCAAACACGCTTTAAAAAATAATTAAAACCAACTGAATTAAAAAATCTTAAGTTCAAAACGAAATACAAATTGTAACTCCGGCAAGAGTGACAAAGCAAACCCTTGCCGTCTTCATCATAATCCTACCTTGGAAAAAAATGTCTGGACACACCACCTATAAAACATTTAGAAAGTAGTAGTCTGCAGTAGCGCGGGTTGAAATAGATCAAAATCGAGATCAAGGCAGGCGGCGGGCGGGTGTGTGCGGGGATGACAGCAGGTGTTAGCTGCTACCCAGGTGCACCTCCACAGGCCATGCATGCAGCACCCGTAATCATCACGCCAGGGTGCTAATGACAGGGTGCTGTTGTCAGACACGCAAACAACTCCCACGGCTTGCACGCACGTCTTATCGCCCGGCGTTCGCTCCTACCTCACACAGGTCAACGCATCCATGATAAACTCGAGTGGAACAGCTGTGCGCTTATGTAAGCCGTTCCCATTTGCACCGGCGGCTTGCCCCAAAGGTCAAACAACACTTGAGGACAAAACAGTGGAGGCCAAGATTGTTGTTTTTCAAACCAGTGTTTTATGTGTCACTTCATTTGGAGCACAAACTATGCCACGGGCAAGACACAAGAGCCTGGTCATACCTAGACAAGATAAAAATAATGACAGTAATGATTAAATATGTGAAAAAAATGTGAAAGCTTATTTTAATAATAAAAAAACTAATTCATTCTCATTTGTATGTATGTTAATTTGTTTAATTGCAATTAGTGACCTAATTAGGTAATAAAATAAGACACATTGTTAAATGTATAAGACAATTTATTTAGACGAATGATTGATTCAAACTGATTTGATCATTTTCAAGAATACAATTATAATTCCTCCAAATTTTCTTTTTAACATTATGTGGATTCATTTTAGCAATAATCAGGTAACTAATTATTTAAATTAAATAAATATTTAACGATATGTATTTTTTTCAATGTATACATCAGGTTGTTATATATATATATATATATATATATATATATATATATATATATATATATATATATATATATATATATATTTACAATAAGAAATTATTCATTTTAATAATCCAATTAAAATCTATATAAAAACTAATTTTAACATAATATATATATATATACATTGTTTTTTTTAATTTATAATATATATATATATATATATTTAAGCTATGTTTATTTTAAGAGTTTATTTCTAAGTAATCAAAGTAATCAATTAAATAATTATTTAAATGATAGATGGATAGATAGATAGAGTTTGCTGAAGATGTTTTTTATTATAATTGATCTTACAGTGCTTAGTTTGTACTTTTACACTTTTATAACAGTTAATGTTATAAAATGAGTTTTATTTTTATTTTATTTTATTTTTTTGGGGGGGGGAATACATTGCTTGTATTCAACTGTGAAGAGACTGGTCCATCACTAGCAGCATAAAGTCAACTCATCTCCCAACTCTTAAGATGAATATGTGCTCTTGCAGGACATTCTGAGGTTGGTAGTCAATAATGCAGTCTTCCCTAACTTTTTGCTTTTTCATCCGTAAAATGGCTCACTCTGATATACTTTATAGATCTGTATACGCAAAAAAAAAAAAAAACAAGCCGCAAGTATCTCACTTTTTGTCCCTTGTGGCGATGTCAAGACGTGTAATGAAGCAAATCGGGCCTGCGGTCTAGCCAGGATGCCATTATGAGATATCCGCGTCACCCGCATGCTATTTTTAACCGCGTCTCTTCCCGCTCGAACCAAGCTCTCATTCAGCGTGTGTGTTTTTCTTTGCATTCATTCCTTTGACCCTGCGTATGAATCTCAGACACATATTTCATGTTTATTTTATTTTATTATTACACACCCTGTCAGAGCAGATTCAAAGATCCCCGAATTTTCACTTTGGAAAGCGATCGGCCTCTGTGACCCTGCAAACTGCAAAAGCTCACCGGGGGCCAAATCCATAAGCTGCACAGCAAACAAGACTCCTGACCCAGGGGTCTCGCTCAGGAAATAATGACTTCACCTCAGTAAACATGCCGGCTAGGTGTAAAACCAGGAAATATGCTACCAGGGGTGTCAAACTCATAGTAGTTTGGATTTCCATCAGAGGGCCGTTGTGATTGTGAACATCACATAAATGCGAAGCACATATGAACCAGGAACGCACGGAAATAACACAATGTTGTTCTTGTCTGCTATCTTAAACCAAGGAAGGCTAATACGACAGCAGAGGAGTATATACATTATAAAAAAGTGGTCTCCCGAAAAACAAACAATTCATAAAATCCGTAAACGGTACAGTCTTCGTCAAAGTCCGTTGATAATTTCTAAGCTAAGCTTTTATAACCTTTGTGGCGATAAAGCTAACCTCTCACAGGTGACACAAGTTTATTGAATTCTAGTCATGTCATGTAATTGAATGAATTAGGGAAACATGTCAGAGCCAGGTGGAAGTTCGCAAGTACACAGCCAATGCAATTAGAGATTAGCATTCTTAGCAAGTACGTTCTTTGAGACCGTACTCTGCGGTTTGTTTGTTTTTTTTAAACAAGAAACGGCGAGTAACTCAGTAAGATACTGTTAGTCATTTTTCGTCAAGGAATGTATGCCAAGTGAGTCTTGTTATATTTTGTCTACAGGTGTTGCTCCTGTGTTTAAAAAAAAAAAGAAGCTGTTGTTCCACGATTAGCAATGCTAATATTAGCATGTTTGTTAGAATTAATCCACCTGGTAAACGGATGTTCTTAAAACATTTAGTCGGTTTAAATACATGTGCAAGTCTCTGATTTGTGTTTAATTTGACAGCAAATTTCAATTTTGAGCAACAAAGCTTGAAGAACGGCTGCTTATAGTTAAGTGACTTGAATTGAGCTCACTGCCACTATACAGCACTCGTGCTTGTAAGTCATAGCAACAAATTAGCTGAACAACGGCTGGTATCAAAGGGGAAAAAAAACTCCTAAATGGGGTCACTTGTATCTCTTTGTAGTGGAGATCTCTATAGGTATGCCTTCTTTACAAATTGGACTTAGTTGCCCTCCATCCAGTAGGTGGCAGTGAAACCAGATTTCAAACAGTCTGCCAGCGAAAGGCATCTTTCATAAGAATAATTCCTGACTTTGCACCTTTTACCAAATTTGTAGCAGAATGTATTGTTTTGTGGAAATTGGTCAGCATTGCGTAATTACGCAAACCTAGAAGCAAGCACGGCCAAAACGTAATCTCCTTGTAAGGTAATTATCGGAATTAAAGCACATTACCGCACATTCGGGCATGTTGACCAGAGTTCCGCCGTGTCTCATGTAACCTCACATTTAGCCGTCGCCACCTCCGCTACCAGAGCAGGCATCAAGAAAGACCCAAAAGAAAACATCTGTCCGCAACACATTTGTTTTGAATTCTTCTCGTCGATATCAAGCCCAAACAAGGGCAATGGCAGATGACGAAGGATGGGGGTGGGGTTTGATTTGCCAGACGAGTGTGTGTGTGTGTCCACTTCTCCTTGGCAACAGGACGTTTTGGGTGGGAAGATGAGAGGATGTGGAGAGGACAGTTGTGGCTTGGCACGGCAGATTTGCATTGGAGGCTTTTTATTTAGTGAGAGTGAAAGAAGCAGAGAGGGATCATTATGGCTACTGGAATAGCATAATTAGAGAGAAAAGCCTCACTGTCTCGAAGTCTTTTTTTTTCTTTCTCGTCTTTCTACTCTGAGTCTCAGGTATTTGTTCAACATTGGTTCTTGTTTCTGTCTTAAGTCATCTAAAATGAGATTAAGCAGGTATTTCTTCAACATTTGTACAAAGAACAGTGAAACCTCGGAACAGTTCATTCCAGGAGGCTGTTCAAGCAAAATGTTCTCCCCATTAGAAATAATGGCAATATCATAAGTCCCTTCCTGGGGTTAAATTTTCCCCATCGTAAAAAAATTCTAATGAAACACAATTTCCCATTGAGATCAATTTGTTATCATTCGGGCCAGGATGAAATTCTTACCACCATAAACCTTTTATTAAATCAATCGACAATTTGATCATTTATAACACGTGTAAGAAACAAATTCTCACAGTTTTCTCGCTGGATCCTGGATGGACACCTTGCAGGAAGCCCCCGCCCAACGAATGATCCGTAATTATCACACAAGAGCATGTGGACTCCTTGTCCATTCACCTGTCACGGGTTATGTGACCAGGTTGAAGTTCAACCTGTTTGACCCTCCGTTTGAGGGTCCAGTGAAACCTGCAAGGAAAAGTACAGTCCCATTGAATTAAATGGAAATGCCATTAATCTATTCCAGCCGCCCAAAAGAGACCGATGCAATTTTGTGTAATGTGTTTTTAATGAGAAAAATAACAGTAAATATATATGTATGTATCGATAAATAGATTATATTACATTACATTAGATTCAGTGATCAACGTGCTGCCACCCCTCGCAATGCCCCTAATTCCATATTCGCCATTGGCTTAGCAGTATATTATGTGCGGTGACCTCTGGCTAACCTCTGCAAACAAAACTGTCCCATTAAGAGAGGCAAATTTGAGCAGGACATAAAAGTAAAGTATGTCAAATGTAATATAACTCTTGATCCTTATTTTGATGAAAATATGTCACAGATATACAAATGACAAAAAAAAAGTGTAATACTATTATTATTTATTTTGGGGGGATGAATGAGAAATAAAATAAAAATTAACCCTAACACTGATACATTAAAAAGCATTAGATCATGAAGTTTATTATGCAAGAGTCTGAATGGTCTTTGCTGTAATGAAGAGTGATTATTGTATCCAAACAAAATACTTAACGGCTCCTTTTGCCTTTTGCCGTATGATTTGTGTCTGATTAACAGCCGGAAACGTTTGATCAGGAAGTCAAACAACACAACTTGGACGGGTCTGGATCGGAACTGCTCCATTAGGCCAAGATCAGACGGGGTAGCCTCATCACGAGGGAATCTCGGAAAGGGATTGTTGATGTGACGGCTTCTCCCCCCCCCACACACACACACACATGCACGTCTGCTTTACTATCTTTGTGGGGCCATCTCATTGACCTAATGCATTTCCTAGCCCCTTGCCCTAACCCCAACCATCAAAAATGATTGCCTACCCCTATTCCTTACCCTAACCTCAACCATAACCCAATTCAAACCTAAACTCTAAAACCAAGTCTTGACCCTCAAAAAGAGGTCTAAACTTGTGGGGCCAAGCAAACACGCACACACACGCAGGCTATATTTGAAAATGGATGTCAGTGCTTCCTATTTACCTTCTACTCCTTACTTTCTCAAAATAGTCTTGCTTCTTGCCGAAAAGGCATAAAAAAAAGAAACAAACAGTGAGAGGTAACCAATGGTTGCGATTGTGATTGGCTTACTTCCTATATTAGCCAACACGCACATCTTGAGCTACACCACGAAAGTAAAGTAAATTAAAAAAACACTTTAAAAATACTTTTACTTCAAATATTTATCAGAAAATTACTTTTCTTTATCCAAGCGACGTTCGCTAGCTCATAGCTATAGCTGCCAGCTTGGCTCCGTTAGCAGTTGTGCTTGCACTGATGAAAGACAAGGAGCTGGATGTGTCACCGGGACAAAGGTCACAGTTTACACAACAATTGAACGCCAAATTTGGTCTTCGTTAGACGGATTAGAAGCCTAATCTAAAACACTCGGAGAGCCTCTCATCCCAAACTCTAAACACCCTCTCCAGGGGGTCCCCCTGCCTTTCTTCCTCAACCATAACATCTCTGACTTCAAACGTTCCATCTGTAACCCCAACCTCTGGTTGCTACTTCAATTCTTCGTGACCCCCCCCCCCCCCTTCCCCCCCAAATCTGAGGCTGATGGACACCATGTGAAGGTGCAGCTGTCGGATGATTTATTGCCGGGTTAATTGTTGGGTAAGAGGCAATTGTTGCCACAGGCCGCCGGCGCTCGTCTAATTACGGGTTCACCTGCTTTTAGATTGGAGCATACAGTTCATTAGCTCATTAATGGGTTACATGAACTGTGAAAGGTTCAGGCACGAGGAGAACACATGGTTTGTTGCGCTGGTTTCATAATTAGGGGTCAATTTTGGGGGGACTTTCTGCTGAAAGGCCAGCTTCAAATTGTCTGTCCAAGCATTTAGAGGACAATGGATTTTGGTACCGTGCTTGCTTGGGTTTTCTCTGAAGCATGTTAGGCTAATCAAAGACTTTAGATCGAGAGAGTACTTTTAAGATCTCTTGCCTTCTCTCTATACAAATGTCGCTTCTTGAGGGAAAGTCGCGGGAGAAGTTGCCATAACTTCAGATCAGACACACACACTTATCAGTTACGTTTGTGTAACTTTGATTGACTGGGAATTTAGATGGACTTTACCAAGTGATGAATCAAATGTGTGCTATTTACGCTGTAATTTCTGTAGAGTAAATTTGACTCTATTTAGAGTAGGACCAAATAGACTCAATTTTAAAAGAATATTTACACTTGGAAGAGTGTAAAATAAAGAATTTAGGGGGAAAAAAGTCTCTCAGGGGTTGAGGAACAAACTCACAACATTCAGCTTGGGAGACAGCCGATCTACTCCCTGAGCCATGCAGCTCCTGCTGTGTGTTAATATATCGCTCGTGTCAGCTGGACTCTTCCTAACGCCAACAATGTTTTTGGTCTCCTTTTGGAGATAAGCAAAAAGTAGGAGGGGCATAGCTCAGGTGGTAGTGTGGCAGACCCCTAAGCTGAAGGTCGTGACGTTGTTCCTCAACCCTTGAGTGACTTTTATTTATTTATTTATTTAATTTATAATTTTTTATATTACTCTCTTCCAAGTGTAAATATTACCCTATTCTAAAACTGAGTCCATTAGGCCCCACTCTAAATATAGTCAATTTTACTCTACAGAATTTACCGAGTATTTGTTGGCTCCTTGGGGAAGTATTGCAAATGGCTCAGTGAGCGAGACCAAATGGGAATTATTAAAATGTTATCATTTTTTAAAATCTATCCAGCAGTGGTGGTTAAACACCGGCCATGAATAAAGACAAAAGAGTCCCCCACTTGATTATTGCCCTCTTAAAACGGCTTTGTAGTCATTATTCTTGCTCCAAAAAAAGATAATAAAAAAAACACATTTTCCAGGCATGTTCATCCTTGTGAAATTTCCCGTAAATATGAGGGTTCTGTGTGCCGAATCCAGTCCCCTTATAGGGTTAGGGCCAAGGCCTCTCACCCAAAATAATTTCAAATAGACTCCAGATCACCCATAATCCTGAACATAATAATAGTTATATTACATAATTAGGGGTGATTGTTGAATAGTTTGTTGGTTGGGCATCTTAGAGTCTTATCTGCAAACTCAAAACTTAATCAGCAGTCCATAACCCAAGTCAGTTCAGCACCCACCTGGTTACTACCATTTTTAAACCACTTTTCTTCATCATCATTATTCATAGGCCCCCCCAAAAAAAATGTTTCATAGACATGTTCCTCCCTGTGTAATTGCCCCAAAAGAATCAGTGAGGAAAGTCCAACGAAGAAGAAAATATTATGGATCAGAAAAATGACTCATCAGAGGTAAGGGTTAGTAGAGACTACTTATATAACTTATTTTTGAACTTGAAGAGGATTATGCTAAAATAGTATTGAAAACATTGCTTGTCCATGACGCAGTAGTTGCTGGACAGCGAAAATTCGACCCCTGGTACATTTTATTCCCTTTGGGACTCCTGGAATAAATTGTCCTTGAGCTCTGAGGCTCTGTATTGTGTAAGAAAACTACGCTTTTAAAGACAAACCATGATAAATTCATCATTGTGGTTTATTGGGAAAAGAATCATGCCAAAAAGCGTAACCGCGCTGCTTTGTGTCTCTAAAGTTTCAGTTATTATCATGATTTCCCAGTGGATTGTGTGTCCTCGGGGTCGGCCAAAACGACAGGGGACACTGTCTTTGTTGCTTCTGAAACATTTGGTATTTTTAGGACTGTTGGCACCACAGACGCAGCAGAAGTTCTTGCAATGGTTTCCCTTCCCATTGGTAGATTTCTCTCCTTCGTCTCGTTCCAGCTTTGAATGCGATCGTTCAATTCTGTCAATACGTCTGTGACAGATCATCTCCCTTGTCAAATGTTGCTCCAACCGAGCCTAACACGCTCTTTGGCGAGGGAAAAGCTTGTTTAAAACTGGAAAAAGGGGTTAGCCACTGGCTGACTGCACAAAGGTTTGACAGTCAGATCAAATAGAAGAGTCAAGTATACTAAAACGGCAAGCAGCCAGTGTATCTTGTTGAAATCAGTCAAGAGAGTAGAGTGAAAACATCCTTTGTATCAAGAAAGGCCTTGAGAGCTGTTTTTTTCCCCCCACGGCATCTATTTATGATAAAACTTCTGCTATGTCAACTTATTAATCATTGCTCACAAGCCACATTGGCGCGGGAGTGCAATGGAATTTGGGTCAAATTCAATCCCTGAGGTGTCAGATGTCAACATGAAATTTGACGGGCATGTCTATCATGAGTACACCCAGGAAGAAGTCTCAAAAATCCAGACAGGAAGTAGTATCGGTACTATATAGTAAAGTTAGTATATAGTAGGGTTCACCAATTCTGGTCCTCGAGGTTCGGAGTCCTGCAGGTTTTAGATGTTTCCGCCCACTAGCACACCTGATTCATATAATCAGCTCATCAGCATGTCTCATAGTGATCCTGATCTTTAGTATCAGGTGTGTTGGTAGGTGGAAACATCTAAAACCTGCAGGACTCTGGACCTCGAGGACCAGAATTGGTGAACCCTGTATATAGTATAGTTTTCAGTAATGATAGTAGACAAAAGAAATAAACTACCGATTTCCATAATATAGCAATGCTTTCCATGACGGGCAAGTAAGCGTTCCACTGCAAAATCTGTGAGATAATCTGATCATGCTAAGAAAACCGTCGTATAGTCTTGGAGCCAACTTGCTGCTCATTTTCATTTGATTGAACTTGACCTACAAAGGCAGGAATGCTCGGAGAAAACTTGTTTTGTGTCGTTTGGAAAAGCACTCGCTCAATCTGAGGTGGCAGTAGGGGCACGGGGGGGGGGGGGGGGGGGGCAGTCAGTCAGTGACATGCTGGGTTGGATTGAGTCGGTGCAATCAGTCGCGGAGCTCAAATCAAATTGACTGTAATCTTCTGTTTCCTGATATTAACTGCCACCAGTGATCAAACTGCCTTTGAGGGAACTTAACCAAACACATTAGAGACTTCAAACATCATACAGGCTTTTCTCCAAACGTCTGCCCGTTCCCAAATGTAGTTAGATGAACATGTCAGATTTGTGGGTACAGTGAAAAAACAAATCAACAAATCGACCCCTCTCATCTTGCCAATTAGCCCTAAAAAGGACTGAAAAGAAATCAATGTCAGCTCTTATTTCTGTGTTTAATACATAAAGCTTGGATCCGACCATGGAATTTATAAGTGGGAGACGGAGACGGGGGGAAAATTATCTGCCACAGTCGAATTGGTTCTGGCATAAATTCACCCTGGAATCTTTACTGTTCTATTTCCCATAACATGGCTGGTGGAGGAAGCGGCGTAAAAAAAAAAGGTATTCCTGTGAACGATGAAGTCATCGCTCATATACATCCTCCGTCCAGACGACACTGGCTGGGCTTCGACCCAACCTAAAAATACTGCAGCGTGTCGTCTTTTCTTTCATCCTTACCTCCCTTTTCAAGGCGCACGTGAGTGCTTTTCTTGGCCGGGCCGATGCCTAAAAGCCTTCCCCTACGAGGTAGCGCCATGCCAGGCATCCACTGATTTACTGCTCAGAGCACACGCTATGCCTTTGCTCTTTTCAGCTATAAACGGCAAAGTGTTATGTCCAGATCCCCCGCTTGCTATATTAACCTGCATTCTTTCCAAAAGAGGCTGCATGTAGTGACTATAACCACATGGCGGGAGGAGGCAAACCTCCCAGGCCCCGACGGCGGACTCTCGTGAAGGGCAGCTGGAAATGGAACGACGGGATTGCGGGCTGATGTGATCTCTAGTTGACCTGCTCTTGTATACTATATTAAGAGAAAGTCAATAACATTCCTTTTGAGCGACACATCCTTGTCTTTGTGAACTTGTGTAACCCCCCCCCCCCCCACGTCCTATTAAATGTTTCCGTGGGTTGGACACAAAGTCCCAAAAAGGCCCTCTGACATCGAAAGTGACAGGCACAAGCAAACCCGTAGGCATACTCGGAACTTTTTGACATGAGAACATTTTGTAGAGGTTCTTTTAATGTGGCCCCGAGTTCACGCCTTCTTTTGTTTTTTTCACTCACGTGAACGTCTAACGGGTCGGAGCCTTTGGATGCACTTCAGCAATAAAAGCAACAATAAAGTAGAAAAAGCAATATTTGCAGACCAAAATTGTTCTGAAGCTGGCTCGGCTACACATTGGGTCATGCCTCGATTGTGCTAATATCCAAAGCTGTGAATGTTTTGTACTGATTTTACATACCTACGGACGCTACCCTGGTCCGCTGACCTACCCTACCTACTTCTTACATATCGGCTTAACCAACCTAACTACCGGCCGACCAACCTTCCCTCCCTGCCCTATCTGCCTATCTAACTAACCACCTATTTACTTGCTTAACACATCAAGCTACCTACTGGCCTACCAACCCTCTTTCTGACTAACCTACCTTACTACCCAGCTGTTTAACCTACCTACCACACCATACCTACGGACCTACTGACAAGTGACCTATCCTATGGACCTTTCAACCTATTTACCAACCAACCAACCAACAAACACTTCCTAATGTCAGACCAACCTGCCTACCCACTTAACCTACCGGCGTACCCTACCTACCTACATACTAGTGGCAAGCGGTGACTTTTTAGAGTGGGCATGCTGGTACATATGCGAGTGGCCGCCAGGGCGCGAGCGGACACATTTTTGGATATTTTTATTATTAATTTTAATATTGAATATTATTTAATTATTATTTTATACCAATGTGTAGGTATAAAATTAAAGCGGAAATATTCAGGACTGACACAGGTTGATGCGCACACTGTAATGTAACCAGCTCCGTGGTGAGTGAAATGACACAATGCCCACAAATTGACAGTATTCGGAACTGGCTTGTGCCCATGAAGTGGGCTCAACCCCGGAGAGGAAAAAAAAATGACATCGCAGCGGAGCCACAGACGATTTCAACCAACAATCAACAGTTTGCTAACATGTTGACATTTATGTTTCTCGTACGTCCTGGCTCGGAAGTGACGGACGACATTTTTTTCCCGTTTTCGTGATGACTACTTCAGGAATAAAACGGCCACTCCCAATTATAATCTTATTTTCCTCAAAAGTTCTCTGGGAAAACGGCACTCATTGTGACTCGGCGATGAACTGAACTGCTGACTGTTTACCGCAGAACAAGTCACGCATGCAAATTAGGCGCATCCGCGTTGTCAGATAAGCTGCTTTACTGCCAGCTTTATTGCCATTCACGTACAAAAACAACCTCTCGGAATTACCACAACTCGATTTCTCATTGCGCATTGCGCGAAGCAAGCTGTCGGCTTTTCAGCTCTCCGCGAGGAAAACAGGCCAAATTACACATGAATTTAAGACCAAAACAGTCGAACTAAGGTCTTGTACAATAGAATTGAAGGGCTTGGGCACGCACTGCATTAATAGCTTATTATGACCGCTCGCCACTGCTACCTACTGACCTACAGATCGATAGTTTTCCCAAATCTATTGAATCAATCAAATTGATGAGTATGTAGATTAGGTAAATTACCCTCTAGTTTCATTTATTTTTGTAAATTTGAAACAATCCAACATCATTGACATAAATATTGTTCTTTCTTTGTTTTTGGTCGCAAGAATTGAAATAGGAAGCTGAGCTCTGTGGACTGTTGAGTAAAACCATGCTAATAAGCACAAATGGCCTTTTATTAAATTAATTTTAGGGAGATTTCATGAAGTTGTTTGTCCCCATTACCATTTTGCCATTTAGGCGCTAATGTTCTTTATCCAGTTGGATGGAATCAAAGTAGATTTGCTTTGTCGAGTTCACTCGGAACCGGTCCAAAACTAGGAGCGCTCAATCTCAAATCTCAAAGACCATTTTCATGAATGCAACAAAGATTAGAAAGAAAGGGGGAGACATTGCATTGGGAATGTTGTAACACTCGCAAGAGGATCCTTCAACTTCCTTCACCTCAAGATTAGCCCTTCTGTGATCGAGCGCCGTTCTTCGCCGGCCTCTGGAATGCGGTGGATGACGGATCTATTTTCCTACATTGTTTCACCTGCTCTAAACCAAACCACATGCTGCACAAGACCGGAGCGCCTCTCCTTTGTCTCTAATTAAAAGCACAAGTAAGGCTCCAGAGTAGTACAGCGAAGCCCGCCACAGCCATCAAGAACTTTCATAGCTGCCCAGTCCTGAGTGGCAGGGCCCAAACTCTAAGCTGGACCTCAATTGAGAACTGCGAGAGTTGGACCTGAACCAAGCGACCCCGGCGCTGTACGTCAAGTGCAACACAACGAAAGCGGTGGTATCAAATGTCGAGCGACTCCTGCAAGGTTGCAGCTTGACTTGGAGTGACGGTTGCGCATCTGTTAAGGAATAGAGGTCTTGACTTTTTTGGGTTTTGACATGCTTTGAAAAACACGAGCGGTTCTGTACTATTCATCAGCATCGGCATGCAGTGAATGCACGGACTCAATCTTACATCAGCAATTTGTCAGATTACATAAGTGAGGAACGTACGTGTGCTATTTATCAGCCCCATCACTTGTGTTAAGCAAAGTTGTCAGTCACACAAATGAGGAATCAGTCAGTTATACCCGGTGGGAGATTTAAAAAATAAAATAAAAAATGGACACCTCTCTACGGTTCACACAAGGGTCGTCACTTTTTTTTCCCCTCTCCTATCAGTGATATCATTGATGAGGGTGAAACAAAGCATTTCATTAAAGAAGAGATCTCTGCTCTTTTTCTCAGCGGCTCTTTGAGCCAGCGGACAACTGTTTCCAGCATTGTACGTAATCCTTTTGGAAGACAATAAAAAGCCATCTTAAAAAAACATTCTAGTTCCAAGTGAAGGTTTTAGTCCGGAGAGGAGATACTTGACCCTAGAGTATGCTGTAGTTCTGAAATAAGTTGTTTGTTCGGAGAGAAGGATAGTCTCCAGAGAAGGTTGTAGTCCAGACTGGTTCTTCTCCCATGAAAAGTTTCTAGTCTCAAGTAAAGGTGATACTAGTCCCTAGAGTAGGTACTCATCCTGAAAGATGGTTGTAGTCCCCCC
The DNA here is from genome assembly GCF_054856555.1 of Leptonotus elevatus. Lineage (NCBI taxonomy): Eukaryota > Metazoa > Chordata > Actinopteri > Syngnathiformes > Syngnathidae > Leptonotus > Leptonotus elevatus. The sequence continues at coordinate 12,723,131 of NC_141242.1, forward strand.
GGGAAGGTTGTCGTCCAGAGAGAAGGCTCTCGTACCAGATTTGGCCTTTTGCTACGTTGGTATTCACATTTGTATGATGACATTAAACAACCAAAATACTGTCAACATACACACCTACCACGTAACTACTGTACTTACCTACCTACCCAAGTACACTAACTACCTACCAACCAACTAGCTGACTGACACATTTTGCCTACTTACTTTCTTACCTACCTACCGACTTACTGGCCTACTTCACTTACTTAGCTACCTGCCTAACCTGAGTTTTCACGTGTCACATAAAATGGCATCCATGTTGTTGCATATCACAGAGTGATTTAAAATTTGGGAAAACCTCTGGAAGACACTTTCAGGTCTATCACATCGTATCCTTATTAAGTGGTTGAAGAGGTTACAGGGGCAGGAGAAGGACAAACTTCTCACTTTTCATGGATCAGAGGGAAGGTAGCTGTGTGTCTGTGTCCCGCTCCAGGAGATTATCAACTGAGTTAAAAGCTTGTGCTGCAGTGTCACCTGCTGGTGAGGAGGCGGCTTTTGCAACATTACTGATTGGCACAGTGGCAACATCCAGTGGACAAAAGTGTAACTGCAGCATTTGAAGACAAAGAAAGGACCTTCACTGGATGACCACATTTTTAGACTCGGCCTGAATTTCTGATCAATTCCATTATTATTATTATTATTATTATTATTATTATTATTATTATTATTATTATTATTATTATTATTATTATTATTATATGACCACCCCCAAGGAACCTCAAAAGGCTGTGATATGGCACTATCAGGGTCAAATGGAAAAAAACCTGCAATTAAATTAATCTTTGGGCTGTTTCAGTGGAAATTATCCATCCATCCATCCATGGGACTGATTTGTTCCCCCCAAACCCGTGTGTTCAAACTCAGATAGAGTAAGACAAGAAAATGGATGGACGGATCATCTGGAATTAAAATAACCCAGCAATTTCCTCCTAGGTACAAAAAGATAATTGGTTTCCAATCAAGGAAACCCCATGAAGCCAAGAGATTAGAGGTGGACAAAGAGCAGCTGCACACATGATGTGATTAAGGATGTGTGCTCCAGCACGTAGCCCCTCGCATCAGACATACTGTAAAGCATCATTCGCGTTCATGGTTCACCTGATTCTTGATTGCGCACAAACACTGAAGAACTCAAGCATGACACGAATGGACAGGTAGAAAATAAGGAACAGCAATGTGTCCATTTGGGACCAAGAAAAAAGGAAATGGCTAGACTGGAATGAGAGCATTCTGGGAAACACAGTAAATTACCTGGTGTGCTGCGCTGTGGTGTTTTTGCGATGGAAAAAAAATAAACTGACAATTCTCTACCTTGATGTACAAAAACGAACTGACAATGTTTACCATCGAACAGATGGAGCAGTGCAGATAAAAAATATTACTTAATCTACATGTGGCATAATTTTGTCTGGCCCCTTGTTGCTCGGGACTAATTGCAAAAAGGGCACATGCCAGCGTTCCCCGCTTCGGATGCTCGAGCCTCGACTAGAACCCAGAGTCAGACAGGCATACACAGAACATGCAAAAAAACCACTTTAAATTCTCTTTGTGGATTGCAAAGACATGATATAAATGTGAAACTGAATGATCAGCGATTTGTTTTGTGCCCCGTATGCTCCCTGGTCCTTCTTCTCCCACAGTGGCTTGTTAAGGAGGCTCGCACAGTCTTCATGTATGGCATAATGCCGCGCAGGCTCCTCAGAGACTCAAGCTTTCCGCTGTGCATTGAGCGAGCGGACCGAGTTAACGCCTCGCCACTTCTACCAGCAGCTCATTCCGTGGCCAGCGCACGCTCCCACAGCACAGTCAATTACCCCCACTGTGGGGGCTGTGATTGATGGAAGACTCTGGCTTCAGTCAGGACGAATGTCCTCCCGCGACAATTCTCGCTTAATTTTGTCCCTTAGCGAGCGCCCCTCAAGACTCGAGGATATTGATCGTGCGGGGCCAATACTTTTGGGAAAGGCCTTGGTCAATAACCACCACTGAGCAGAGACAATATAAAAGTCTTTACTCATAAATCCTTGATTCCAGATCATTGCGAAAAGGTTTACACCACTAAGAGTTGGTTGTTCTGACGCCATCAACAATGATTTATGTGTGATGAGTGGGTTTACATTTAGTAGGAAATGATGCAAAAAGCACTGTGTTGTGGGATGTCAAGTCAAAAATGTTCTTTTCTGTGCACCCTCACTAGTTTAAACACAGCGCCTAAAGGCTCAGGTAGCAACCGTCACGGCTCACCTGTTTGGTCATGTGACGTTTGCAAGCTGAGCCTATTTAGGCACTGTGATGTCATTTCCAGTCAACAGCAGAGGGCAGTATAATGTCAAAATGGCAGCCGCCATTAGATGATTAAAAAAAAGGGGGTGGATTTTTCTGCTTAACAAGTTTTGTGTTCAATCCTGTTCAAACTGTTTTTCTAAATGTTCTATAAAAAAAATTCTCATTTGCATCTGCAAACATTATTACAAAATCCAACTCATTTCTCTTGTGAGAACAGGCTGTTACACAAAAGACCACACAAATTGATGACCAAATAATGTGATACAAGAACAATGTTCCAAGGCTGTTGTTGCACAATGAAACAAACATCAGACTGTGACTCGCATCCATATTGTGCTCCCCTGTGTGCAGGCCAATGGCGGTGACATTCATCATAGACAGCAGGAGCCATCTTAAAGGGCAAAGCGATGTGGTTGACAGAACCGGGAGAGACAGCAGCCAAATGTAGGTAACAAAACGAGCGCAGACCGCCAAGGTTGAAGCGGTCACGGGGTGAAAGAAAGGAAAGCATAGAGGGCCAAATGTGCGTTTTTTTGTCTACTTCTTGGTTCATAAAGGCTGACGAAAGATGGAGGGACCGTAACATTAGTCACGAAAAAGACAGTAACGTTCTCAAACAGAGGTGTGCACTGCTCTATTGTTATTTGTTTGTCAATTTGTTTAGCAGTTAGCAGGCTACTTCCTGGTTTTAGTAAGATGATGTAATGCTGAATTTGAGGAAGGTGGGAAGTCGGATTTTTCCCACTTCACACCAACAAATGCGCGCGGGAGCACTTCTTTGAACTCTGAAATGCGAGATGTAAAGTCAGGAGAGTAAAAAAAAACGGTTGAAATCTGACAAAGATTGTGAATGGTAAAACATAATTTACATAATTATAAACATATTTTAGTTATTTTTTACAAAGTATCTTCATGTAACTTAATGCCATCTTTGATGTTTACATTTTCTTTGAACGCTTTGAGGTTGGAACTGAAAGAATCCAAGTGTCCGACTTCCCACCTTCCTCGAATGCAGCGTACGATTACAGGACCATACCAATTTTTATTCCGGGGTGAGCGGCGACTGTTCCATTGTGACTCAATTTATATATATATATATATATATATATATATATAATTTTGTTTGTTTTTGTTTGTTTGTGTGTTTGTTTGTTTGTTACTTAGCACGGTTCATGGAAAACAATGGGACCGTACCATTGTTATTTCAGGGGTGGGTGTAACCATCCATAGTGAGATTCTATTTTCTTTTTTCATGAAGTAAGTAAGCTATAACACAGCACTGGATTCTACCATTTGTATTTTGGGTGAGGGGGTTTGTCAATCAAACTAAAAGGAAAACAAAATTTTCAAACCAAGGTGATGAAAATGTGGTCGTTTGCATTTTCCTGCTAAGATGAATGCATCAGCAAGAAAATGGTGCAACAAATGATTTCAGGTGTCCTCTGCGTCAGAGTGTTTGCCACAACATTGTGAGCCCCACGATTGCTTACTTTACAGTGAATCACTCACGACTGATGGCAAAGAGGACAAAGCCAGGCCAGTGGTTGATTTTCCGGCGATTGGTTGAGCTTTGTGTAGCGTGGAGGGGGCAAGAGAATCACTTGAGTCTCGTGTTTAAAGTTGGCCTAATTCCACCGTCCTCCAATTAGAGGCGAGCTGTCAAGAGTCTGGCTGGCGAATCCTCTTGACCTTGCACACCTTAGAATGTTTTTGTGCATATTTTGGGGGATAAAGAAGGTGATTCTATACCATATATAATTGCATGTATGTCATTTTTAAAAATATATTTATCATTATTGGACTGCAGTTGTGAACATTCTCGGACAACAAAGTCTTGTCTGCTGGCCTATACACCATCAGAAGCACTGACCTACATTTACAATCTAAATTCTTTAATTGGTTGAAAATTAATTAATCCAAAAATTTATATTTGTTCATTTACTTCTGCCAGCAATCTATAGTCTATATAGTAATGTTGGTATCTCATTCAGCGGTGAAGATTTACGATTGTGTAAAGTGAATGTTTTTTTTTGGTTCAAGTTTGTAAATGGTTGTAAAGTCTTTTGCCAGACGTTCCTAAACGGTTTTAATGGTTGCAAACAGTTTTGGTTGAATGGTTGTTTTGACCTGCAATTGGCTGGCAACCAGTCTAGGGTGTTCTGTTTCATTGGGATGGGCTCCAGCTCGCCCATGAACCGTATGAGGACAAGCAATATAAAACTTTGATTTTGGGGTATTTATATTACACTGTACATCTCAGTATAATGATAATAGTCACCCCCAAAAAATAAAAATACATGTAAAAAAAACTATATATTATCGCAAAGATAAAAACAATTACAAATGGGCTTGGACCATAATCCCAAACATTAGAAATAGTTTGGTAAATGTATCCTATTTTTTAAGTAGAGACAACGAAATGGCAGAAGTCTGTTGTTGTTGAAAATTCTTGATCCTGCGGGCATGACAGCTATTATTAAGTGGAGATGACAAAGTGTTGCAAATGTGCCTCTGGTGTTTCTTTCTCCTCTCAGCCTGCAGATTAGAGTTTTGTCACGTCCATGTGACGTTCAGGGGACATATTATAAGGTCAGTGCTTTTTTTTTTATGGGACAATTTTCACCAAGATAATAAGAGGTAGAGTGGAACATCACAGGGACATTCAGAAATGTCATGTAGAACATCTTCAATTTAGCTCTTCAGTGTTCACTCACTGGCCACAACATTAGGTACATCTGCACGATCTCATGACATCTTGCTAAGGTTTGATTAACACCGTCAGAAAAGTATTACTTTGACTAATATGTTTATCAGCGATGATGATGTGCCTAATATTGCGGGCAGTGAGCGTAGCTTAAAGGACCTCCCGACGTTTCTCTGACATTCTCGTTCAGTCCAAGGCGCGCAGTGAGTCACTAATGTGGCCATTGCTATTTGTGGCGTGCTAATTGGGGAAAAAAAATAATTGTCCAGCGACATTTCATCACTGTGACTGACACACCAAGATGGCTGCCATGATGCCCCCGTGCCCGCTGCTGCCCTGTAGTCCCTTAGAGGGCGCTTGTCCACTTCCATGCCCGTCTTTTTACTTTGGAAGGATGATAGTTGGCGTCTGCAGAGCTCCGCTCTGTGTGGCTGCGCCTCCCGCGACGAGTCCACGAAGCAGAGCCGTCTTCGGAGAGCCGACCAAACGTTTGCATCTTGACTCAAGCGGCGCCTTAAAAGGGCCGACACGTCAGTCAGCGATGGAGTCCATAGGGGGCGCCTCAAGGTGAATATGCAAGGTGCCTGTCAGGACGAGCAACACAAGATTGCCGTTCATCCGTTTGTATGGCAAGCATGTTTTTTAGAATTATGTTTTACACCACTAATTTTTTGGGCTGAAAAACATGTTTGATCATTCTTTGCTGTCTTTCACTGTTTCAAGATTCTCCTATGACTCCTAAAAATCAACAGGTGCATGTTTCTCATGGTACCCTGACAGTTCTCTGAACTGTTTCAAGCTCCCCTTGCACTCATAAAAAACTATATATGTCATATAGCTTGACAGTTGCAAGCTTAATTTAACTCACATTAGACAATTTTGAGCAGAAACAGCCTCAGTGTACGCACATTTTGTAACTCTAAAAGCAGTTGGGTCCAAAATAACCGAAATTGGGCCAAGAATGGACCAACCCAACTTTGAATTATTTGACCCAAAAAGATGGGTCAAATTAAATTAACTCATTCACTGCCATTGACGGCTATAGATGTCAAAAATTAATTCAAACTATTTCTATTAGTTTCACATTTTTTTCCCACTTTTGTTAACAAGAATATGAAAACCTAGAATTTTTTTATTGTACATTTATAACAGATATAAAATTTGTGTTTAATCGTGAGTTAACTAGTGAAGTCAAAAAAATAATAATACTTGCCTGATGCCCCTAATTAAAAATATATATATTATTAAAAAATTAGGGGCGTCAGACGATTACATTTTTTAATTGTAATTAATCGCATGACTTCAATAGTTAACTCACAATTAATCGCAAATTTTATATCTGTTATAAATGTACAATACATTTTTTTCCTAGATTTTCATACTCTTGTTAACAAAAGTGGGGGGGGGGGGGGGAGATGTCTATAGCCGTCAATGAATGAGTTAATAACCCACTAAGCAACCCATTTTGGGGGGTTTGTTTTGTGGGTTATTCACTTGACCCAACTTTTTGGATTAATTGACTAATCCAATTGAATTGGGTAAAAAAAAAAGGAAGAAAAAAAAGAACTGACCGACTGAGTAACAAAAAGATTTATTCAAACCCCAAAGTTGAGTCAAATTAAATTAATAACCCACAAAGCAACCCTTAGAGGTTGTTTTGTGGGCGTATCCAATTGACCCAACTTTTTTGTTAATTGAATAACTCAATTGAACTCGGTCAAAAATGAACTGACCAAACATATTTAAGTCAAAAGTTGTGTCAAATTAAATTAATAACCCACATAGCAACCCATTTTTGGATTGTTTTGTGTTATGTGATTGTTTTCACTTGACCCAACTTTTTGGGTAAATTGAATAACCCAAAGTTGGATTAGTGCCTTTTTGACCCAATTTGGGTTATTTTTGACCCGACTGTTTTTAGAGTGCATTTTTTAAAATATTGTCATTTTTGTTTATTTTGGGTAACTTTGGGAAAAGTCTTCCAATTTCAGGGTGTCATTTGACAACACATAATGGTTCAGGTCCATGTACTTCAAGTACTATGACCTTTGCACTTTGTCCACAAAAGTGCACAGTTACACCACTTGCAAAGTCAGTTAGTCTATTTAGCAATAAAAACAAATGCTAAAGGTGTCGGGGGGAAAAATCTAGATTTTTTTTAACCTACATATAATGTTTGACTTTTTTGATATTTAAAGAGTTATTATTAACTGTTAAAATGGAAATTCTAATATAGAGTCAAAGGTAAAGCAAATATGCCCAATTAATGTTCCTACAAATACCAAATTGAAGACAATAAATTTCAATTTCTTTTGTAAGTGTATGTAACTAGCTGATGGTTCCATATAAAAATCCGTATAAAAATCAAGCCTTTGGGTAAGGCCAGCTGTATGAGCCATTTGAGCATTTATTCAACATCCATCTTAAGTTCCATGTGCTAGTATGCTCTTTGCCGTCACTCGTAGTAAGTACTAGTAACGTACTTTCAGTTACTTTTTTTTCTTTTGTGGTCACAGTGCTTTTACAAGAACCTTTTGGAGTGATTTTGACTTGATTGAATACGTATGTACCTTGTAGGATCCCCTTCACTGGCTGCTAGTCTGCAAGAAGACAGATAATCAGTGGCTAGACAAATAATGGCACAACATTTTGTTCACTGTATTAAAAAAAAAGAGGTCATTGCTGCTGCGCAGCCGCGGGACACAAAAAAAATCAGCAGATGATTATGTGTAAGAACAAAATATGATGTTTTCAATTGTATTGGCCAACAATTAGTGTTGGCACACTAAAGCAGAGTGATGTTGTGATTGCAGTCATAAAAAAAGCAACACATGATTGTCAAGATTATGTTAAGACGCTGCAGGCCTCTTGGCTTCGCACACGAACAGACGTTCAGTCCTTTGTTGCTTGTCCTCATTTGTTCTGTGAGAGTGTCAGCAGCTTTTACACGAGCGGGCATCGTACCTTTTCGGCTCGACTTGGACTGACTTGCAGCCACCGTGGTCAAGTCTGCCGGGAGACCCACGTAAACTCCGCCATAGTTCCTGAGTGGACAGCAGATGAGTATTGTCTTCATTATGTATTTACACGGTCAAGACACTTGTTGCATTAGTTTAACATTTTATCCACTAAAATGGGTTAGTTAAAATGTATTTATTTTTGTTTTATTCATTTATCTCATTCATAATTGGTCAATAGACGTGATCATAAGTCGTTTTGTAAATAATGAAATATAATTGTTAAAATTAAATAAAAATGTTACGTAGACATTTAACGATTATGTATTTATTTTACTTTTTTTTACTCTTTTTTTTGTATGTATTTCAACGACCTGGCCCACAGTGGAACCTTAACCAACTAACACACTTTGGGACACTGCTCCGACACAAATACCCCCCCCCCCCAACCCCCCCCCCCCCCCATTACTAAATGTGTCAAAAGTATAAATGATGCACAGTTTAGTTACGCTAGAATTCAAAAGTACCTTCTTTTCTCATCGTCTGCCAAGGGATCTTCTGTCCTGATTGAGAGAAGATGCACATGTCAGTCAGCTCAAACAACCCCCACCCCAACCCGCCCCCACCTTCACATGTGTGCACTTGTGCGTTTTACGCCAGCGTTAGCAACAAAGACGCTTGATGATCGGATTAAGCGGCCTGTTATGATCGCGGGTGACTCATTTATGGCTTTATTTACAAATTTATAATCGGCTCCTTCTTTGTCTCTCGGGGGCTGAGAAACCTGGACGGCCCCTGCCTCATGTCACTTTTACTGCAGAGTACATCAAATAAATCACAGTAGGGATGTACGATTCTCTTCAATCGCATGTTTCATATCGTGTGTGTGCGTGTGCACGCGCGTGTGTGTGTGTGTTCGGTGATATTTTGCTGTGCAGTGCGGTCTTAACATGCTGCTGTCAGCTCTCATGAGTCCAGTGCTGCTCTGATGTTTATCGAGGAACACGCGCACACATATATACAAACAAATAGACACACACACACACACACACACACACACACACACACACACACACACACACACACACACACACACACACACACACACACACACACGCACACACAAAGTGATTCCAGGAAGCCCCTCCCCAGGCTTTGATAAGCGCTTCCTATGAAAGGCAAAAGGACTTGCTTCCCTCCGTAAGATAGGCGAAATAATCTGTTTTCATGCTCACATATCCTTATTGTTTTCATTTCATTGGTCATTTGGGCGCTTGTATTAAGCGAGCATGTGACTCAATGCGTTTACGGGTCAAGGCGGACACTTTCCCCTGGCGTTAAAATGACCTCAAGTGACGGAGATGAAAGACAAATCTTATTATTTTCCAATGAGCTGCGCCAATGAGAAAGTCGTGATGATCGGTGTACTCACACATCCCTGGCGGCTTCGGATGGCCCTGAAAGTGAAAGAGAAGAAGAAAACGCTTAATCTTTGTTCATCCAAAGTATTGAAGGCCTCCTCGCAAACAATTCGTCGCGCAGTGTAAGATATTTAATAGTGCAGTGAGAGAAACTGGGGTTTTAAAAGCACCGTTAGAGCCACTTCTGCTAGCTTAATGCTAACACAATGCAAAATAGAAATGCTAACAAAAATAGCATCGATAGCCATATTCTTACAATCCTTTAAGTAACAGATAATTGAACACAAGCATTAAAAGGAAAGTTTGCTCTATATTATTTATTTGGTTGTTACTAACATAGCTATAAGATTCAATTTCCAGTTGAATACATTTTGTAGAAACTATATTTGTACGTACGCCGCCATTGTTATTTACGTCTCAACACACTTTTTTAAACACTTTGAGGTGTCTTGAGCGGCGTACAAGTATACCAATTTCTCTAAAAGATTATACTGACCGATTATTTGGTGTTGTGGTGTGAATTTCCGCAATCTGCTCAGAAAGTGGCTGGGCTGAAGATAATAAATATTCAATATTTACGACCGCAAATCCTTGAGGTCAACGATGAGTTGGGCTGAGCCACAGATTGTGGCTTGAAACGATCGATAGCCAATTTGGAAGCGACCTGTGAGTGCTGCGCTGTGACGGACATCTTGAGTACGCCACAATAAGCGGTAAGCAAGTATGTGTTAAAATGTCAGTGTTAAGTTCATTTGAACTCCTTAAGTGTAATTCTTTACATTTGCAGATTTAAATGGTGTCCAGATGTTATTTCACAGACTTGATCAAAGATTGAATTAAGTTCAGCCACACTTGCACTTTTCCTCCTCATGCTAATTGAAATTGAGTTTGAATAATTATGAATTGATGTTGTGAACTGCAGTATGTACGAGAAGAATTTATAAGGTACAAAGTCTTGTTTGCTCCCAGAACAGCAACGTTTTCCATATGTCTAGCTAGGCAGCTACTAAGCTAGCAAGCTAAGGCAAAATTTGCCTTGTTAGCTATACTTTCATAGTTACCGAGCTATTAGTAGTAGTGGCAGTAGTAAAATAAAAAGTATTTTCTTAATTGGGTGTTTATTTAAATTGAGGCCTTTTGCCTTTAAACAGGCTAACAGCTTAAATTGGCAGAATTGCAAATGTAAGAAAAATATAGTGAAACGCTTTGGTATGTTGATAATTATTTCCAGCGTTAAATAAATGCAATTATGTCCTATCAAGTTGCGTAAATGCCATCAAGGAATTCTTTGCTCTTGCAAAATGAAAGTGTGCATATGTAGATAAAAGTGGTATGTTTGGATTCATGTAAAATATCGCAGAGAGCACTTTCCAACTCCAAGCAGCTGGTAAAACCCTACATCTTCCATCCACTTTTTTTTTTTGTTTTTGTTTCTGTAAACCCTTAAAGTAGCTGCTGAAGATGTTGTTTACTCAAAAAGGATATGTGAGTTTCCCTACTACGTATACTGCAAATACTGATGATTATTGAAAATTCTTCTGTTGAATAATATAATAAAAAAATCTTCAAAGTACTATAACCAAAAGTTACTCTTTTCTTATCAAGATATCAACTTTTTTTTTTCAGACCTTCACGTTCAAGCAATGCCCTGGGTTATCCCAGTGATATCTCGCAACTCCGTCTTCGTTGAACCACCCAGTCTATTTAAGTTCAAGACATCAGTCGACAGACGTCCTTAGCGTGTAATCTGAACAACACGATGTACACAATCCACAAGGCAAAACAACTCTCACAAGAAATGTACTAAAAAACCGAAGCGTTTGTGCGAATGGGGAAAGAGTGCATTTCCCTTAGAGCTGTCAAAAAAGAAGTCTGCTGACATGACACAGGGGCCCATTCAGAGGCCAAACAAAAGCTCATTCATATCTCAGGAATTGCATCTGTGTAAATAAGGGCAAGGATGAGCAGTACAGTGTGTGCATGGGCGGTCACTTGAGTCCGCAAAGACTGAAGCTTGAAATTGAAAATTTGACGTGCGTGACTCAGCCGCTGCGCTTCCTGAATGATTCATGATTTGATTCGTTAGGTTGAAAAGCTCAAACGTGTGTCGTGATGGAGTGGTGAGCATGTTGCCGCGGCGACAAAGAAATGGTCGGATGTTGACTGTGGCCAAGACTTGTCTACTTTTTGTCACCTTTGCGTTGGTGAACTTAATCTCTGTATAATGTAATACTTAAATTGTGGTACTAAACATGCCTAAAGTCCACTCAACAGCTGTGTCTGCAAACGCGACGTAAATACAAGTCACTCGCAACCTTCTATTGCCAAGTGGATGTCATCTGCATCCAACCGTAGTGGAGTTATTGCAGCTCTACATTTCTGCCAGTAGGGGACACTTATGGGATCATCATCACCAACAATGTTTGGTCTGGCTCTGACCTTGTGACGCTGAGTTTATAGCATTTCCGTGTTTTATGGCGAGTCGTAAAAAACTTGGCTGTCAGACTTCGTGCACACGTTATGATGATAACTCAAAAATTTCCGCAAATTCTGTACTTCAAATTTGGTAGCAATAAAAATAAATAAATAAATAAAAACACAGACAAGTTTGTTTTTTAAAAAAAACAACTGAAAATGACGAAAAATACGGTAATAGAGATGAATATAAAAAACTTATACTGTACTTAAGTACAGTACAGGAAAGCCCTCCAAATTGTGACTTGTCAGCTCTTTCTCAGATGTGATTTATTAAACATAGTTAGCCTTTTTGTGACTAACAGTATTTGTTGTTATATACTTAGGCGTCTCTCACTCTGTCACAATGCTATGATGTCAGAGAACAGTGAAAACGTGGCAAACGTGCCTTTTGGGTTGTTTTTGTTTCAAAACAACGAAAGTTTTCAGGTTATTTTCTACCCCCCCAAAAAATTTTTTTTTTAAGAGTGTGTAACACGCTCATGCTGAAAAGTAAGAAGTGCCTCAAACATCATTGTTCATCCTAGTAATCAGCACACACTCACCCAAAGCACTTGTGGAAATATGGACAAAAGTATTGGGACACCATTGCTATTATTGGTTATTATAAAAAAATAAAATAAAAATGAGCCCATTCTCTGATGTAGTTCATCCCAAAGGTGTTTGGTGGACATTCTTGTCTGGTCTGGTCTCACAAAGTTGAACGTATACAATTATCCAAAATGTCTATGAGATTCGAGGCCCAGCTGCTCGAAGATTGATGTATAGATTAACAGGCTGAATCAAATAAATACAAACCGAATGTTTGGATGAATGAATGCGTGTAAAAAAAAAAACCGAGTATTTTTAAGAATGAAAGCTGGCCTTGAATCTGATATTCTTCAAGCGCACAGGCAGAAGCAATCAATGTGCAATTTAACCACAGAATTGCAATCACTAAAAGTCAAAGTAGGCACATTTCCTCATGCAAATGCTTTCTATTCATTCATCAGTGACTCCGAGCCCAACGCGTTTCATTTACATTCTAATCGCCTTCCAGCTTTGGTGCAGACACACAGATAACTCTCCCCTCATGTTTGTGTCTCGCATTCCTCTAAAATACAAAAACAAAAACACTCACCCCCTCCTGAGGTGCTGCCGGCCGACGAATTGCCACAACCCATTTTTCTCATGAACGCCGCCGTCGTCCGAACGTGAGCGTCAGACGCCCGGCGACGAGGAGGAGGAGGCGGTGAAGAACGAGCAACGCATTAGGAGAGGAGGGAAGGTCAAGGAAGCATGGAGCGAGGGGCTTTTATACACATGCTGGAGTGGGGAGTGTGTGTGGGGGGGGTTACAGTGTGCGAGAGGGAAGAGAGAAAGATGCTTTGCCGTAATGTGATTTGCTCGTCTGTTACACCCTGACACGGTTGCCCTGGAAACCAGGAGAGGAGGGAGTGTGTGTAGAAGTAACCAATGGAGAGCTTCCATTTTATGTTAAAACTTCACACTATCATACATCTATTTCTGTCCTTAACTTATTCACTGCCATTGACGGTTATAGACGTCAAAAATTCATTTGAACTATTTCTATTAGTTTGGCATTTTTTCCCACTTTTGTTAACAAAAAAAATATAGATTTTTTTGGGGGTCTTAGAACAGATATAACATTTGTGATTAATTGTATTTATTTATTATGTAATTAATTTTTGATTAATTAAAATACTTGTTTCTTTAAAAAAACATTAAATAATTTTTTTTTTCAATTTAAGTCATGAGTCATTTTTGACCGAGTTCAATTGAGTTATTCAATTAACAAAAAAGTTGGGTCAATTGGATACGCCCACAAAACAACCTCTAAGGGTTGCTTTGTGGGTGATTAATTTAATTTGACCAACTTTGGGGTTTGAATAAATCTTTTTGTTACTCAGTCGGTCAGTTCTTTTTTTTTTTACCCAATTCAATTGGATTAGTCAATTCATCAAAACAGTTGGGTCAAGTGAATAACCCACAAGACAAACCCCCCAAAATGGGTTGCTTAGTGGGTTACCTCATTCACTGCCATTGACGGCTATAGACATTTTTTTCCCCACTTTTGTCAATAAGAGTATGAAAATCTAGAAAAAAAATGTATTGTACATTTATAACAGATATAAAATTTGCGATTAATTGTAAGTTAACTAGTGAAGTCATGCGATTAATTATGTTTAAAAACTGCAATCGCCCGACGGCCCTAATTTTTTTTCATTTTTTCTTTCAAAAAAACGTAATGTTTTTTTTAAAAGAAAAAATTAGGGGCATCAGGCAATTAAAATTTGTAATCGTAATTAATCGCATGACTTCACTAGTTAACTCACAAATGTTATATCTGTTCTGAATGTACAAAAATAATCTAGGTTTTCATACTCTTGTTAACAAAAATGGAAAAAAAATGTTAAAATAATAAAAATAGTTCAAATGAATTTTTGACGTCTATAGCTGTCAATGGCAGTGAATGAGTTAAAGACGACTTGGACACGTGTACGCATAACCACTTTGACCTGACTGACGTCAAGTTTCTACAACAATGATTGTCATTGTTATGAGTGTGTTTTGGGTTTGTGCTATGCATATGCAGTTACTATGTCCCTTATGATGATAGTGTGTTCATGTAATCAGTTGCTAGGCACATAGCAGCTACATATCTTAGTTTGTCCAGTGTCAGTCACTCTCATTCTATCCTATAGGTCTGTCGTTACTTTGTATTTTTTTTATATAAAGACTCTTTCTCCCAACTTCTATGTCTTGTCTGCATTTGATATATGAATTCCACACCCCTCGTGACACTAATTGCGGGGGCGATGCAGATTAGCATTTGTCGTTCACCGCCCGGGGAAGATCTACCCAATGGCCAGTCCACCCCACAGACGTGCAATGTGCTTTCTCCTTTAAAATAGTGTTCTTGCTTTTACAGGAAACAATTTGTGGAGAAGACTGGCCTGGTTTGACTTCTTGCCTCAGATATCATCCGAAATTCTTGTTTTCAAAATTTATCAAAAACTAGACCTTCGTATTACGTACAATTGGTGTCCTGTGCTTGAATGAATCAGTGCTTTGTTTGAAATTCGATTATTTCAGCGGCGGTCAGCAAATATTTTCTATGGCCGCTTTGAGCCACGCTAGCAAATACCTAATCGTCATCACAGTCATCTGATTCGGAACCACAGCGTAACCAATTAAAGCGCCAAGCCGTTCGCTGGGGAGAGAGGAAGGAACGGCGCTCCGGCCCAGGCTGTGTTTGTGCTGCTTGTCGAGACTTGTCTTTGTTCTTTGTCAATGCATGGCTACCCTGCTGCATTTGCATTGTAATTATGTTGTGCTCACCAGTAGGGTCCAAAACATCTCTGATTATGCAAATAATGCTGCTCTTCGACATGGTTTCCAAGATTATTATTTTTTGAAACAACGTTCTTCTGTTAACAGTTAAAGGCACCAATAACTCATTTTGTGCCTCCTAGCTAACATCTTACGCTGTAACAAATTGACTATAGAATTTTCAAGAAATAATTCGGAAAAACAAAGTTGTCAGCTCATTCTTGTAAAATCTCATTTCATTACTGTGAAAATCAATTACAGTATATTACTTATTTTACCGGTATTTACTGTATATAATTTTTTTTTTTTTTAGAAAAGAAAACAGCAGTTCACTGTAATCTAGTTTACAACTGTTTCTTGTATTCTAATTTACAGGAATTTACTGGCAACTCATTCCAGTAAATCGCTGGGGTGCTGGAGCCTATCCCAGCTGTCTTCTGGCAGTAGGCGGGGCACACCCTGAACTGGTTGCCAGCCAATCGCAGAGCACACAGAGACAAACAACCATCTACACTCACAATCACACCTAGGGACAATTCACAGTGCTTAATTAATTTGGAGTAAGATCATTTTAAAAAAGGCGTATCCATAAAAACGAAGGCGTAGCCGTGATTAACGATTCATATTACGTATAATGTGTAATGTTTCGTATGTTTGCGTGTCAAAAATGTGTGTGTGTGAATTTTTTTCTCGTGAGTACGAATCAAAATTGTGCTTTTTCTTGCGGATGACGTCACAGACAGGTCACAGGGGAAAATAGTCGAGCCACGATTCCTCCACCTGCGCCTGTGCCAACAAGTTTTTTGTTAGTTTTTTTGTATTGCATGCGCCAAGAAAATAGAAGATCGCAAAAATGGACGGGGCTTCTCACAGCTCAAGTCAAGCGTCATCGCAGCAGGTAATGTTAACGTCAGTATCCAATTTATTTTATATAATTTTATTTTATTTTATTGTATTAAAATTTTTTTTTAATTAAATATAATAAATTAAAATAAAAAGTGTCATTACAGCAAGTAATGTTAACGTCAGTATCCAATTTATTTTATAGAAATGTTTTTTTATTTTATTGTATTTTTTTAATGTTAAAATTAAATACAATAAATTAAAATAAAAAGTGTTATCGCAGCAAGTAATGTTAACGTCAGTATCCAATTTATTTTATAGAAATTTTGTTATTTATTTTTATTATAAAATAAAATAACATTAAATACAAAAGTGTCAGTATCCAATTATTATTATTTTTATCTTCTTCTTCTTTTTATTATCATTATTATTATTTTCAAATACGCATTTTTGCGCTATTTGCCTCTTCTCCTCTAGGGAGTTCTACCTCCCAAATCCGACAATATTTACAGTATTCACATGTCATCCACATATATCCATGCAAATAAAATTTGCTGTAAATTTTACAGTATTTGATTGCTAATTATACCGCAAAATACTACTTTGTTTTTACCCATAATACATTGCGGTATAGAGTAAATTTAAATAACAAGATACTGCTGTGTTTTTTTTTACGGTAGATTTTACAAAAATTTGTTACAGTATATGTAGTGAATCTCAAACTTTTTAAATCAAGTACCACCAAAAAAATACTTAGCTACCATAATGTGCTTGTACTGTATTTATTGCATTTCTCACACCATTAATTACTGTCTTTAGCGTGATGTCTTTTGTGATATTTAGTGTATTCACAATGATGGACTATTTCTGTCTTAAATTGTGTGTTCTATCGTTGTCATTGGTCTACCTGCCCAGGGACCAACGATGCAAATGAGCTGTTAGCTCAATCTTTCACCCCAAAAATACTTAGCTACCATAATATGCTTTTACTGTATTTATTGCAATTCTCACATCATTAATTACTGTGTGTGTGCGTGCGCGTGCGCGTATTATGCTATTTAATTAATCATATACTTCCTGTATATTCAGAAATGTAAATTTGCTAAGTCAATGCCCACTTTTTGGGTTTGGGGATTTTTTTTTCTTCTTAATTTGTATTTAGAGCATTTAAAAAAAAATATTATTATTATTATTATTATTATTATTATTATTATTATCATCATCATTATTATTTTTCTCACGTGTGTTGTTTATGTATGTTGGTGGCAGATTGTTAAATAAAGAAACGTTGACAAAGTTGACAGGCTCTCTTGATATCGCCGACAAGCACGTCTACTTCCGGCTCACCCGCGCAGAGAACTCTGGGAAATCGAGTCCAACGTGCTTAATAATTCAAGCCCTTCGTTATTCGTCACTTCGCCGCCGTTCTCAAGATGCCGGCCGTACACCACAAACTGCTCCTGGAGGACGCTTTGCTGGACAGTCCTCAGGTAAGCCTGTGTTGTTTTTTAATCAGCTTTTTGTCTTACATACGCCACAACATGACCAACAATAATGAACGATGCTAGTTAGCTAACTAGCAAGGGCTGCTCCTGTTTTGTAGTCTGTCTCCACTAGCTAATGACAGCACCCTGTTGTCACTCGGTTACAATAGCGATATAAAACATCCCATAATCACCCTTTTCGCTCTAAATTACATTCCTCCGTGCATTTGCCGTAGCAAATATGTAGTGTGTCATACAGCCCGTTGTTGGTTGATTGAAGGCTAACGTGCGAATCCCACGTAATGATGGCTAATAACTCAACCACAAAAACAGTATTATTGCTGCATTTTATTGGTCTCATTGGTGCCAAACTAGGTTTAATTTGCTTCTGAGAGTCAAATTGTTTCCTTTATTGTTTCAGCAAAATACGTCATAAGGTGCTGTCACTGGTTATCAATAATGTGTGTGTGTGTGTGTGTGTGTGTTTTAATTTTTTGGGAGAGAGCTCAGTATTGTTCATTCGGTAATCTAAAGGTTTTTTTTGAGTGAATGTGTGTGCGTGTGAGTTTGTGCTCATTAATTCACCTAAAACCTAATAAAAATCTCATACCCCTCACCTAAATCGAATACTTCAGAATCCCGCTAGAGTCATGAAGTTGCCAAGAGACCCAGAGGAAGGATTCAAGAAAATAAAGAAAAGTGAAATCCAGCACCGACCAGACACCACCTACTACCCACAGGGCTACAAACCAGAATTTTTCACCAACCCCAAAAACATCTCAATTCCAACAAAATAGGGATACCTCAAGAGACCAAAGGAAAGACTAAAGAAAGGAAGGAATGTTAGATGAAGCAGAGTGAGATCCACAGACCTCAGCCCCCCACGACCCCCCACGCACACCCGCCACCCACCACAACTCCGACCCCCAAATTCCGGGGACTCCCGTACCCAGGAATCAGTGCCGGAGAAGGTCCGGACAGTGGAGTAGCAAGGGCGCCCACCCCACCTCCAGCCGCGTGGTGGGGTGGAACACTGGGGACGGAAGGGGAGAAGGGAGCTGATCATAACATCCCTGTGGTAATTGTACCTTAGGCCTCACGCTGTTATCAGGGCTGTTATGCACATGTAATGCTTTAGTCATGCAGGGGGTTTCTCGGGACTCTTAATGGTTTTCTTAAGTGCAACTCATGCTGCAGGCTCATTTCTCCTCTTACACTTTTCATGTTGTTGTCAAAGAATGGAAGTGAAAAGAGCAGGTCAGGTCATTCTTGGAGTTGAACTGAAAATGTGTACGTAATGCCAAGTAGTTACATATTAGGTAAGTAAGCGTTATAATAATTCAATCAGCTATGTATTTAATGCTATAAATAAATACAAAGTAAATGATAAATGAATGAATACATTTGTGAGTTTACCAGTCTTGAAACTTCTGACATACCTCATATATAGTTACTTGTAGGTTTCCTTGATCTTCTTGATCTCCTTGGTCACTAACGTAAAGAGACTTTGACCCATGGGTGTGTTCCTCTTTGTTTTGCCTCGTCATACCCGTTTAACACCCTGTCGCTTTTGCATTGCACACCTGCAGGAAAGTCACCAACACCATTCTATGCAATGAGTGCCACCTATCTCATTGCTTTTGCCCTCTCACCTTTCCAGAGCCGTCCATCTATTTTCTGTACCTCTTGTCCTCATTAGGCTCCAGGCCAGCTCACCCTTGAGCCCGGCAAGGGACAAGTTATGCCATAACTACGATCCAACATGTTGTGAAATGAATAAATCAAGTCGTACCTAATAAGGCGCCCACTTGTAAAATATTTTTTTCGAACCCCCACAGACTCGTTCCTTGCTCAGTGTGTTTGAGGAGGATGCGGCGAACCTCACTGATTACACCAACCAGCTGCTGCAGTCCATGCAGCGCATCTTCGGAGCTCAGGTACCGACGTTCAACGGCCTGGTCACAACATTGTGTACATCCAATCTAATAAGATGGAATGCAAGAACTGTCGCAACAATTATGTGTGTTATCTTTGAAAGGGAAAGGAAGAATGACATTCATCAAAATTGGACATGATTGTTTGTAAAAAAGAGCTTTTCTATCGGATAGCGTATCAATGTGTGTGTGTGTGTGTGCCTAATATAGTGGCAAATGGGTGTCCTTGAGCTCATAATCGGTGATACTTTGTGTCTTTGTTTACTCCCCTTAAAAAGAGTGAGATGGGTTTGGCCACAGAACAGCTCTCGCGGCAGCTTCTTGCCTATGAAAAGAAAGTAAGTACTGTAGACCATAATGGGCACAAAATCCAATTGGATGTAATAAATGTGATTGTGTCGAACTCTTTATTTCTGGGTTTTAGAATTTTGCCCTCGGCAAAGGTGATGAAGAAGTCGTCTCCACGCTGCAGAACTTTGCCAAAACAGTGGAGGAGGTGAGACCAGTTAACAAAATACACAAGATTAAGTTTGCATTAACAATCCATCCCTGTTTCTTCTTAGTCTCATTACTTATTAATTTTTTTAGTTATTAAAAAATATATATTTTGATAGGAGTTTTGGATGGTAAAATATATTAATTATAATTTTTTTTAAAAAGCATTTTAACTCATTCACTGCCATAAATTCATTTAAAAAAAGATAAAAAAATTAGGGGCGACAGGCATAACATTTTTTAAATTGTAATTAATCGCATTACTTCACTAGTTAACTAACGATTAATCACAAATTTTATATCTGTTTTAAATGTACAATAAAACAATTCTAGGTTTTCATACTCTTGTTAACAAAAGTAGAAAAAAAACGTTAAACTAATATAAATAGTTCAAATGAATTTTTGACAATTACAGCTATCAATGGCAGTGAATGAATTAAAAATAAATAAATAAAAGATCATTTAAAATTTGGGGCGTAAGGCGATTAAAATTTGTAATTGTAATTAATCGCATGACTTCACTAGTTAACTCACGATTAATCACAAATTTCTGTTCTATATTTACAATAATTTTTTCCTAGGTTTTCATACTCCTTGTTAACAAAATTAGACATTTTTTTAAACTAATAGAAATATTTAAAAATAATTTTTGACGTTTATAGCCGTCAATGGCAGTGAATGAGTTAAATGACTAGAAGATAACAAAAAATTAGTCTTAAAAAAATATATATATATTATTTACCATTATTATTAGCAGGCAAACAAACAAAAACACCATATGGCTAATCAAAGGCCATAGCCAAAGCTTAACTTGTTAACATTTAAATCAAAGATTGTCCCTCAGCCATATAGAAAGGTAGCACTAACTCTTAAATAGCCACTCAACTTGCTAGCTTTGGAAACCTCACTCCACCCTTGTATCTTTGTCAAAGCAATCAAACAAAATTGACATAAGTCCTTATTGATATGGACATCAAAATTTTCGCTCATCTAGTTGACTTTCTGTTTGGGGAACAGGGTTTGTGTTTCTTTTGTGTGTTAGTGCACACGCATATAACATGCTAACACAGCGTGCGCAGGGTGTTTCTTTTGTGTGTTAGTGCACACGCATATAACATGCTAACACAGCGTGCGCAGGGTCATTTGTAAGCTTCAATTAGTGCCACCACTGCAGCTAATCAGGTGAACTTTAGCCTTTGCTACATTGATAGAGTGCCTGCTTTTAGATAAGCGCAGAGGATTAATGGCGGCATGAAAGTTATTGTTGTATATGCAGCGCAGGAAGAAGCTTTTGCAAAGTTGTTATTGTAACAAACTTTTTTTTTGTGTCGAGTTGACTCCTTCGAGATGTTTGGCCTCGATGTGTCTTGCCATGTTTGCCTGCCTTCATGCGTGCGCGTGTTCTTATCCTTCACATCATTTTCTGCACGATGTCTTCAACGTCATCCAGCTGAACTCGCTGCACTTGGAGCTCGCCAATCAGATGGCGGACACCATGGTCTTCCCCTTGATCCAGTTCAGAGAAAAAGAACTTACGGGTACGCACGCGCGCGCTCATAACGCTAATTTGCATGAAACACCACATGGACAATTCTTGGAATACAGCTGTCAATCAATGAGTCTTATCTTTCTTTTTTTGGTCATCTTAGCAAGACATTTAGGACAATTGTGGGCCGAGTTTTGGTCCACAATGCACACTCAGATATCCAATAGAAATGTATCCCCCGAAATTAAAAGCTGGTGTGGATTCCTCCTGATTTTCTTCCATTTTCACTCCCTGTATGAAAATGAATAAAATATATGTAACATTTCCAATACTTTTGGAAAGGTCATAGTTAAAAATTTACAACTGTTCCTCTTGAGATGGAGCCACCTCAAAATTGAATTTCATCTTGAACTACTTTCAGTATTTATGGCAGCCCATTGAGACATCTGACTAGTTGGCCTTAAAATGTATTTATTTATTTTTTATTAACATATTACCACTCTATTGGCAAACGTCTCAGTACTAGATGTCAATCATTTTATCTTAGCAGCACTTTTTGGACAATTAGGAACAAAAATTCTCATATTCACTCCAAAATCCGAAAGCTTTTAATTTTCTTTTTAATTTCTTGAGTAAATTACAAACTGTCCGAATACTTTTGTCCATGTCATGTGTTTCCCATTTTGTATCTCCAATCAGGATCTTTGCATAAACCACTGTCCAGCTGGTTGTACCATTATCAAATCACATTAAAGTAGCATTCTATTTTTCCTCCTATTCCTCTCCAACGTGGACATTGTGAAGTAACTTTGGCTATTTTGCAGAGATCAGCACGCTGAAGGAAATATATGGCTTCGCCACCGATGGCAAGTCCACAAATCCCGTCCAAAAATGTGCACTTTATCATTCATCTCTCGTTCACGCGTCATTGAAATCATCTTCTTATGCAGAGCATGAGGCCTCCATGGTCAAGTACAGCCGCTTACCCAAAAAGAGGGAGAATGAAAAGGTACCGTTTCACCCTTCCTCTATTAATCTCGAATGGGCCCGCAGTTCTCTCATTTGCAAGCCAAATAAAGGCAATAAATCCCCCTTGGTGAACAGCTGAAGGCCGACCTGGTGAAAGAGGTGGCGTACACTCGCAGGAAGCAGCACCAGGCATCGCTGCAGTATTACTGTGCCCTCAATGCCCTGCGGTACCGCAAGAGGGTGGCCATGTTGGAACCCATGCTTGGCTATACACAGGCACAGGTAGTCAAGCATGGATGAATTGTCAATAGTTTGTCTGGGAATATTCTGAGCTGCTGTTTGGAAGAATTAAAAACATAACAAGAGTCAGTTGTGCTCACTCTTTCCTTTCTTAGGTCATCTTCTTCAAGAAAGGCCTCGAGTTGGTGTCAAAGAAGTTGGACAACTTTCTCTCCTCTGTGTCTAACATGACACAAAAGTAAAGACTCGTCATTAGGGCTGGCATCAAGCAATTATACGATTTTTTTTTAGAAACCCAGCCCTACTCGTCATCGTGGCTCAAGTTGCTTATTGGGCTTGGCTCTGAAATGTGTGTTCTGTTTAGCATTCAGGCTCAACTGGATGTGGAGGCGGAGGCCATGCGCGTGTCGCAGAAGGAGCTCCTGTCCGTCAACGACTCCATCTACGTACTCGACAAGGACAGTGAGCCCGTCAATCGCACGCTTATCCAGAAGGCGGGCTTCCTTAACATCAGGAAGTAAGGATCATTCAGTGCATGTCCACGGGAGTGTTTATAAAACCAAAAAGTATGCTTTTGTGCACTTCCTTGCCCAAAGGCACTTCAGCAGTTCTCACTCTCGGTTAAAGCCGCGGAGGCATGCTGCATTGTATTGAGCCTGCTCAAAAGAATGACAAAGGTGCCTGTAAATTAGATCCAAAGGCCTTGCCGTTAAAACACAAACACGTCCCTGGGTGGGCTCGAACCACCAACCTTTCGGTTAACAGCCGAACGCGCTAACCAATTGCGCCACAGAGACTTGTTGACTTTGGTATGGTTGCGTTCTTAAATCTGAATGAGCTGACAGTGTCCAAAAGCCATAATTGCATGTTAACGAATACTTTTAAGCGACAGTACTTTTGAGGTCGGACAAAAAAGGGAGCATGTGGTTAAATTCTTCGCATACACTCAGATGACACACGGATTCTTGTAAAGAAGACTGACACTTGTCTATGGGTCTCTGTTAAAGTTAAATCTGGCCCTAGCCAAATTTAATTTAAATCTTAATTTAGACTTGGATTAGCGCTAGTCTTTCTTCAAAACAGAAGATTATTTAACTCATGAGCTAAACTCATAAATGTGGAGTTTCAAATTAAATTCTAAAGTCCTGCTGTCAAGTCAAGTAAACGTCCCTGGGTGGGCTCGAACCACCAACCTTTCGGTCAACAGCCGAATGCGCGAACCGATTGCGCCACAGAAACGTGTTCTGCTCATTTAGACTCCACTTGACTGATCCATAACTCAAACCTGATCTGTCTCCAGTAAAACCGGCCTGGTGACCACAGCATGGGACCGCCTGTACTTCTTCACGCAGGGGGGCAACCTCATGTGCCAGCCAAGGGGGGCTGTGGCGGGGGGCATGGTGCTGGACCTGGACAACAGCTCCGTCATGGCCGTCGAGTGCGAGGACAGACATTACTGTTTCCAAATCACCCCCCCCTCTGGAAAAGCGTACGCATGTTCATCATCGCACGATAGTGGCGATGCTATGGATTCACAACCCAACACACACACACACACACACACACACACACGTTTATTGTTCTGTTTTTGTTGCCGTCAGGTCAATGATTCTACAAGCGGAGAGCAAGAAGGAATATGAAGAAGTAAGAACCAAGGATCTCATTTTCATTGCTGTTTCTGTGTTGGTAATGTTAATAATACACGATTACCGATAATCGATATGGAGGTGTTCCATGAAGTAGTGCAATGAAGAGATGATCTCGTGGAAGTGCAATTGTAATTTGTTGTATTTCCTCCTCAGTGGATTTGCACTGTGAACAACATCTCCAGACAGATCTACTTGACCGACAACCCCGAGGTAGACGACTGCAACATCCACTCCAGCATGTTGTCTATGGCATTTATGTGTTTTGATTTCCTTCCACATTTTGGCCTCTGTTGTCGCCAGGCTGTGGCCATCCGATTGAACCAAACCGCCATCCAGGCTGTCACCCCCGTCACCAGCTTTGAAAAGAGGCAGGAAGGCTCACCTGACCCTGACAGGTCTGTTGTTATCTGGACCCTTTTCCGCTGCATACTACCAACATAATGGCTATAACTTTTTTTTCCTTTTTTTTTTAATCATTCATATCATCAAAAAAAAAAGATAGCCAAAATCAATCAGGACCATTACCATGACCACGAAAATGAAATTTTAAAAATAAGGTCTGACAAAAAAAAGCGTGAAGAAAAAAAGAAGCATAAATATAAACATTCAAAATGAGAGTATTTGCAAAAAAGCAGTTTTATTAGTGTGAACATTATCTTGGCTTTGTAGTGTAATCAACTGAATATAAGTATTTTCAAATCAGTATATTCTATATTTTTATTTACGTTTTACACAACTTCATTGGAGTTGAACTTTATGATGAAATTTGATTTTCAGTCCTGCTCTGTTTAAAATCCAGCTAGTGCACGCCCATTTTGGAAAACGGGACTTCCCTCTCCTTCTGTGGAACATTCCACATTTACTCTCACAGCGTTGGTGGTATAGTGGTTAGCATAGCTGCCTTCCAAGCAGTTGACCCGTGTTCGATTCCCGGCCAACGCAGATACTTTTTTTCCCCTCTTTTTCTGGATTAAACATCACAAATCTCTTTTCTTTTTCCAGGTTTAAAACTGGTTTAAAGACACTTTTGATCACGACTCATGAACTTCAAATAGTGTCTTCACGTTTTATTTATTTTCTTGTGGTTCTTTGGGGATATTACTACAGAAGGCAAAGAGAATAAGAGGGATAAAAAAAAATTGGTAAAGAGAATTGAATTGCAAATAAGAAAGCATCTGACTGCTCAGTACTGGATGAGCAAAAGAGGAAATTAAATCATAACTTTTTTTCTAATTAATGCACACAGTTCGCTAAGCACAAAAATAAAGTAAATAAATTAGTTTTGGGGGTCGCAGGAGCGGGGCGGGTGCGCGAGTATGTTGGAACGTGGCCGGAAAAAACGCTGATGTGTGAAACTCGGCAGTCGGAAGTCCGTGGCATCTACCCCACAGAGTGGAAATGAGCTGATGTTAGCTATGCTAGTTAGCTAGCTAGTTAGCTTAGTTAACTTGTTCTCTGCTCGGGTCGAGACTTTATAGTAACGTCACCGATTTTAGGCATGCTAACTCTTATAAACAATCATTACCACTGATGCAATGTTGTCAGTGTTTGGAAACAGTGAATTTTTTGAACCGTGGTGTCCCAGCCCATTCTCAATCTCAATTCTTAATGATAGACCAAATACATGCCTATAAGACAAGGTAGGGATGAGAGGTTTACTTATTTTCACACATATTTTTAAGACCTCTTAATGAAGTCTTGGCTGCATGATTTGACACCAAAATGATGCGTTCAATTGCAGGGCCAAGCCAGGGGGCGTGTACTCCACCAGCACCGCATCCCAGAAGTCCGGAGCCGGTCTAGAGCCGGAAGACCTGATCGCCCCCGGGACGCCCATCCAGTTCGATATCGTGCTGCCGGCCTCTGAATTCCAGGACCAGAACAGGTTGGACGGGAAGTGAGTGCTCGCTCGTTTGACAAACAAGGAGGAGGTTGACTAATTTCCTGCATGTTGGACTCTTGTTGGCTTATTATGTCATTTCCAGGAGGCCAAGATGCCTCCTAATGGGTCAGTGAAGGGCCGCAATCATGATGTTTTTCCTTCCTGGCAGGCGCACAAATCCATTTGGCGAAACGGATGACGAGTGTTCCCACGGAAGCGATGGTAAACATTTTCAGGTTTCACTGTCACGTAATTGTTGATCTTTTTTCTGGTTCACTTCCTGTACACAAGCCTGCCTGAGTTTTCCTTTCTGGGGGGTGCACGCAGACTCCCTGTTGCAGCAGGTGTTCGCCGTGCGCTTCCTGGGCTCCATGGCGGTGCGCCGCGGCGACAACCAGGAGGTGATCTACGAGGCCATGAGGCAGGTGCTTGCCGCCCGGGCCATCCACAACATCTTCAGGACCACAGAGTCGCACCTGATGGTGACCAGCAGCAATCTAAGGTAAAGAGCCCAATCAAATTGCATGCAGAGAAACATTCATGCGGCAGATGCTAAAGACATGAATGTGATGTAACTCTTTTTC
The DNA here is from genome assembly GCF_054856555.1 of Leptonotus elevatus. Taxonomy (NCBI): domain Eukaryota; kingdom Metazoa; phylum Chordata; class Actinopteri; order Syngnathiformes; family Syngnathidae; genus Leptonotus; species Leptonotus elevatus. Next base: position 12,749,918 of record NC_141242.1, read on the forward strand.
AGCAGTACCGAAAACGTAATCCTCCAATATTTGAATGCACTCTTAAAAAATTGGCAAAAACTACTCACGGAGCATTGGTGGTTAGTTGGTTGGTTGGTTATATATCTGCTTCCATCTTTAAAGATGACCTTCACCATGACCTTAAAGAGAGTGCGGTATTAACATTAATGCTCTGCAATGAGAAAATATGCTCTGAATTATGATGCTTGGATCAATTTAGATAATTAAAAAAACTAACATTTTCTTATCATAACAACTTGGAAGTGTAATTTTCCAATTTACGCACTAGGTGGAGCTATGACGCCAAACAACTCACAATGGATGAGAAAACAGTTGTGCAGTCATTTCAAGTTTTGTCACATAAAATAATAGAAAATGGTGTTTGATTGTAGCAGAAATTTTCTAAATTAAAAAATAAAGGAAGCAAATTCCTCCACAAAATCTTAAAATAATAAAAATTAATATAAGCCAAATAAAAACCAAATTACCATAATTTTTTTAACAACTTAAAGCATGCAAAAACACTTTGTAAAAGTTCCTTAAAATAAAAATAAGTTGTGCAATTTAAATCACACCAAAAACATTTAAAAAGTTTAATTACCTTACATTAAAAAAAAAGCTATTAAAAAGTTTCATAAGAATAAAGAATTAAGAAGAAGGGACACAAAAGTGTTACATACATTCAATTAACATAATAAAAATAAGTGTGCTCACAATTAAAAATATTTTTTTAAGATTTGAAAGCAATAAAAAAAACTCAAATAAAATAAAAATACCTTAAAAAGTAAAAATAAGCGCTTTCAAGAATTCTAATGTTTATAATATACTGAAATTAAATTACTTATTTTTCATTATCCAGTACTTGACTGACCTTTTATAATAAAAAAAAAGAAGAAAATTTTTAAGAATTGAATTGATCAAAAAATAATTTACATATTTGACATTCAAGGCCACTTTTAATGAAAATGAATATTTTCTAGAATTGAAAAATCATTCAAATGGTTTAATCTTCATTGGTACCTTGTTGTATCACATGTTGAGTAAACGTAGTCAAAGGATCACATTTCTGCTTTTTCTTTGTACCACTTAATAGGCTGATCGACCCGCAGACTCAAGTCACAAGAATAAGTGTAAGTAAAGCGCCGAGTTGGCGTTTTCTTTCAAGCGTGTTGTGGACGGCGCCATGACATCATTGTTGGGCCTTCTTTCCAGTTCCAGCTGGGGGAGGTGTGTCAGTTTGCCGCCCACCAGGAGAACAGCAGACTGATGGGCTTGGTGGTGGAGGGCCGCGCCTGGAGCGGCGGCGGAGACAACGACGAAGGGGGCGAGCCCTCCTTTACTGCATTTGTCTTTGAGAGCAACACAGAGGGAGAGAAGGTGACACTTAAGTTACGCCATTTCAATGCTAAACATAATATCTTGCTCAAATGTCACGTTGTGATATGACTGCAGATATGCTACACCATGAGTTTGGCTAAGGACATCACAGAGGCAAAGAAGGTGAGTTTGTGATGACCGTTCATCGTCCAATGAAGCTGAGACGACACGGACGGTAATGCATTGGGCACAATCTAGCGCACCCACCTCTGGTCCATGTCACTTTTAATCAATGCCAATTGATACCAATTTCTGCGGCCCAGACCAGAAATTCATCATTTCAGACAACATCGTTAACTAGCTATTATTTGGACTGCTCACCTAAAACTAGGTATTCTTAAACTTTGAAATATCTTTATTTGTGGAATTTTCAGTTTTTGGAGCCTGGGAACAGATTAATTGCATTAACATTATTTCCTATGGGAAAAAATGTTTCGGACTTTGAACACTTCACAGAAACGAATTGTGTTCAAACTCTGAGGTGTACCACTGTATTTCTTTTTCAATCCAATCCACTTTATTTCTATAGCACATTTTATAAACAAGCGTTTCCAATGTTCTGCACATTGAGATCCAATATCATACACATAAAATTTAGGAATACCAACTAAAAAAATAAAAAAATCTGTCAATTGAATACTATAATACAATTAAAGTTAAAAAAGATTACAAATATTTAAAAAATAAAAATAAACAAAAAATATATATAAATATAATACAAACAAACAAAAAAGACACGAGAGGACCCCAAGGACCACACAATTCAAACTAAACTAAAAGCCAAGAAATAAAAAAGGGGTTTAAAGTATCTACAAGGAAATGATTATGCTGAAAACCATGGCTCCACTAGTTTTTTTAAATGATGTGCTACTATTTCCCTTATTAAAAACTAAGGCTGAGCAATTTTAGAAAATACTGTAACTGTAATTTTTTTCCCCCTCCCTCAAAATTGTAATTGAATTGCCTATCCCCACCCCACCACCCCCCCATGTCATTTTCTAATGTATTTTTCAACAAATGTCATAACTTTTATACCTTATAAGAAGTGCATTAATTCACAGGGAACACAGTTAATCTACTACAATTATAGATTACTGAATACTTGCAGTTTAGTACTTGCTTGCGTAAGTCTGCCATTTAAAATAAGACAAAAGAACGTGAAAAAACAAAACTTGACTGAGGGAAATAATAAAACAAAAAAGCAATGTTTGCGTTGGCCGGGAATCGAACCCGGGTCAACTGCTTGGAAGGCAGCTATGCTCACCACTATACCACCAACGCACTGTGGAAACACAGCAGGAATGCAATAAAAGTGTTGAACTGCCTGGCGTCGTCGTCACGAGCCCTCCCCCTCTCCAAGTCATAGCATGCATTTGGGAGTTGCCACGTCATGCGGATTTTCTCCCGCTCATGCAGCCGCGTAAAGAAAGCAGCTCCAGACTTCCCCTCTTCCAAACTTTCTGCATATCCATTCAGAGCGTTGGTGGTATAGTGGTGAGCATAGCTGCCTTCCAAGCAGTTGACCCGGGTTCGATTCCCGGCCAACGCAGATACTTTTTTCCCCTCTTTTTCTGGATTAAACATCACAAATCTCTTTTCTTTTTCCAGGTTTAAAACTGGTTTAAAGACTCTTTTGATCACGACTCATGAACTTCAAATAGTGTCTTCACGTTTTATTTATTTTCTTGTGGTTCTTTGGGGATATTACTACAGAAGACAAAGAGAATAAGAGTAAAGACAATTGAATTGCAAATAAGAAAGCATCTGACTGCTCAGTACTGGATGAACGCAAAACTTTATTGACCCCTGCCTTTTTAAACATTTTTTATATCAAATACTCCATGAATATATATATATATATATATATATATATATAAAAAAAATAATAAAAATATTAGAGCTAAAAAAAACATTTAAAAAAAGAAAATAATCCCAACTACGGAAGAGGATTAGAGCCAGTGAAGAGAGAAAAATAAAGTTTGGCAGGACTCTGACTTTTTATCTCAGAATTCTAAGATTAAAGTGAGAATTCTCACTTTTATCTCAGAATTCTGACTTTAAAGTGAGAATTGTGACAATTCCTGAGATTAAAGTGAGAATTCTCACTTTTAAATCAAAATTCTGACTTTATTCTCAGAATTCTCACTTCTGAGATTTCTGAAAAATAAAGTCAGAATTCTGACTTTCTGAGAATGAAGTCAGAATTCTGAGATTAAAGTCAAAATTCTGACTTTATTCTCGGAATTCTGAAAATAAAGTGAGAATCCTGCCAAACTTTTTTCCTCTCTCTTCACTGGCCCTAATCCTCTTCCGTATCCAACAAATCTGCTCTAAACTAACTGAATTCTAGTAAAAACGAAATAAAAAATAAATTATAATTCAAAACAAAAAGGTAAAAGGATGACCCGTCCATCAGTGCCATGTGTCACGTTTGATGTTGTTGCCAGGATCCGACGGCTCTGGCCCAGCTGATGAAGAACATGCCGCTCACCAATGACGGAAAATTTCTGCTGCTGGACGCCGAGGGCAGCGACACGCCCGACGGTGACGGACCCGAGGACCTGGAGTCGGAGGCCTAGTCAAAAAAACATTGCTGGAACCTCAACATCATACTTTCCAGGTGTTACCTTATTGATCTCTTTTATTTGTTTGGCATGACTGTACATGTCACCCCAATCGTCTTGGAGTCCTGTTCGCTAAAAGCTGCAATGTTCTGGTTCGATCCAGTTTGGACTCATTTTGACATGAAAATGTATTGTACTCAAAAGTGATATCAACTAAAAATTGGATTCAAAAAGAGACACTAATGTTATGCGCAGTTTGAATATTTAATCAGTGATTATTTGCATACCACTAGAGGGTGCTGACGTACAACGACAACGTACCAAATGTATATACAAAATTGACATTTCGGGATGGTCTTGATTGAAGCACCTCCGCAGCAGACTACAGTAGAAACACTGCCATCCAATGTACAGGAGACACATTACACTCCTTCAGGATCCGAGATGCTGTGCACCCCCTAGTGGTACCATTTGGCATAGCATCCATCAAAACTCATTGCGTCTTGATAAACTCAACTTGTTAACAAATGATGATGAGTCCTTTGTGTAGGTTTACATTTATTTTTTACTTAATACTCATGTTGTTTAATTCATTCCATTTACTCAAAAATCAAGTCATTTTTCCCATTGAAATGAATTGAAATGCCATTAATCCGTTCCATAAATACAAAAAACAATGAACTGTTTTTTAAATGAAATTTAACTCATTCACTGCCATTGACAGCTATAGACGTCAACATTCATTGTAACTATTTCTTATTAGTTTAACATATTTTTCTATTTTTGTTAACATGAGTATGAAATCCTAGATTTTTTTTTTGTACATTTCGAACAGATATAAAATGTGATTAATCGTGAGTTAACTGGTGAAGTAATGCAATTAATTACAATTACAAATTTTAATTGCCTGATGACACACATTTTTAATAATCTTTTCTTTTTAATTTTAATAATCTTTTTTTTAATAAGGAAAATATTATTAAAAATTAGGGACGTCAGGCGATTCAAAATTTTAATCGTAATTAATCGCATGACTTTACTAGTTAACTCACGATTAATCACAGATTTTATATCTGTTCTAATACAATAAGAAAAAATGTAGATTTTCATACTCTTGTTAACAAAAGTGGGGAAAAATGTTAAACTAATAGAAATAGTTCAAATGAAATTTTTGACGTCTATAGCAGTCAATGGCAGTGAATGAGTTAATTAACGTATGTCATGTTGTATTTGTGTGTCGTGGCCCGCAGCAGCTCCATGCGAGTCTTCTCATTTTGTATTTTGCTCAATTAACTGATGAAAGTGCATCGGCGACTGCCCGCTTCATTTGGCTGCTTGACTTGCAACACGATGAAAAAAAACAAAAAAAAAGACCGCGAAAAATGTGTAAGACTTCAGGTCAAGGTACCGCTGTACTTGAAATTCTTCACTCATGTATATTTTGCACACGAAAAAAAAGGGTTAACGGCTTCAGATTGCACTAATGAATGAATTCAACATTCCATCCTTGCGTCGTTGGACATGACGACAGTTGGCTTGCATGAGACCTCTAGGAAATGAAAACATTTGGATTGTGATGTAATATCCTGTTTGTTGTTTGTTTTCTTTTGTAGAACATGATCTGTATGTCAGCTCATGCTGTTGACAGATTAAAAACAAGATCATCAGTTGCTTTTGGGATGACTGGATTTGAAATGCTCTCACGTGACACATCATTCAAAAGTCATTAAAGGCGTTGGATCCATAAATGCATAACATAAATAAGGCCTTAATTGACATTCAAACAATCTTTCTTTTGAAACGCTTTAAAAAAAATCTCCCAATAATTGAATATTCTTAAACACTCTCTTGGTTGACATCGCACAATCATGATAGCGGACAGAACCAAGCAATTTATTTCAAACGTAATTAAAAAGACAAAAAGTTTTGACTTGAACATGCATTAAGCCTGTAAGAACCCGGTATGATATTAATTCTAAGTTTTATTTAAATTTTGTTAAACACGTTTTAAAAAAGTTTTTTTTTAAACATGTAAAAAAAAGTTAAAAAAACATGTTTTTAAAAAAATGCATTTGAGGTTTTTTTTTTAAACCATGAATAGCAAGGCGTTTTTGTGTTTTTATAGTGAGGCGTTTTGTTAAAAAAAAAGAAGTTTTTTAAGTTTTAAAAAACTACCATGCATATATTAAGGCGTGTTTTTTTTTTTTAAACGACCATGTATTGTAAGGTGTTTTTTTTAAAGTATTTATAACTGACATTAATGTAAACATATCTATTACAGTAATACACACCTGTTGGGGAAATTAAATTAATTCTTTAAAAAAAGAATTAAATATTTAATAAATTAAAATATGAAAAAATATTAAATTTAGTAATGAAAAATTAAATTAACATGAAATAAAGCTTTTCATCATGTAAAAATATTTAATACCTTTATTTACAAATAAAGCACAGAATCATTAATATCTTAATACTTTGCTAATTAACATTTACATTTTTAAAGACATTTGTTGTACTTATCAAATTAAATAAAATGACCTCTTATTACCTTGACCTTTTTGTCAATACAATAATGAAGCTGAAATGAAAGCATGGAGTCTTACACACAACTGTGTATCATTTATTTTTTCATTTCATTTATTTTTTACAAATATATTTTTTTATGCAGGCAGATGCTTAAAACCAAAATCCTGACACCTTCAAACCATGATAACATTGTCAGAGACATCTCACATCAGTTCAAGTCAATCCATACACGTACTGTATAAACATAAAGACAGACGTGAGGATTTCCCCCCCGTTGAGGTGGTCAAGAGTCTTTGTAGTAGTTGTTGAAGTTGATGCGCAGGAGGAAGTCTTCCAAATGCGGTTGGTAGCCTCTGTTCACCAGCTTGGTCACCACTGAACAACGACACAAACGTCAGCCACTGATTCTCTAACGTAAAGCTCGGAAAACGTGGACGGCTCACCTTTGAAGAGGAAGTGCGAGTAGTACTTGAATGTATTGTACGACTGCTGCATGGCGATGAAGCTGGGGTGCACCGCCTCCCCCTGCTGGCTGGCCCAGGGCAGCGCAATCAGCTGCGCACGGAACTTCAGGATGAGGCTGAAGATGCTGTGGATGATGTTCATCACCGGCGCGGCCTTCTCTGTCAGCAAAGCCCTGACAAACAACAAATTCAAATAGTACTTTATAAAAAGGTTCATCTTGATAGGCTCCGCCCACCCAACGCTTTATCATAAGAAATCGGACCTGAAAATGGCCCTGTTGAGGTAGTCGGCGTGCGTGCGGTGGATGGCGTCCAGGTCGCAGGCGGCGGCCATCTTGGCGGTGAACTCGCTCCACGACACCTGCAGGATCTGGTTGGCGATGTAACTTTGGATGACCTTGACAAAGTGCTGCATCTCGTGGCGATAGAGCTGCAGCTGGTGGAACTGCACCGAGCGACCCGCGCCTTTCACCAACGCTGGCACGCACACAAAGTGGACAGACTTACATAATTATAATTAAATTAAAAATTACTTACATTTTTAAAATGATTATTATTCCACATTTTATGAATTTCTTTTCATGAAATCAATTTTTAAATGTATTTGTAAAAACAATTTTTTTCCTAATTTGTACGGAACATTTATCTTTCTCCTATTAAACTTTTTTTTTAATATATTTTCTCTCGATTTTTTCTTCAATTTTAGTCACATAAAATAAATAAATGTCCTTGTTAATAAGATGTTTTTGTAGTCAAACTAATCATAACATAAATATATCCTCATAATATTATTTTTTTATAGAGCTTTTTTCTCAGGTCAACTTTTATTAGCCCTTTTCACATAGATTTTTTAAAATTATAATTCAACATTTATTTTCTGCTGAGATGACCTCGTTTGAATTATTATAAGAAATGTCCTTGTTCTGTTTTAGTTCAATGAAAATTTTGATTTGCAGCTTTTTTCCCCACCCCTAATAATATGATTAAAGGTCTGTTATGACTTTATTCTTTCAAAATTGTGATCATAAATGTTGAAGTCACTTTCAGCTTACCGTCCCAATGTGAATAAAAAAACTTGCTTGCTAAATAAAAAGCGTTTACTTTGTTTTCCAAATTGTTCAAATGTGACCTGGCCAACTCCACTTTCAGGCTAACAATGACATCATCTTGCACTCTGACATTTACGATCTTATAAATGAAAACTATGTGAAAGTAAATCTTTTCCTGTCTTATTTACTTGCAAGTCCTTAAAAGAAAAAAAGCGTGGTGACATTTCGTTCATGCTTCTGATGGCGTGTGACATTTTGAGACTATTTTTGTGGAGCGCTGTCTGTAAGGCCGAAATCAATGTTAATGACGTTTTTTTTTTACACATTTGCGCTGCGTTTGAGCCTTCAAACACGTCGCCATCCACGTCCCGTGCGGGAGTCGAGTGATAACAATCAATAGCGGCGTAACGCTATTTTCGATACACGTTAAAGGACAAGTGTCGCGTGCTCTGCGCGCCGTGTCGCTAATCAATAGCGGCCGATCGATAAGGCGACGCGAGGGAAAAAAAAAAAAAAGCAAGTTAACAGTGTTTGTGAATATAAAGAGGATTGTGAGGTTTGGGCTTCCCAGAATGCAACTCACCGGTCCTCTTGAGGTGGAACCAGACGTCGCGCAGGCTCCACACCATGTGCTTGAGTTGCAGCTGGAAGGAGAAGAGCCGGTTGTACTTGTTCATGCAGCTGTCGGTGATGATGATGTTGAGCGGCCAGTCCACCTGGGGGCGCCAAACGCACACAAACGCTTCATTTCTCCTGCTAAAAAGCCGACTTAGGAATTCGTTCCATGACCACAGCGGAAACTCGAAACGCGGCCATTTCAAAATTTTGGGTCCTAATGTCACAATTTGTGTGCGTTACCTTGTAGCGCAGCTCCAGGCAGTTGAGGGAGTCGGGCGCGTGCGGGTGGAAGGTGTCGGGGAGGAAGCGCAGCGCGAAGGTGAAGTTGGCGGCGAGCGGCGTGTCGCCGTGCAGGCTGTACTGCAGCGCCTTGCTGAGGATGGAGTTGAGCACCAGAGGCGTCAGCAGCTCGCCGGGGGTCTGCCCGCTCACCAGCTGGGAGGACACGGCAGAAACTTTATTGCACAGCGCTTGAAACACGCTTAACAAACGTCAATTGCATTCTGTTGAAGTTTTCTCCCATTTGTTTTGTTTTCTTCATAATATTGTGGCTATTTTCTTGTAATATTGTACACATTTCACTGAACTTTTTTATTTTTATTTTACTTTTTCATGAAGTTATATTTTGCTCATAATATTTTTTTTCATTTTTCTTATAGTATGGATTTTTTCTTGTAAAATGTTTTAAAATTGTGACATAGTTCTTTTTTTTATAAAAATAAAATGATTTTTTTTTCTTCTCATGGTACCTCAACTTACTGGTAACACTCAAAATATTTCAATTTATTTTTCATAATATAATTTTCCCCTTCTCATTTCTGCTTGCAACATCATGGTTTGATTCTCGTTTTACAGCATTTTTTTTTAAATTATTATTTTTACTGGTATTATGAATTTACTCTTGTAAAATTAGGACTTTTCCTTGCAATGGTTTTTTTGCTCTTCATTCTCATAAAATTCTTCCTTTTCATGTTATGATTTAAATCCTATAACAATGAGATTTTTCTTGTTTAACTAATTTGCTTTCAAAACTACCATGCTCCCAAAGACGTATTTATACGTTTTTATGCTAGAACATACAGAATGCTTTGATGCAGCCTCTGAACGGCAGAGAACGGTTGAATCAATGGTAGTCATTACAAAAACGGCCAGCAGGTGGCAGCAGAGTATAAGAGACCAGCCAGGGCTATGTTGCTATGTGTTTTCAACAGGAATGTGAATAATGATGGAACTTAGCTACATTCTAACGCTAATTGCTGCAAAACGCAAACAGATACAAATATACTTTTTATTCCTGATGAAAGAAGAGACTCTAATCTTTCTCTTGGTAGGTTCCACGTTTTTATAGCAATATTCTGTGGGCCTTGCAAAATCAGTCAAAATCCAGTAAAACAGCCAGGAGCGAAGGGGGTTGCTTCAGTGAAAATGGCTGGGAGTGAATGAATTCATTGCAAGTTCTGGCCTCATTTAAAAAAAATTCATTCTATGACATCGATAAAAATTACATTAAAATAGGAATAATATTTATATAACAGGATTTTTTTTTACTCGACTTTGATTCATTTATTTATTAAATCAAATACAAATAAATAGAAGGAAAAACAATGTTTACGTGCATATTTCTGCATATATGTCACGCATGCTCGCCATTAAATGTCCACGTGTGCCAGTGAAGTGTGCGATGCAAGACTTCACCTTTTCAAAGAGCCGATCGCTGAGCGACTGCGCGAACTCGCCGTCCTCCATCAGCAGGAAGTGTCGCAGCGCCTCGAAGTGTCGCTCCGCCCCCAAGTCCACAAAAAAGTAGTCCACCACCGCCTTGTTTACCAGCGACACGCTGGGACAAAAGCACAACACCAAATCAAGTTAGCGGCTCTAACATCAGCAGGAGAGGGAGAGGAAGGGGGGACAAAAAGAAAAAGCTTGCGTTGGCCGGGAATCGAACCCGGGTCAACTGCTTGGAAGGCAGCTATGCTCACCACTATACCACCAACGCCCTGTGGAAAGAAAGACGTGGAGTGCCATAAAGTGTTGCACGGCTGGTGTCGTCATCACAAGCCCTCCCCTCCCCCCCTCCCACCTCCAAGTCGTCGAGTGAGACACGATACAAAAAATGGGACCATGGCTTTGATTTTGGATTTTCCACGTCATGCTGACGATTTCCTCCCTCTCATGCCGCCACATAAGGAAAACATTCAGCTGTGGAATGTTGCAGACTTTCCCTCTTCATAACATTCCACATCTGCATTTCACACAGCGTTGGTGGTATAGTGGTGAGCATAGCTGCCTTCCAAGCAGTTGACCCGGGTTCGATTCCCGGCCAACGCAGACAATTCTTTTCTCTCTCTCAATCAAGTTTTTCTTTTTGTTTTATTTTAAATGAAAGCATTTTGTTGTGGTCGTGTGGAGAGGGGGGCGTGGCCTGTTTGCTTTTCTTACTTGGGGCAGCACAAAGCCCAATTTTAAAGGTGACATAAGCTGAGTTCAAACCCACTTTTTCTTTGGATTTTAATGATTTTTGTTTGTGTGTGTGGCTAGAACAGGAAATGGAGCTTATTGCAATATTGAAAATATTAACTAAACACAAATTAATTTGACCAAGTCGATGGTACTTACTACTTACAATTATTACCGAACTACTGTACCACAAATGCAAGCCAAACAAAACAAAACAAAAACAAAAACCTGACTTTGCAGCATTTGGTTGTCAATAAGTTGATGAGTTTAGATTAAAAAAAAGTAGTGCTTTGCTGCCCTATTGGGTCGTCTTGCTTCCAAGGTAATATGTTAAGCAGCTTTATTTAGACAAAAGTAGGGCTTTGCCCACCTTCTTGTGGCATCTTTATGCCGAAGAATTAAGAGTTGAAGAGCTTCATTTACATAAAGGCACCGATTTGCTGCCAAAGAACGAGTTAAGGAATTTCATTTGGACAAAAAAATCAATAAATAAATAGTGCTTTACCGCCATCATGGTGTCAAGAAGCTAGGTTTAAATTAATCGAGGAGCTCCATTGGACAAAGTCGGACTTTGCCACCATCTTATCGCATTTATAGGCAATTGTAAACTTATTAAACGAATATTTAATTAGCTGTTACAAAAAGTGCCAAGTCAGGTGCAAAAACATTTTGGAATTTGAACGTGGCCTGTGAGACGTCGCATCTTCTTAACTGCATTGCAGGCAGAAATCTGACAAGATGGCAGCCAAGTGACACCATCCGGCGTCGACGCTTTTTGCTACTCACTGCGTAATGAGCGGCGCGGTGACCGAATGTTTGATGAGAACCGGCAGGGAGACCATCTCGCTGAGTGGCACGGGGGCGTGGCAGGGGAGGCCCCAGGGGCCCCGCGTCACGTGCTTGAGCAGCTGACACTCGGGGGACGACGCTGCGTCCCAAAAGATGAAAAGTCACAATGGGCGTCAATGACGTCAGACGAAAAAAGCGACCGGAAGGTTTTCCGATTTGACATTTTGAACTCGAGCTGTCAAAATGCATCCGACTGACCCATGAGACTGGAGCAGTCCTCGTATTGCTCCACTTGGTAGTGAGCAGACAGAGCCAGCAGATATTCTTGTTCCGACTTGTGTCTGGGGGACGAGTCCGACCCGATGCTGCCCACCTGCCGCTCGAGCGTCTCGGAATCCTCCTCAGCTGTTGACAGACCAAAGTCAGAGGAGCAGTTTGCATGAGAGCACAACATTTTTGCCTCTCATGAAAAAAATGCACCTATTAGTGTTTGAAATGTCAAAAGATGTCACCAAAGTCATGTAACAATAATAATAATCACAATAATCTATAAGATATATAATACATATATGTACAATATATAAAATAATAATCTCCACACTCTGTCTATAATAAGTGTTTCCCAAACTTTATTTAAACTAAGGCGGCCGCCGGCCATTTTTTCATTAAATGTTACCAGCACCGATCGGAATATATGACTGGATAGCCGACAGCCCATACACGCCCGTGCAAGCCGTTGAAGCCGCAGGGCGGCCATCTTGCTCCTCCCATCTCGCGAGCAGACTACTGTATAAACTATACGGTATACATACAGATGAGACGTATACAGCTCGTAGGCAGTTAATATAGGGCCGGGGGGTTTGTGGCGGGGTGGTCACTACTTTTTAACAAGTAAGAAAATGTTTTTTTTTTAAATTAACAAGTGGACACGATGTGCTGCTTTAAAGACCCCCTTTTTCTTTTACCGCTAAGTTCCTTAGACCCCAATATTATATTTGGCAGAGGCATCTTTTGTTGAATTACAGTTCTTTACAGTTAATTCTTTAATAAAAAATATAAACGTTTCCTCATGTAAACATCATTAAGCATATAATTTATTTCAGGCAAGTTGTAAAATGTCTGAAGTCCTCTTGTTTATGTTTAACACATTTAAAACATCATAAATCATGCTGTTTCTATTAAGTAATGTCTTAAATGTTCTCTAATTTCAATACTGTAAATGTATAGGATCATATGCTGAGAAGCGTTTCTTGGGAGGAGCAAAATGGCTGCCTATCGGCTTTCCAGTCATATATTCAGATCAGTGGATACCGCACCACACCAAACAAAGATGTCCCTAAAAAAACAAAAATTGAAATAATAATGATCTTGTTTCCTTTTACTCGCTAATTTACTTACTCAGTGTGAAATCTAAAAGCTTGTTTAAATAAAACACCAAATTAATATATTCTCGGGAATTGTGACTTATTCTGTTGTATAATGGCAAATGGTGGACATTATGCAGGTTTATTGTACCTACTGCCCTCTAGTGGAAGAGCATTGAAATGGTCTGCCTGTCAACACATCTTTGGCAGAGATAGAGGAACAAAGACAAGTACTTTTATAGCTAATTAGCCGAAATTGGATAATAATTTTGGGCATATTTGACAGCAGCATTGCAATACCTTTAGCATCCACGTCACCTCCGTTTTCCGGCCAAATACATGACGTGTTAGCATGGTGACATCCTGTGGCGGAGGCTTGTGGCGCCGCACCCAACACCACGCAGCCCAACCCCAGAGTGGAGTCTGACGAGTGTCCGTACTGACTGCCCGGCAGCGGGGCTGGAGGCGGGTCGCTCTGCGTGACGACGCAACCAGCGGCCAAACTGGAGTCCGAGACGCGGTTCTGGCCGCTTCCGGGCAACGACGCCGGGGCGGGCCCCGCGCCGGACACCACGCAGCCGATCTGAAGGGTGGAATCGGAAGCGTGGCCGTGCCTACTCCATCGGGGTTTGGCTTCCGACACGTTGGAGACAAACTCGCCCACTTTGATGTTGGCGTCCGACGAGTGGCCGTGGACGCCGGGCGCGGGCGGCAGGGAGACGACTTCCGAGATGTTTTCTCCGATTTTGATGTGGGCGTCGGAGGCGTGGCCGTGGACGTTTCGCACGGGGAGCGAATCGACAAAGTCGGACACGTTCTCGCCTACTTTGATGTGAGCGTCCGACGAGTGGCCGTGGACGCCGGGCGTGGGCGGCGGGGAGACGACTTCCGAGACGTTTTCTCCGATTTTGATGTGGGCGTCGGAGGCGTGGCCGTGGACGTTCCGCACGGGGAGCGGATCGACAAAGTCGGACACGTTCTCGCCCACTTTGATGTGAGCGTCCGACGAGTGGCCGTGGACGTTCGGGGGCGGTTGAGGCGCTTTGACATCGGAGACGTGCTCGCCGATCTTGATGTGAGAATCTGACGGATGCGTCATCGGAGAGCGTGAGGGACGAGGGGCGTTCAGGTTTGAAGGCGTAGAGAGACTGCCAGGTTTTTGTGGCCGTAAAGCCTGATCCTTATTTCCATCTTTTACCGCCGCACCTTCTTGCGCCACAAGTAGAGAAGCGTCGCCTTTCGCCAGCTGCGTAGCATCCTGAGAAGGCAGCCAATTCGCTTCCTTCCATTCCCGCCGGGTGTGCTGTCCGAAGGCGAAGCTGGACTTGGAAACATGGCCAAAGGGGTTGGCCACAGCGGGGAGGCTGTCGGGAATCAGAGGCAGGTTCTCCCCCAGGGGGAAATGTGAAAAGGAGGGATGGTTTCGGATCACGTCAGATCCGCAAGCAGGCCTGAGCCGGGCCGGCGGTTGCTGGCCGGCGATTCCTTCCAGCGGACTGAAGGGGGCGCTGAAGTCGTAGTCTATAAGTCGTGCTGTGGGACACGCCTCGGGGAGGTTTGTTGACTCCTCCGGCGTGCCGTCGTCAGATTTTGCCGACTCGGGGAGAAAGTCGCCGGACATGAAGGCGGTACTGTCCACTGTGTGAACGTCTTCGGATTCTTCGGGCTTCTCTGGTTTTGATTCCGCTAACTGCTCGGAGGGAATTTCCTGCGAAGACAAAATGCAAATGATTTATTTATTTCCCGTTAATAGTCATGTTGAGTTTGTTTACTGCACTCCGTTACTTTCAAGTTATCAAACTCAGCAGACTTTATTGATATCACATTAATACATACAAGTGCATCTCCATAAATGTATACATTGTGAGAATTGCGCATTTGCATCTCTCCGTGAGAGACAATTCGATGCAGTTTTCAATACTCACGGTGCAAAACGATTCGAGGATGGTTCGATTTTAAAATGGAATGATTTGGTTTGACTCAGTGGGATTACAATTTGTTTCGATATGGCACGGCTCATTTCGAGAAGGTATTATTGCGATGGCTTTTTTTGTTGAAATGTAAAAAAAATCTGGTTCAAACCAGTTTGTGTTACACCTCTAGTGTTTTCATATTAATATTAAAACAAATACTTCAATATTTATATCACATTCATATTAATAGGGACAGGCCGATTATCGGCGCCGATATTCCGCATTTTGACGAATATCCGCATCGGCCATTTTGAAGAATCATCGATAATAGATCCATTAAAAAAAAAGTGTTAACTTCAGAGAAGTAATTAAATTTATTTTTTTAATTTTCAAAGATGCTGCGTACCCTGGGAGGTCTCGGCACCTTCTGTTTTTGTTTTTAATACTTCAGATAATTTGGAATACTTTATTTACTGTAGAAAACAATTGTTGAAGTTTTAATTTAACTTTTGAAAACGTGCTACTGCCCATGGGAGATCCTGGAACTTTTTGTTAGATTTTTGAAACAAAGATGCCTATTGGCTAAGATTATAATTTTTTTTAAACGCCAATACTTTACGAACCCTAAATGTTGCTCAATAAACATGCATTAAAATAAAAAATAAAAAAATTAAGAAGCTGGAGTTTGTATTTTTTCCAAATTTTGATGCCAATATTTTCCCTTTAAGTGAAAATGAATATCGGCTCCAAATATCGCCAGCGTCCTTGACTACTAATAATCGGTATCGGCCCTGAAAAAAACATATCGGTCTATCTCTAAATATTGACATATAAGTGGAATTTTGGGGGGATGAATTTGCATATTGTGGGAAACTTATTTAATTTCTGTATTTAAATAAAACAAAACAAAAATCAATATAGATTCCCAATCAAAGGCAAGTCATGAAGGCGCTTAATGAAGATAAAGACAACAAATGTTGCCATACCAACGCTAGCGGCAGCTGAAGTGGTGAAGCTGGAGGTCTCTCCTGGCCCAAAGGATACTTCTCCAATATGGCCTGGTGAAGAAGTCACATGACTTTCAGTTACTAAACGCATCCTTGCGCTTGGACAGTTAACGCCGTCCTGCAGCACACCTGCAACTGCTGCCGCTCATGCGCGAAGAAGCGGGACCGAGCCTCGTCGTGTCTCGTTCTCTGCGCCCTCCACAAGGCTCGACGCTGCTTACGAGCCGCCTCTCCCGACAGGTGGCTGTACTGGGCGAGCAGCTCCTTCCTAAAGTTGGGAGGAGCAAAGGGTTCTATTTTAAATATTGCCAGGGTCCCAAAAACAAATGTATACGTTTTTTATGTGTGTTTTTTTTATGCTAGAGCATACAGAAGGCTTTGATGCAGCCTCTGACCTGAAGAGGTCGCTTAAAGCAATGATAGTTGTTGCAAAAAAAACGGCCAGCAGGTGGCAGCAGAGTATAACAGATCAACCATGGCTAGGTTGCAAACAAGCCTTTTTCCTCCACCGTTTTCAACAGGTTTGTGAATAAAGATGAAACTTAGCTATATTCTAATGCTATTTGCTGCAAAACGGAAACAAAAATACACTTTTTCCCTGATGAAAGAAGAGAGTCTAATATTTATTTTAGTAAGTTCTAGAGGTGTGAATTGCCTAATAGCTTGCGATTCGATCTGTATCACAATTCATAGGTCATGATTCGATTCGATACCGATTAATCCCGATACGAATCTATAAGTCAATTATTGTGATTTTTTTTTTTTTACTCAAATTTAGAAAATACTAATCAATAAACTTGTACATGTACACTGTAAGTTTTGTATGGAAATGTACTTCAGGCTTATAAACTGTGGTCCACCATATTTAACAAATAAACAAATCAAATTTTAAGGCTTAATGTTCCATTAATATAACATTCTTCCATGCTTAAAGTGTGAACCCTAACTCTAATAAAGACATTTTGTTGAATATTTCCATCAAAAATTGATCTTTAAAAACCGATACGAGAATTGTGCGCTGTAATATCGCGATATATTGTCGAATCCAAATTTTTTAAACACCCCTAGTAGGTTCCATGTTTCTAAGACAGCCAGCAGGCGGCAGCAGAGTATAAGATATCAGCCAAGGTTATGTTGCTCTTTTTGCCATTGTTTTCACCAGGAATGTGAATATTGATGAAACTTAGCTATAATCTAATGGTAATTGCTCAAAACGGAAATAGATAGAAATATACTTTTTCCCGATGAAAGAAGAAACTATAATCCTTCTTTTGGTAAATTCCATGTTTTTATAGTGCAATATTCTGTAGGCCTTGCAAAATCAGTCAAAATCCAGTGAATGAGTTAAGCAGGGAATTTTGAGAGTCAAAATCAACAGGAATTTATGGGGATCACGTAACACAAGGGTGTGAGAATGTTTCAACCTTGGCTAAGACTTTTTAAAAAAAGTCACAAAGTGGATCAAGTCATCAATCGGTTACCAATCAGTCATCAATAAGCAGTCCAACCTGGCTCTCTGCTCCAGTTGCTCCTCTAGCGCTTGAAGTCTCTTCTCTCGGTCCCTCAACTCTCTGGCATAGCTGAAGTCATCTTCCTCTTGCTTCTTCTTGGCCACGCTGCGCAACTGCGACAACGCGCAGAAAGACATGCAAGCCATAATCAATAGGACAGAAGGGTTTTTTGGAGGGTAACCCAAGTCTGACTTATTCACTTCCAAATCACTTTTGCATGTTTTTTGTGTCACAAGATGGCACAAAAAAAAACGGCCTAAACACTCATTTGCTCTCAAGAAAGAATACTGAAGTGTTACATCTTGAGTGGGAAACAGGCCATGTGTGTTTCGGAGAAGCCAAGTTGAGCCACTGTTGTCAGGGGAAGTTTTCCATGTATGAGCATTAACACGTCAAGGTCATGAAAATGTGTATGTCAATTTGCTTCAAGACATTGCACATGTTTTTATTTTACGATTTGTTTTAAACCACTGTAATACTAATAACTTTCCACAAAATTTGTTTACCTCCAGTTAGTGTTGGTAAAATGAAGCTTTATGAACCACTTGCAATATATTTTTACTCCACTAGATGGTGCTCTCGTTTTAAAGATAAAGCCCCAGCGCAATGACGTGTGTGTGTGTGTGTGTGCGTGTGTTATTCCTTTGCTTTTGGTGTGGACGTTTTTCAGCACGCAGACAGTAGGAACAACAACAAATGGTGGAATTTAGATGTTTCTGGGGTTGGTGAAGGACTCTGGTTGGGGGCCCGGTGGGTGGTGTCTGGTCGGTGATGGCTTTCACTTTCCATTCTTTCCTTTGGTCCTTCCTCGGGTCTCCTGATGGCCTCACGACTGACTGGATTCTGAAGTGTTCGGTTTAGGTGAACGGTATGGGATTTTTTTAAATAGGTTTTAGGTGAACTAATACATACACACTCACACGCACGCACATGCACACCCACATACAAAATAAAAAAGTATAAAAAATATATATAAATAATAAAAATAAAAATATATAATTTTGCAATGATGATGACATGTGAAATCGGTAAAATTACCGAATGAACTGAGCTCTCCGGAAAAAAGAAACAACAACAACAACAGGCACTTTTTTTTCTTCTACAGACAGTTCTCGGAATGAACGGAGCGGATATAAGATTTTTTTCCCCTTGAGAGCTCAGCATTATTCATTCGGTAATTTTTGCCGATTTCACATGTCATCATCATTGCTGTTTTTTTAATTTAATTTTTTTATTTTGTATGTGCGTGAGAATGTGCGTGCGTGTGAGTGTGTACTCATTAGTTCACCTGAAACCTATTAAAAATCCCATACCGTTCACCTAAACCGAATACTTCAGAATCCAGCAAGAGTCGTGAGGTTGTCAGGAGACCCGAGGAAGGATCAAAGAAAAGAAAGGAAAGTGAAATCCAGCACACACCAGACATTACCTACTACCCACCGGGTAGTAGGTAATATAAGGGATATAAGAATTTAAGACTTGGGTAAATTAAATTTTAGACCTGGGATGAAAACATGGGTGTATTTTGTGGTTTCAAACACTTTAAAACATTTACATGGAATTTTACACTTTTTAAGACCCCGCGGGATTCGTGTTGAATATTCCAAGTGGCCCTCATTTTCTTTTCATTTTTACGTTTGCGACCCTCAGTGAAAAAAGTCTTGACAACCCTTGTTGAAACTATTCTGACATGCGATTATAAAGCTTTTTAGAAGAGCGGGTCTACCTCCTGCTCCTGTTCCAGGTGCTGCCTCAGCTCCTGGAAGCGCTCCCTTTTCCTGGCCTCCTCAGCCAGACGCTGCGACACCTGGCGCCCTGCAGGAGATGAAGGAGAAGCGCCGTGAGCTGCTTGGGCCTCCACTGGCAAAACGTGCGCCAAGGCTCCCGCGCGCGCACATCAAAAGACGTTGCCATCTGCCTCAAACAAACACGGATAGATGGCAGCGCCAAGGCACGTAAAAAGGGAACGGGGCCAGCCAACTTTGCCTGGCATCTTCTCAGGTGCTTAAATGACGTTTGTTAAAAAGCGCGCGAGTGGTGATTAGGTTTCAGTGCTGGAAAGCTGTTCAAAAAGATTCCTCACTGCAATTAGCCTCACACTCTTACAGCCACCAGTCAACATGGCCAACGCCGGTTCCAACACGGAGACGAGCTATTTGGAAAACGCTACTTTCAACGGGGCAAAGGCTGTATATCAAACACCGCATTACATTAGACATGCTGTGTGTGTGTGTGTGTGTGTGTGTGTGTGTGTGTGTGTGTGTGTGTGTGTGTGTGTGGGTGTGTGTGTGTGTGTGTGTGTGTGTGTGTGCGCAACACTAACCACGAATGCTCTCCAGGGTTTTGGCTGCCGACGCTCTGACCTGATTGATCAGCTCCTGGCGCGCCTCCTCAGCTCGCTGAGCCTACAACGATAAACAGCAATCATGCTTAAACAAGATGTGTTTGCTCGCACCCTTTTGCTACAAAACACGCGAGGGGAGCTTTAGAGATAAAAGAGTACAACCTGAAAATGAAAGTTGGAAAATGACCCAGATTTATATATATATATTGGGAATCTGAATGTCTCACAATTCGATTGTGATTTTTGGGTCTGCGATTCGATTCAGAATCGATTTTCGATTAAGAACGATTTTTGATTCAAAATGATTTGATTGACAATGATTTTTGCAAGGAATTGTAATGATCTACTCCGGTCTGACTCGCTAATGCTAATTAGCGCGCTACTCGCGGCCCTTTTATCACTCAAAACAACGGCTCCACGCTGGAAAACACAAACAACTTTTATTGGAATAACTTGATCGTGACTTTTTTCTTCTACTCTCTAATGTGGCTACAACTTAACAGTGTATTAGACCGCGTGGAACCACACTGCCCCTCAGTGGCCAAACCGGGTACAACATGAACAGCGCTCCAAATAAAGGCACACACAGACCAAGGCAAGACCGTATAAAATAATTTAAATAAAATCGATTTTGGGACATTTGAAATCTCTTCTGAACCATACTAAATGAGAATCGCGATTCTTATGAGAATTGATTTTTTGGCACACCCCTAATATATATATATATATATACATACATATATATATATATATATATATACATACATATATATATATATATATATATATATATATATATATATATATATATATATATATATATATATATATATATATATATATATGTATTAAAAAACAACAACAGAAAAAAACCCTCAAAAAGAAAACAAAACCTACAATATAAACATTTGAGTCAACCCCTAGCTTCACAGCTATACTGGTATATACATATCACACACAAACTTTGTACATACATATTATCAGGAGGAATATACCTTAAAAAATCCTACAAAAAGATGAATTTCCCAAGAGATCAATAAAGTATTCACTAGTCTCGAGTGTTTGTCATTAAAAGTACAAAAATAAATAAATACAATGAATATATTTTATTGTATTTCTTTTGAAGTTTACCTGCACCTCCCGGCTGACGGCGCTATGCTTGGCGATCCTCTCCATGCGGCCGCGGTACACCGCGCAGTCCCTCTCGATGCCCTCCACCTCCTGCAGGGAGAAGGTGACGGCGATGCGCGGCACGGGGAGCTCTGACAAGCAGATGTAGTGCTGCGGGGACAACGGGAACAGACACCTTATTATACGCTGCATATTGCTACAGTTCCTCTTTAGCGCCACGTATTGTTTAATTCTAAAATCCCTCAGTGGGATTTCATTTTAATAACATCGGCTGTCATGATGCACGGAATATGAGAGCAAGTGGGTAGAAGCAATTTCATTCAACTGCTCCACGGTTGGAGTTTGCAATGGTACACAACTACACTGCGTCATACTGAAAGTAGATTCTAATACAGTGCAATGCATTGCAAGAGCCATTCATTAAGCTCCTGCTGATGTTTGATTTGGCCACCAGGGGGCAGTCTGACACAGAGGTACAGAAAAATAGTTTGTCAACGGACTCAGTAAACTGCGGTAATATTAGTCGTTTTGTTTTTAAACATAGGTTGTTTAGTCTGTCCAGTGCCTACATAGGTACCATTTGAGTTGAAATATCCGTTGCTTAGGTTGGTTGCAACACCATCACATCAATGCTATTAGTAAGCCTTTCTATGGTGTTTTGCGCTGTGTGTTAGCATTAAGCTAATATACTTTCTTAAGTCACGTTATGTGGTTGTTTTTGATACACAGTGTCATTCGATTCATTGTATTATTAGTTTGACAATAAACGTCAACCGTGTGCTGCAAAAAAACAACGTGAAGTTCATATTTTGAAGTATTGTTGACTATCGTCGCTAAACTGGGGCTTGGCTCGATGGACAATTCCGAACATCCGGGCATATATGACATTTCCGCAATGCAACGCACCTTCGTGAAAACAAATGGCGTATTGTGTTGCTTTTGCATGTGATTAGCATACATACCAGACAGATTGGTGTAGTTATCTAACGATAATAATCCTCACAAATCAAATGACAACGATCCAGAGTCTAATCCAATGCTTGTCAATGAGTGGAGAGCTTCCTTTCACTGACTAAGAGACCACCATTTTGATTCATGACATAATCTTGTATCTTACATTTTTGCTCACAAGTAAGAACCAAATTTAAAAAATGGCTTGATTGCTGGCTGTTATCTCAACAAACTCGTAAGGCACTCATAATTAGACAGCTGGCTTGAGCTATTGACTGTGATCTTCTCTCTTGCTACTTACTGTAAAATGAAAATATTGCAGTACACATATTCACTTCAATCTACAACCACAATAACAAAGAATCTCGTTAAGACTGCAGGTGCACCTAACGTGGTCACTGACTTTAAAGCCACATGACTACGTTCCGACGGAAGTAACATGATTGTGTACATATGGAGTCAACATGGGTAAAGTGGTCTGAGACAAAGAGCAGAGCAGAGCAGGGCGCTGCAATCCGTCACACTCAAATCTCAGCACGTCCAGACGCTGCATCATCACGGGGATGTCGGTGTATTGATAAGGATTTGAAAGAGACAACGAGTGTCCCTGTTCTGTCTCAACATTGATTTGTCGTCCCTTGCAGGCGGCGGCCTTTTTCCCTAAATGGATGACAGCGACGTGTACAGCGGAAATAATAATGCAACAGGCTTCGAAACACAACAAAGACATGAAATATGGTCGGGTTATGTCAAGGCGGGTGACGTTTTTATGCTTAACGTCGTAAAAATACAGCACAAGCTCTGAAGAGGTCATACATTTTGAAATTTGATGAGACATGTTCAAGAAAAATATGCCTACAAAGTTCAGCTCAATGAGCAGCTTAAACATTAATTCCACATTGCTTTAGTTTGTCTTGCTTTTTTTTTTTTTTTTTACTGATAACCATGCAACAAGAAATGACGCCACTACCATGTAGCAAAGTGGTCTCACACTTGTCTCGCTTTGCATATGTTATGAGATGTAAACTACATAAGCCATTTTAGAATAGCACAATCATTAAGGAAACAAAACCTAACAAAAAAAAGATCAGTCATAAAAAAAAAAAGACTATTTATATCAATATTTCACAAATTCTGGAAAATTATGAGCACAACTGTATAGCAGAGTTTGCATTGCATTTCCCCTTTCATAAGTATTACAAATAAATACCTACAAACAAAATGATGGTTCTACTTTATACCATGGTGCTTTATCCCATTTTATTCCTATGAAACTACTTGAAATATGTGTTTTGTGTTGGTTCTTTTGTACTGAAAAGATGGTGTGAGCTCATTTTTAATTTACTATTATACAACAGTTTGAGTTTAATGAATCAATAGTATAGAAACACAAAGACACAAGATTTTACATAACGTTTTGTATGCTGTTCGCTCCGTAAAAAAGAAAAAAGTTCCAAGGATTGCGGCTGCAGCAAACTCATTCAATACCAGAGAAAAATTTTTTCTCATGTCTTTTAAGAATCCAAATACTTACATTTTATTCTTATGGTACGGTAAAGAAGGGTCTCAAAATGTCTGGCCCTGAAATTAATAAGCGCGCGTGAGACGGCATCATGGCAACACTTCCCATGAGTGTTGTAAATCGGAAGACAAGTAGGAGGAAAAGAACGAGAGGCCAACCTGAGGGCAGCATATTTTCAGGAGGTTGATGGTCTTCCCGCAGACGTAGACGTCGTTGGCGATGTGCCTCAGGAAAACGGGCACGCACTCCTCCACGTCTTTAGAGATCAAAGTGTAACCTTGGACCCAGAAGTGTTTGTCTGCAAGGAGGGAAAAAAAAACCACACACAATGTGAATCCAGCTGGCCAAATGGTTAGCCGGTTATAGAATTATCCCTTACATAACCATCAAAGACTAAACCTGCAAACCCGTATTATTACTTGCACCGGTGTTTGCGACCCGCTTAGCCCGATCAATCGTGAGCTCAATGCGCAAGAGCATGTTAAGGCGCCGGCCTTGTGGAGCATTTTACAGCCAAGAGAGCTTAGCCCATCGCTGAATGAAAACAAGTTGCGAGGGCGCCCTCCAGACAAGCGGGAGCGCCGGGTGCACGGGGGTTCAAGCGCGGAGAGTTGATGAGGTGGAGCCGGCGAGCAAATGAACCTCTTAGCCAGACAAAGCAAGCGCCGTGGCGTGACCTTGAGTGGAGCGCTTGCGTGACAAACTACATTTGGTCAGGCGACGGTGAGTAGCAGCGTTTATGGATTCATGTTCAAAGACAATAATTGCAGTGAGCTGGAAATGTCACCTTCGAACACAGATGAACACAAT
The DNA here is from genome assembly GCF_054856555.1 of Leptonotus elevatus. Classification (NCBI taxonomy): domain Eukaryota; kingdom Metazoa; phylum Chordata; class Actinopteri; order Syngnathiformes; family Syngnathidae; genus Leptonotus; species Leptonotus elevatus. The sequence goes on from NC_141242.1 coordinate 12,774,315, forward strand.
TCTTATACAATTAAGAAAAGTGTTAATGCAATGAGAGTCACATTTAAATAGTTTAAAGGGAACATATTATGGAAAATTGTACTGTATACGCTACAAATAGTTGCTAAACCTATCAGGTGTAAAATCAAGCAAATTATTACCTGCCTACTGCTGAAAATTAGACATTCTGCCCTTCTGCACCAACATTAACAAGGGAATATGGATCATTTAGCTAGTGGTGGCTTTGTGCAAGGTAAGCAGAGCTGCATAGTTCCAATACGTCACTTTCAGGAGACTCCATAAACTTTTTTCCCCCTCCCTTTTTATTTGACCATTCATGACGGAAATATCTTCTAATTAGTAGATTAACACCTTAGCAGTTCACAATGGGTACTCGGACCGATACATAGTATTCACATGACGTCACCGACCCCCACCTATCGACCCACCATTTTGTGGGGCAAACGACCAGCGAGACAACCCAAGCAAATGCTGAGGAGCGCTCGCGTTGCTTACAACAAGTTACTTTGATTCATTCATTCCGGATTTTCACGAACCGCTTCACAATGGTGCACACGTGTGCCGTTCACGGGTGCAAAATTGGGCAAAACAAGATGTAAAGTCAGTGAATACTATGTATAGTTTTCAAACTGGATTCGGGTTCGAATTTCCCACGCCCTTTCTGCGGATGTGACGTCATGTGCGCGGTGTACGTGAAGAAGGGTATGTGCGGTTTAATTTTTCATCAGCAGGTGGCAAGTGTCACTTTTGAGTTTTTGGCCGGACGCCAGTGAAATATATAAAGTGGTAATAATTCAGACCAGGAGATGATCGATTTGATTTGCGGCTTCATGTTAATGGCGTGATGTCATCGAAGAACGATTGTCTTATTTTTGTAAACATTTCTCCTTCCTCCCGTTTCGTTCTTCTGTTATTCTCCTCGTCGTCTCGAAGGGATTTTGACCTATTACTAAAACTGCTTTAAATTAATTTTTTGGGGAAAAAAGGCTATTTCAGCACACAATTAATTTTACTTAATGACATTAAAAGACTTAGTATTACCATACTTTGTGATTGCATTTGACCAGGAGAGCGAGCAAATCACGTGGAAAAAGATATATTGTACAAAATTGTTGTGAGCAGAAATATACCACCAAAACACGGCTGGCTGTTCTTTGACTCATGCTTCTGCTTACTGCTGATTACCGTCCAATAACTTGACGCAATCCTTCACGGGCACAAGGGCAAATCCAGCAGAGCAATAAAAGAAACATAATGAAATCATTCATCTTCCATAGGAGAATACATCTCATCGGATTTCTCAGTTTGAGACGCTTCTTTTAAATAAAATGAAAGCGGGATGATAATTGAGAGTGTGTGTCACCAGAGCTTTATGCTATCCATTATTTGGCTAATCGGTTAGTCCATGGACAAAGCCTTCAAATAATTGATTAGTCGGATAATATGAAAGAGCAATGTGAAGGAGAGGAAATTTTCAACAATTTCGGTAACAAGAGAAACTGTTTGTGACCGATTTAAAAGTGTTGGCGAACATCTTTGCGACCTTGAACGCAATTACTCGATTGCTTGGTGACGTTGTCGATAAGGCTGTGTATCGATTCTAATTTCCTCAAACTATTTGATTTCAATTCACAAGAGTTCAGTTGAATTCGTTTTTTTCCCAATTTGTTTCCCTTCACTTCAATCAGATATGGTTTAATTATCAATTCTTCTTAAATATCAAAGACATTATAAAAACTCCAAAAACATTAAATTTCAAATTAAATTTCTAGTGATACACCGATATGTTTTTTTCAGGGCCATTATCGATATTGATTATTAGTAGTTAAGGACTCCGATAACTGACATTTGGAGGCGATATTCCTTTTCACTAAAAGGAAAAATATTGGCATAAAAAAAAATACAACAAAAAAAAGTCCAGCTCTTAATTTTTGGGGAATTTTAAAACATATATTTCTTGAACAACTTTTAGAGTTCATAAAATATTGGAGTTAAAAAAATAAAATAAAAATCTTAGTCAATAGAAATCTTTGTCTTAAAAATCTAACGAAAAGTTCCGGGATCTCCCATGGGCAATCGCATGTTTTCAAAACTTAAATAAAAACTTAAACAATTGTTTTCTACAGTAAATAAATTGTTCAAAAATTTCAAAATATCCGAAGTATTAATTTTTTTTACGTATCTTAGTTTTTATTTCAAACAAAAACAGAAGGTGCAGAGTTCCCAGGGTCAGCAGCATCTCTGAAAATTAAAAAAATTATATATATATATATATATATTATTTTTTTTAATGGATCTATTATCGGCCACATGATTTTTCAAATTGACCGATGCCGAGATTTGTCAAAATGCTGAAAATTGGCCGATAATTGGTCTATCCCTAAAAATTTTGCGGAGGCAGTCTCTGGTTAAATGATTTAATTTATTAATGAGAGTAACATGCCTTAAATGTTACACAGCCATCGACATCAGCAAGGATGAGATGAACATATTTTTATAATCTAATTCTCTCATTTTAAACATAAATTAAAAAAAATCGGAACTGTCTTAAAAATCTTCAACAACTATTCAAATCAAATACCTCTGCAGCCGAGGTAGTCTTCATTGACTTGGATCATGAACTCGCCGTAAACGTCTCGAAACAAGCCGCTGTACACCCAATCGGACACAAACCTGATAAAAGAGATGACGCACGATTCCAGACAATCAACGGGGAAAATTTTTCAGAGACACCACGACGATGGCAAGCGCTGACCTGGTGTACGGCTCACAGCTGCTCTTGAGGAGGGACAGCAGCACCGGGTAGTTCTCGTTGCTGCAGTTGTTCTGGGCTTCGTTGTACAGGTGGGAGAGCAGCTTCACGCCCTGAAAGCAACGCCGAGCGCCTTTGAGCCTTGGGAAAAATCCGCACGAGAGCCAACATGTCGCTCGCTCGCAGATGAAACGCCATTTACCGCAGGGAAGGCGGCCCGGTCGCCGCCCGGAGGCCCGTCCACGCCGCACACTTCTGACAGGTACCTGAGATGAAAGCAAGAGCGGCTCGTTAACATCCGCTCGCACGGGCAACGAAAAGACGAGGTCAGAATTTCACCTGAGCTGCTGTCCGACTTTGCGGAAGAGGAAGCCGATGGTCAGCAGGCTGAGTGTGGGAGGCGTGCTGAGAACACAAGCTCTGTAGTAATGCAAGTACTTCCTCAGACCGCCTGTGAACGCCTTCGAAACACACGCGAACATTGTTGTATGGCACGTTCTTAAACGTTACATGGAGTCATCAGGCTGATAAAGGCAACAGCCATTGGCTGATATTAGTGACGGTTATGATGACACAGCAAAAATAGCACCTCTCTTGAAATATTTGAGTAAATACAATAAGCTTTTTTTTTTTTTCATTGAACACAATCTATTTTGTTTTTAAACAAAATTCAGTACAGAAGAAACAAGTATCATGTTCAGTTTAAATAAACAAATGTTGACATTCTTCTCTCCTCTTAGTTAGTCACAGTACCACATTCACCGAAAAGCAATTTTTTCAAAGACGGACTTTTATTTTTTAAGTGGAAGTCAACCTTAAACATTTCTTGACAATAATGTTAGATGTGACGTCACTAGACTAAATATGACATTCTGATTAATATTACATTTGTGGAATATGACTTAAATGTAATAAAATGCAGCCATTTTTGTCTATTTTAGGGGGCGGCCATTTTGCCACTTGTTGTGGACTGAAGATGACATCACAGTTGCTCAGGGCTCAGGCAACAACCAATCACAGCTCACCTGTTTTCTGAAGCTGAGCTGTGATTTGTTTGCGATGAACAGAAACAAATAGGTTTCGACTTTACAAATTTACATTTATGAATATAAAACTTAGCAAGATATGTTAAAAGATTAATCAAATAATACTCTTTTTTAAATGAATTGTCATAGTTAAAAAATAAACATTCTGTAAGGAAAACTCAAAATTACAAAAGATATTGTCAGGTAACAACTAATCACAGCTCATCTGTTTTCTGAAGCTGAGCTGTGATTGGTTGTCACCTGAGCCTTGAGCAACTGTGATGTTATCTTCAGTTGACAGCAGGTGGCAAAATGGCCGCCCCAACAATATATTTTGTAATTTTGAGCTTTCCTTACAGAATGTTTTTGGGGGGGAATTTTTGAACTATGACAATCCATTTGAAAAATAATATTATTTGATTAATCTTTTTATATATCTTGCTGAGTTTTATATTCATAAGTGTAAATTTGTAAAGTCAAAACCTATTTTTTTCCCTCTGTTTAAGAAGTATAGTCCATCTCTACTTCTAAAAATAAGACGGATGTCAAGACTTTAACATTGTGTTCTCATTTTGGTGTTTTTAATATTTCTTAGTTTAAGATGCCTGGCATTTTTTTTCCATCTTCTTTTACTGTTATTGTGAGATTGTTGTGTATGTTTGCCATGTTTTGGCTTTTGATTTCAATTTGTTAAATAAGGCAATAAAAAAAAAGAAGATGTATAAACATGCCTGGATTTTGCTGCTTAACTCATATTCCACTAAAGACATTATCAACCAGAATACCATAATTAGACTAATGGGGCTGCTTAGAACATATTTCAGTCAAAAACATTTTTGGGGGTTGACTTCCCCTTTAAGAACAATTCGCATTAATCTGAGCAAAATGGCATCTGTTTTTGCAGTACCTTGCCTTGCTCCCTCCCTCCTCCTCCCCATCCATTACTCACCAAGGAGGAGGGAGGAAAAAAAAAAGTGAATTGGAGGTAATTAATTCAGAGGCAGCTCATTTAGCAACTCTGCAAGCGGCGCACCACAATGAACGAGTTTGTGGAGCGGCACAAGATGGCGCGCTCAACTAAGTGGCACTGTACTTACTGTTGGACAGACAAATTTGGGTTACGTTGTGGCCGTAAAGCGAAGATGCCTTGTATTCATATTAGTTGTTATTGTGTGTGTATTCACTACTAGAGCCATTTTCAGTGCTCCCTTTAGTGGTACGTCAGACATTATAATTCACTTTTACATGATTTATTTTTTATTTTTTGCATTTCAAGCCCTGTTTATAGTTACGCCGACTGTACGTACAGTGTTGGGAAAACGAAGCTTCATGAAGCCCTTGCAATATATTTTTTACTCCTCTAGATGGTGGTGTTGGTTTAAATATAAAAGCTAGTTTAATGGAAATTGATTACATTTCCACTGAATCTTTAAATCAAGTAAAAAATTAATAAATGATGTGCTTCATGAAGCTTAATTTGTCCATCACTACATGACGGTGGTACTTGAAGAGCTAATTTGGCCTAGAAGAAGAAGACATTTTACAACTGCTTGAAAGATGTCAAAACAACACCACCCAAAAAATAAATAATAATTTTGCAATGAAGTGTTCTATTTGCATATTTCAATGCAGATGACGGAGAATGCGCATTTAAAAACAAATCTGTAATTCTTGATTACTAATCACAAACAGCACTGCATTGACATGTTTCGGTAAGCTTAAATGATTCTATTTGTATCAATTTATTATGGCAGAACAGAGTTAATTAAAAAGCTTGTTTTCCCACAACTTAATGTTCAATTAAATCTTACTCCAACAATCTTGTTGACAATTACATGAAGTGCCCTGTCTTGGCCAGTGGAGTCTTATGCAAATTGGGTTAATTTAAACATGAGAAATGACTCAACGCGCTCATGTGTGCGACTGCACTCAACTTTTCGGTTTGCTGTCTTAATGTTAAATGTTTTTATTTCTGCTGCTGGATGGGACTGACAAAATATTTTGGATTGACATCTGGTCGGTCTGGCCACCTGGCAAACAGGGCGGATGCCCGGCGGGCCGGCCTCTTTTGGGGCCGATGCAGTGCGTTTCAATGATTGTTTTCCTACATTCCCATTTCGAATATAGGTAGCAAACTGAATCATCATCAATAAACATTAGTGGTAGAACTACATGATGTTAGGCCCCGGTGGGCCCAAGTCAAAATGCCAGGGCCGATTTTATTGTGTCAGTCCAGCCCTTAACACAATATAGTTTTGGAATTTTCATTTTATTTCGTTTTTATTTATTTTTATTTTGTTTTTTTTAATTTGGTTAGTTTTAATTAGTTTTCAGGGTGATTCTGTCAGTTTTTATTAGTTTTAGTTATTTAACTCATTCACTGCCATTGACGGCTAAAGACGTCAACAAGAGTATGAAAACCTAGAAAAAAAATTTTTGGGGTACATTTAGAACAGATATAAAATTTGTGATTAATCGTGAGTTAACTAGTGAAGTCATGGGATTAATTATGAAAAAATCCAAATTTTTAATATTTTTTTAGTAAAACAAACGTTTTTTTAAATTCTTTCTTTCTTTTTTAATCTTTTTTTTTAAAGATAAGATTATTAAAAACTAAGGGTGTCTGGCGATGATTTTTTTAAAATCATAATTAATAGCATGACTTCACTAGTTAACTCACGATTAATCACAAATTTTATATCTGTTCTAAATGTACAATAATAATAAAAATTATAGGTTTTCATACTCTTGTTAACAAAAGTGGGAAAAATGTTAAACTAATAGAAATAGTTCAAATGAATTTTTTACCTCTATAGCCGTCAATGGCAGTGAATGAGTTTAAAAAAAAGAAGCTTAGTTTTAGTTAGTTTCACTATTAATTTTCTTTTTTTCTTTTTTTTACCATGGTAAAATGAGAAAAATAACTAGTTATTTGAAAAAGCAGGCGAGGTGAGCCATTGGGGCCAAAAGTCAAGCAAGCAAAATTGTCGCCTAGGAGCGACGTCATCTGAAGGTGCTTTTCTATTGGCTGCTGCTAGATGACATCACTTCTGTGTGACACACTTTCAAACATCCATATTCCGGTTAAATAAATATACTTAAAAACACATTTAAATTCATCCCCAAAGGCTCATGCATTAAATTACCAAAGACTATTTTGCTAAAATTATAGTTAGTTTTGTAAACATAAAATCTAGTTTGTTAGTTTAAGTTTTCTTTTATTGAGTTAACAAAACCGTTTTAGTGTTTTCGTCAACTAAAAGAACCTTGCACATAACCCAGTCAGCAAACCATGTGACAACATACCTGGAAGACCAGGCCCTTCTTTTCAGGGCTCTGCAGCGAGAAGCGGCTGAGCCTCAGGTAGTCGGTGCCGTACTGGGCCAGCTCCCCCAAAAGACGAGACACGCTTTCCGGCGAGGCTCCCGACACGCACACGCCGGGGCGGACGTCGAACTGAACGCTCTTGAGAAGACGATCCACAAACAATACAGAAGCCTGTTCAGACTAATAATGTTTCATAAGCCGTCTGTATAGAAGAGATCACATTTCCCGCAGCGTCACGTCCATTGCGATTTGTGCGTTATTAAAATACGAGAGTGGCTCTTTGGTGTTTGTTGTCCTTCTTATGGATTTTTTTTTTATGAGATGTTGCTGGCCAGCACTCTTCTGGGAGACACAATATGGTGCAATGCAATTTTGCTCAACACAGCAACTGCGCGAGTTTACGTGACAGCGTTGAGCGCAGCTGCCTACATGTTATCGTGCTATGAGACAAAAGGCGACGTAAAAATAAATAACTCTCATCTTCTGGACGGAGGTATATAAAATCTTTATGGGGGAAGCAAAAAAAAAAAAAAAAAGAAGCTCCCTGGTGATTACATTTTTTCTGTAATGAGTTGAATTTTTAATGGCATATTTTATACGCTTGTGCTTTCTGCTGTTCATGGAATAACTTAGCAGTGCAAATATCAATTCAAGACCCCAAAGATGAGAAAAAAGGGGACAAACAAAATGGGATCTTCCAAAATAAGCGGCTGTCTGGATAAATGTTTGTATGACATCATTTGCATATTTTGTTCAAAGCAGATATGATCTCAAAGATTTGTTTTTCACCATTTGCTAAGATCTAAGGAAGCGACAATTATTATCTAAATATTACGGAAACACAAACATCCTTAGGAGTACCAACCAACCCAATCACAAAAAGAGAAATCCAAGTTTGTTTGCTCAAAAACAGCAAGAAAAAATACAAACGCTTTGTTCTAAACTACTGCAAACATCCAATTGTTTATTACACTCGCAGTGTCAGTGATGATCAATTGCCGGTCCAAACCACACTCTAAGTGGCCCATAGATGAATTGAAAAATACAATTTAAATTAAAAAAATCTTGACAAATTCATCAAAAAACACTGATAAATGTTTGCTATATATTTTCCCCGGATACTTGCAAATTGTAATATCACCATTAACCACTAGATGGCAGACATGGCTTCGTTTTGGGTCTTATACTGCCCTATACTATGTGGATTCGTAATGTTCAATAATATAAAAATTTTGAGGGAGTTGATTTTTGTAAAAAAATAAAAGCACACAGTTATTGCACTTAATCTTGGTGTTTTTTGTCATCCTTGGATCTTCATTTTAATGCAAGAGAGTTTTTTTGCACTGGGGGAAAAAAATATCATATTTTGTCATTAGCTTCAAACCCTTTGTTGGTGAATAGTGAATCTTTTATGCATGTATTAATGAGAAATATTATGAAAAATGAACTACATTAAGAGCACGTATTTTTTCTATATCCAAAATTGCATTACACCTGGTTATTAAGTATTTGGCCTTATGTGGCCGGGAGTGAAATAGTACTGATGAAAAATTATGCTCCCCTCCAGCATTTAAATTGCCCATCCCTGATCTATGTGTTTATCAGATACAATAACAAAACAATCAGGTTCCAAATAAAGGCCAGCTGAAATGAATTGAACAGGCCTTCGCCCTTTTCATGAAAAATCCTCAAAATGATTGTCGAACTTTGATACATGCTCCACCCATATTACACGACGTAGGCTAAAAAGCTTTACAATTTAGCATCAGCCACCTGTTAAGGATAATTGCACTTAATTGGGGCCTATTCCCACAAATTCCTGACGACAGAATTGTTCAAGTACGAGCCTGGAATTCACGCAAAATGGCTGTTGGAAATCAAAATGGATGACTTCCTGATCCATTTTGGGCATGGGTACTTGAGATATTGTTTGGGATTCTGTTATGATAGACATGACCAATGAAAGTCATGTCAATCAGTCAAACTGGTGTCTGTTTTTTTCTTTTTCTTTTCTAACTCACAGCATGCACTGATTCTGGGTTCTGGACCTTCAAAATGAAAAGTTGATTAATTTGTCGTAAAAGAGCCAATAGGTCTTATACGGTGCCTGCTTCAAATTCAAAACATCCCCCCACCCCCCATTGCATCACTTAGATACTAACAGATGAGCGTGAGAGGGTTGTACCTGGTTGAGAGGAAAGGTGGTGGACGCCACGCCTACCAGCACGTTCAGGAGGTCGCCCACCAGCTCACCCTGAGAGTCGACGGGCAGCGGGAGGAGCGGGGAGGGCACGCTGCCGTTGACCACCCTCATCTCGCCCTCCCACAGGCGGTAGAGCTGGTCGAAGGACTCTCTGCCACTCTCGCTCAAGTACAGAGATTCTCTCCTGCCGGGCGGCCTAGTCACACACGCGTTTGGTAAATGATTGCATCTTACGTCAGATGCTTTAAGACGTAAACCTCACCAGCCGACAGACTCCCAGCAGCAGCGCACGCCGGGTTCGAACGTCCGCAGAGCCTCCCACACATCCAACTCTGGACCGGGGCTGGGCTCCGACTGAGAGTCCGGCGTCAGGTTGGAGGCAGACTGGAAGCCTTCATCGTCAGACTGATCCAAACAAGGCGGTACCTGCAGCAGACATCACAAGGCGTTTGACTCCCTTTTCGGGGTCTTAGGACCATTTGGTCTATTCCACTGAAGAAAATAAATAACTCCACAACTACTACTGCTGGAAACAAACCAAAAACAAAACAATTGTACATAAGTATTTATATAATTCTATATTATATTTTATTTAAATAATTTATTGATATATATATATATATATATATATATATATATATATATATATATATATATATATATATATATATATTACAGATTTTTTTTAATCACTAGGGATATATATATATATATATATATATATACATATTACGGGTGTCAGGCGATAATTTTTTTAAAATGACTTCAATAACTCACGGTTAATCGCAACTTTTATACCTGTTTTAAATGTACATTAAAAACAAAAAAAATCCCTATTTTTCATATGGTTGCATCTTTTAGTCATTGATATAGTAATTTCATAATAATTCATAAAATTTAGTTAAAAGTAAAAATATGTAATTACTGTAAGAAACTAGTGTGATACTGATTTATGTTGGTTATTTTTCTGCCACTAGATGGCATAATTGCGTTTGTAAGACGTTTCTTTTCATATTAAGAACTAACTAATCTTTCACATGAAACAATTTGTGAAATTTTGCACATTTTCAAAATTGTAAAATACAATTTCAACAGTCTCCATAAATATATGCATCATTATTAAATGCATTACTACTAAATTTCGACGTGGATGTGTCTGCTGCATTGCGACTGGAAAAAACCCCAGTGCAGGCTTTCAAAGTCATTAATTGTGCGTTAAAAAAATTAATGGCGTTAAAGGAACTTGAAATTAACTCAAAACTAACGCACACATTTTGACAACAAAAGCACAAAAACAGATTTACCCTGATGGAGAGTCCAGTTACATCCACATTGCAGGGCACAGGAGGAAGGTCCAGTCTGATATCCAGGTCTGAGGTTCGAGTGTGCTGCAAGGCTCCGAACAAGCTCAGCCTGGTCTCCTTCTCAAATTTCTCCTCCGCGTCCATTTTAGTCCTGAGAGTCATCAAGCCTTCACCAGGTTGAGCGTCCATCAACCTCTGAGTTCCACACAAGCGCTCCACGGACGCCCACTCCTCCCCGCACACCAGCCCCCAGGCGCGAGCCTCCAGCCTCTGCAGCTCCTCGCTCTGGTAAGGCCAAGGTGCGGGCCTCCGCAGCACGGGTCTCTCCCGCCTCATGTAGTCCCGACTGAAGGAGGGCGGCGGCGGGAGCGAGGAGCCGGCCAGGTGCACAAGGAGCTCCAGGACGGATTCCACCTCATTCAGGCCCGAGGCGGCCCCTTCCGGAAGCTTCTCCAGCAGCTCCTCCAGCCTCTCAGCCTCCTCCCGGCAGCCCGCCACCCTCAGGTCAAAACATATCATCAGGACTCTGTTCCTCGGTGGCGAGATTGCCGTGGGAGAGGCGGCGGGTGCTTTGGCGCCATCTTGGAAAAGCTTGGACAGCAGGGCGCCGTAGGCTCGCCTCTTCAGAGCTTTGCGGAAGCCTTCTCTGGAGACGCCTCCCAGGGCCCGACGCTTCCACGACACCCCAGCCAGGCTGCTGTCACACAGGGCGGCCAGCAGATCTGTGATGCTGGAGCTGCTATTGGGGCCGGACTTGATGGGATGTTGAGTGCTCGGGTACATGATGGCCCTTCTTCCTCCAGCCTGGATGACAGGAAAGAAAATGACATACTAAATAACTAGTGTAATAATAATATATCAAAACAATAGCAATAAAGAACAATAAATAATAAATACCTGGTTCTCCTGCAGTGCATGCCTTGGCCTGTGGAACATGAATGAAGTCTCCACTGGCCAGTACGAGGGAGAGAGGATGCTGAAATTGTAATGACCACATTCATCAAAATTCTACATCCAACACCCCATGACAAGATGAAAAATGATTTGGGGATTTTGTTTTTTGCCAATAAAACAATGCGAAATCCCACATTTAAAGTATTTAGGGCATCTGTTCAATACTTTATGATGCATCTTTGGCAGCTAGCTGTAGGTACCGTTAGCTAAACTAGCCGAAATCAAAACATGAGGTTAGCAACACATAAGCATAAATTCCGAGTGAATTAGGCGATGTAATATAATTTGTTTACCCTCACAATGTAGATTGTTGTCGGTTCATTCTGCAGGGAGTATCATTTGCTTCGATATTCCCTGCAGCATGCTAGCACATGCTAACAATTATTATTAGCATCACACGTCAATCTTTTAGCTATCCTTAGGTTCAAGAGCGTCCCATTACCAACCCGGTAACAGTCCCCGTTCTCAGTGTCGAAACTATCATTTATTATTTGGGCTTCTTGCTCTTGAGTATGAAAGGAAAATTACGTATTTATTGTATATATCTAATGGCTAGCCTATCCTGTCATTCAGATCGTCCATTCTGCAAGTCTCAACACGGAGGTTGGGAAGGGAAGCCAAGGGGCGCGCCTCATTGAAAGTGATTGGACAACAAAAAGTCACGCTGGCTTCGATTGGCTGAATTCTTGCATAGTCCACACTGATTGGTCAATTGCGTCAGTCGTATACCCCGCTTTGGCAACGATGCATTCAGGTGTAGTCAAAAAAATTGTAGACTTGCAAACTCCGTTGAAATACTTTGCGTGGATTAATATAAATATATAAATATATAAATATAAATTAATATATATATATATAAATATAAATTTATATATAAAAATATATATTTATATATATATATATATATTAATATATATATATGAATATATATATATGAATATATAATTATATATATATATATATGAATATACATATATTTATATATATATATATATATTAATATATATATATTTATATATATATGAAATATGCAATCATAAGAGACTACTGCAAGCTGACTCATGAAAGAAACTAAGTCTAATCGGATTAAAATGCAAGCATCTGAACATGCATTTATATATTATTCATCTAACGAGACTGAGTTGCCTCACTCTTCCCCAAAGGTAGCCCTCAAAATCAGAGAAATGTCTAATTAGAGCGTTTGGAAGCAGGTGGAGGTGAAAGGCTGCCAGCTGGTAAACAAGCGTCCTGTGCAGAAGGAGAGGCTGCATGTTGAGAGGGAAGCGTTGAAGGAAGGAGGCTGTCTGTAATTGTCCTCATTTGCACTGAAAAACTTTGAAAGTAACTGGAATTATGTGCGACTTGAGTGTTCAGGTCACTGGGATTTCAGTGGGGAACTTACTTGATTGAATCCACCTCATAATACCTTCGCAATCATGCAAATTATTGAGAGCGTCAATATTATATAAAAGCGCAACATAACAACATACAGCTGTGACATGTACATCAACTGGAGAAGTCCAGAATCAATATTTATCTATTAACAAAACAGGGCACATATTTCAGCCCATAGTCATTGTCTTATGTTGTAATGTATAAAAAAAGAAATACAAATCAGCCGATATTTGCCGATTTTAAAAGAGCTAACACCGTCCGATTGATCGGTCGAGCCCAAGTAACAAGTTTTGCGTTGACCAACCAACGAGAAGAATCCCTGACCTCTTCAAAAGTGTGCGCCGATGCGTCAGCGATCCTCTTGCAGGCGCTCGTGCTTGTTAGGAAGTCAATACGAGGCAATTTCGGCCCCTCATCTTTCTTTATTCCCATTTCATGCTTAGCTGTCAGCGCCTAATTAATGTTTTCGCAGTCATTCGTCAACCTTCACCGGGGACGACAGGGATGCCGGGCGGCTATTTATATTCTCAACTCATTTCTCCAAGCTTTGTTTTATTAGACCGCCTCATGTGCTTTATGAAGACTGACAATATTATTGGAGGCAGCTGTGCTCAAAATATGAGAAGAATACAAGTGGGAGGTAAATAAACATGTCAAGTTTCAACACCTGGCCTTGTAAAATGGACAAGCAGGGATTCTAAAATGGTGGTGTGCATCCCCACAGAGAACTCCCTGGAGTGTGTGCGAGCTATTTTGCTATTTTTCCCAAACAAATGGGAGTTGTCTGCATGCCGAAAATCAAACAAGATTTAAAAAATTTGGATAGAAAAAAAAAAAATCAGCAAACAGGTGAATCCGCATATGCTGAACCATGAGTATGCGGGGTGTTCCACTGCAGTAGAGGAAACATGATTACAAATAAATGTTAATGAAAAATTTAAAAAAGAAAATAAATCAAGGGGCCACTCAGAGAGGAGGCCCATGCGGCCCGTGAGCTGCGAGTTGCCAGCTGCCCATCCCTTGTATATATTACCAAGGTTCTGCTGCATCATAAAGTGACTCTCTTTTTATCTGAATCAAATTATTCTCCACTTATTATTTCTGCAAGTCCAGCTTGCGCGCGTTGGCTCCTGCGTGAAGCCGAGGCGCTGGAATGAGCTGTATAAATACCAGTTAACTTGAAAAAGAAATTGGCCGTGTGGCAAATACGAGTGGGAAGCCCAAGGTGATTGTGAATCATGCAATATGCATGGGAGGAGAAACTTCCAATTGAAGCCAATCACTATTGTAAAAGTGAAGAGAAACACAGGGCCATATGAAGGACATATTGGCCTCCAAGTTTATTCACACAGGAGCGCATGATGAAATCTGGCTGTAAGAGCTCCATCCACACACACACGCACGCACGCACGCGCACACACGCACACACGCACACAATGCCGCATTGATTAAATTGAATGAACACAAGCAGATCAGGTACAAGATCCCAAGCCGCTTAGACCGCAGCACTTCTTTCACAATAAGACAACATTCAATTAGACTAGAAAAAATGACTCAACACAACAGCTTTTTTCTTTTCTTTTCTTTTCTTTTTCTTCCAGGACTCAATGCATAGGAGTATACAGTCAGAATACAGTATTTCAACATGTTTTACAAAGATTGATACAGTATAGGAAACAAGAAATCATAAAAAATAATAACTGCACAGCAGTAAGAAAGGTCATTTGTGGAGTAATAGCTAGAAGTCATTTATCGCACACACTGTGGAATAGCCAAGAAAACACAGGGTGGAAAATAAACACGACTGGTACAATTTTGCGCTCTACTCATTAGTCTACAGAAGAAAACCCGCCCCCTGCACCACCCCACTTGTTTGGATTTACTCAGGAATGTTAAACATTTGAACGGGAAAATCCAAATTTGGCTTCTTCTTTTTTTTTTTTTTGGCCTACAAAGCTCACACTACAGACACTCAAAAGAAACATATCACCACTGCCACCGTCAAAGAAATCACCATGAAATATAGTCAGCCTATTGGCAGTCGGGGTGGGATACGCTATTGATACCAGCATTAAATATCCGATATCAATTCGGTATATACTGTCAGCAACACGTAACTTACACACTGGTAGATACGATTATGTACCGAAAATGTTTTTCTTCCAATATTGCAGTGATTCTCAAAGTATGCTACACACGCTCCTGGCATACGCAAAATAATCAGATTTAGTTTTAAATTCAATATATTGGAAATTAGCCATGTTTGGTACCAACATATTTATTTGGATATGTTTTGGTCCACGAGCTTCCATAGCCGTTTATTTTATTTGTTTTTGTAAAAAAGAAAAATTGAAAAAAAATGCCGGACGAGCCCCCCAAAACGAAAACAAACAAATAAAAGGCCACGAAAGATCGTCATCACCATTCCAAGGTAAACATTTTTAAAAACGTTTTTCAGGTTTTGACACGGTACTCACCGAGTACCAATAGAGATGGGTGTGTACCAATACTGGTATCAGAGGCATCTGGTTATCATGTAGATTTTCAATACCAGCTACCAATACTTAAGGCAAAAAAATAAAATAATAAATTGACATTCAGTAAGTCCTCCTTGACAGTAGTTGGCGCTACACTGCAGCTGTTTGACACATCAGCGAACCAACATCTGCGTCAGAAAGAAAGGTCTTTGTTCACGATTTTTTGGGTCATTGTGATCAATGAAATCTTATATATCAAAGTACAAGAGGTATCAGTATTGGTAAAGTACTCAAATGTGAATACTCATGCAGGTATCAGTCTGAAAAAAGGTGGTATCAAACATCCCTACCTCAAGTACTTTTGATATATAAAATTTAATTTAACATAAGAAAAAAAAACTTTTTGTACCGCTTAAGTCTGAGATGCTACTTGATCATGTTGAAGTTTCTATTTAGGTGTAAAACTTTTGCGAACCACTGCAATAAATGAAATATTGCTGTATCGTGATACTATCAGTAAAATATCGCAATTCCCACCCCTAATTGGCACACACACGCACGCGCACACACTGCGGCAGCAGGGCATCCATATAGCATTTTAGACAGCACACACAACATCACAAGTCCAAATACATTGCTGTGTCTATAGCACTATCGTCATCATAGGTTACCGAGAGAATAATTTAGAAACATTATATGTATCATCCTGTTCAATAAGGCACATTTTTGGTCAAAGAAAGGCTCTGAAAGAAGCTTCTTGCATCGACTCTGCCAGTGAGAAGAGTCAACAGAGTCCCCCCCCTGATGCCATCAGATAGAGTGTGTGTGTGTGTGTGGGGGGGGGGGGGTAGGTTAGGTGGGCAGGGCCAAGTGCTGCTGTTCTGAATGTTAGGGCGTGCTGAGACAGCAAGGCGGGACAGGTAGGCTTGAGGTCCGTGCACACCAGCCCCCCCAACCCTCGCAAAGGCAAGGTTTAACATTCTCAGAGGTCTGTGGAGCTTGTTAGTCTCCACAGCTACACACAACCATCATCTCGTTCCAACATGATCATAGACAGGCCAATACACACGAGGTGCACACACAACCGTGGTCAGATGCACATACAACCATGGTAAGGTACATACACAACCATGGTAAGGTACACACACAGCCATGGCAAGGTATATACACATACAACCATGATCAGGTACACACACAACCACGCACTGAGGTACACGCACATTCGTTGTCTGACACACAGACTACCACGGTAAAGTATACACACAACCGTGGTCAGGTGCACATACAACCATGGTAAGGTACATACACAACCATGGTCAGGTACATACACAACCATGGTCAGGTACATACACAACCATGGTCAGACACATACACAACCATGGTAGGGTATAGACACAAATATGATCAGGCACACACACAACCATGGCAAAGTACACACACAGCCATGACAAGGTACACACACACACACACACACACACACACACACACACACACACACACACACACACACACACAAAACCATGATCAGGTACACACACAACCATGTTATGGTACATACACAACCATGGCGAGGTACACAGACCACCACGGTAAGTTATACACCCAACCATGATCAGGTACACACAAAACCGCGGTGAGGTACACACACAACCATGGTCAGGTGGACAGGCAACAACGGTAAGGCATACACACAATCATGATCAGGTACATACACAACCATGGGTAGGTATAGACACAAACATGATCAGGCATACACACAACCATGGTAAGGTACACACACAACCATGGTCAGGTACACAGACCACCACGGTAAGGTATACACACCACCATGGTCAGGTACATACAAACCTATGGAGAAGTACACACACGCAGCATGGTAAGGTGCAGACAAAACCACGGAAAGGTGGACGCTTAACCACATATGAGGTACACACACATTCATTGTCAGATACACATAGAACTATTGTAAGGTATACAGCAAGCAGAGTTGGGATACATACACAACCATGGGAAGGTCTACACAATTATGATCCGGTGCATATGCACAACCACGGTGAGGTACACACACAACCAAGGTCAGGTGCATACCCTAACTTTTTTAAGGTATATACACAACCGTGATCAGATACACTCACGCATGAGCAAAACCTAGTCAGGTATAACCATGGTATGATGCCCACACACACGAGCACAATTGTAAAAAGGTGCACACACAACCATGGCACACACTCAACCGTTATCATGTACTCGTACAAGAATGGTCAGGTCCTCAAAGACATCATCATCATCGGCCTCCATTTTCCAGATGAAGAAAAGTCACAACGACTGGCCCCACCCTGCTTTCACACAATAATCTAAAAAACGTTGATTTAACGAATATTTACAAGCCATTTTGTTCATTATGTACCGCGTTAAGTAGCAACTGCATACCTGGCAGATTATTGACAGCAATCAGCAAAGGGCTATTACATAGCTTCAAGAGGCAAGATGCTTGATGAATATTTGGACAACAGATATACATACAAAAGAATGGCACAGGATCATCTTAATACTAATCAAATACAAACATACTGACTATTATTCTATTGCTGAACTGCTACCATAGGCGGATATGATTTATGAGCCTTTTCTCGCCAGAGTTTAGCAGGATTTGCCTGGAATGGTAGAAAAATGGATATTGGTGACCTTTTCAAGAAAATAAAAAGGTTCTTTTGTCATTACATGAGAGTGTATTGACAAAATAATTACACATTTGGAAAGCCTCTAACAGGACCTTTAATTTGATATGCGACATGATGTGGTTTGTTGCAATTAAATTTTTGACCTTACGACGAGTGAAACCCTACTAAATTCTGGTGGTATTTGGACGCTGATTGGATTTGATGGTAGCTCATTTCAGGGTTGATGTGAATGAAAATGTTAAGATAGCAGCAAAAAATAAAAAAATATATTAAGGAGAGAGAGATTGAAATGTTCTTCTGTGCTTTGTTTTTGAAGTGGAATGTACCATGGCACTGAACACTAAAGGGAGACAGTCTGTGCTGTTAGTGGCTTCCACAAAGCACGCACGGCTTCAAAAATAAACGACATAAAAAATATAGATACTGTCGAGCCGTCATTCATAAGAGCCTGTACATTGTCCTTGTGTGAGGACCCTTTGGCGAGGGCGCGAGCTCCTGTCAACGTGGGACGTAGGGTGGGGGTGGAGGGGGGGGGCATCGACAGGAAGCGGGCGCCTCTCGGCCCTCACGCCCGACTTTAGGCATCCCGTGTGCACGCATCCGCAAACGCTCCCACACGCGCACACATTAAAATCTCCTAACAAGTGGAATCATAAAAACACTATCCGCACCACTGCGTGATCCATTTAAAAAGTTTTTTGTTTCCTTATAAAGCTCTCTTTTTCAGCGATAAAGACAGATAAAAAAAAAATAGATCATACAATTCTCCGAAGGAAAAGAAATTGAACATCTGATTATCCCCTGCCACAGGGGCTTACTTCTTTCTCTCGCGTTGCGTGCTTGAGGTTTGGCAAGTAAGCTTTAAGGCGTACTTTTTTTTTTTTTTTTGACAGTCTAGCACATCAACTCGCTTTGCTCTCCGTATGCATTTCAATGATATGCCACACAGGAGAACATTATTATTATTATTATTAGAATATTGTCCCAGGGCAATAATGCACGCCACTGCCGTCTCTCTCTGATTTATCAAGCGGAAAACAAGAAGAAATAAGCCCCTGTAGTCACTGGCAGGATCCCACCGATGATCCCGCCCGTCTCCGTTTGCACGTTAGAGATCAGTCACTTTGTCTTCCAGGGCGGCTGCTATCTGCTGGAGCCGCCGGGTCAGCTGCTTACTCTGCGCCGCCGGGTCTTCGTCCAGGGATGAGATGATCTGGGAGGAGGTGGAGAGACGCCAAGTAAGAAAGTGAGCAGCCTTAACCACTTCGGACCCGCGGATGATTGCAGTGGACATGACATATCTAAACCAATGAAAACGCATCATTTGGATGATGTCAACACTTCTGGTTCACGATTGGACCTTAGCTAACCAATCACAATCCCAAGTTGATTTGCATGATGTTCATGTTAGAAATGTTACATAAGATAACCCCCCCCCCCCCCATGTTGTTCTTATGTGGGAAAAGGGGCAAAATCAAAAAAAAAATAAAATAAAGACCAGCGGAAAGAAGGGGCTAATAACAGTATACAGCTAAGGGCATTGGTTAAAAATAAAATAAAAATAATACATTATTACAATTAATTAGCTAAAAATACATTGAGCCTACATATTTTGCAGCATGAAAAAAAAAAAAGATTATTTCACAAGAGAAAATTAAAAATGTCATTTCTTTATATACATTTAATATTCCATATCACAATATTAAATACCCATATCACATATTTCTTTGATATCGTGTAGCCCTTGAAGATACATACCTGCATTTGAATTTTGATCACGATGTTGCCACAATCCAATTAACCTGTCCATTGGTGATTTTTACATTTAAAATTCAAGCTCGATCCTCGAGAGCCCCCTATCCAGCCCGTTTGCCATGTCTCTCTCCACTAACACACCTGATTCATGATCAGGCACGCTATCAGGCTTCTGCGAAGCTTGCTGATTAGCTGATCATTAGATTCAGCTGTGCTGCAGGAGGGAAACATGGAAAACTGTCTGGGTAGGGGGTCTCGAGGATCGAACTTGAGCACCCCTGCTCTGTTGCATATCTCGTTAAGCGCTTTCTCAACCAGTAGTCAGCCGACCACCAGGGGGCGACGCAGTGTTAAGTCTTCATTAAGCTAGGCAGGTGACATTAAACAAGTGAATAGCGTATGTGCTAAGTTAGCCCTGAGTAAATATTAAATTCGAGCTAAATTAGAATTTTTTCATTCCTCTCATTTCCAACGCATCCCTCCACCTTTCGAAATGTTAGTCTAGTCAACTTCAGTATTGTTTGTTAAAAAGTAGTACAATAATTAGTATAGTAATAATACAATTGCTAACTTGATGAATATCTGTGATTAACAATTGTGATTGATTACAATGTTGATAAAAAATTATTGTGACTAACATTTTGACCATAATCAGACATTTTAGAGCATTTTGACATTTTCAAGAGCCACAGGATATTGTGTTCAATGATTATGATTGACAAGTATACTTATCAATTATCTTTTTCAACAACTTTTTGATGCATAACTGTCATTAGATGGCATCGATACACCATTTTAAATGAGATCGGCACATATATTAAGGGTGTCAGGCGAATATATTTTTTTATGGTAATTAATCCCATGACTTCAAAGTTTAACTCACGATTAATTGCATATTTCATATCTGTTCTAAATGCACAATAAAATGTACAATGAAATATATTTTTCTAAGTTTTCATACTCTTATTAACATAAAAGTGGGGAAAAAAATTAAGAAATATGGCTGCACCTTTTAGTCATTGATGCAGAAACGTCATAATTCATCAAATTTAGTTAAAATTAAAAAGATTTAGTGTACTGTAAAAACTAGTGTGATATTGATTTGTGTTGAGGCCACTAGATGGCATAATTGCATTTGTAAGACAGTGACAGCTCAGTGCATTTTTCTTTTTTCATATTAAGAGCTATCTAAGCTTTAACATGAAGTAACTTTTAAAAAATTGTAAAATACAACCCCAGTCTCCAAAAGTTTATGCATTATTATTACTGCAAAATTTTGACGCGGACGTGTCTGGAATTCCCCCAGTTAAAGGAACTTTAAATTAACTCAAAATGAACGCACTAATTTCGCACCACTAATGTATATAGATAAACCGAATCTACCAAATGAAAGAAAAGACTCTCCTTTCACCCGAAAGGGAAAAAAGTTTGATTCTACCTTTTTCTGATCTTTTACAACCAGTAGTAGAAAAAAGTTTGGTTGCACAAATGGAGCCGCCGTTTCTGTCAGTGGACTCAAAATGTGCTGATCACATTTAAAATGGTGTATCGATGCCATCTACTGGCGGTTATGCATCAGTAAAGTTGTTGAAAAACATAATTGATAAGTATACTTGTCGGCGTTTTTGAAAGGCTGGAACCGATTAATGAATGACATTTCCATTCATCTAAATGGGGGAATACAAGAGTTTTGTGTTTTGAATGTGGTGACAGAACACATTCAACTACTATTAATGTGATGCTTTTTTCACCAGCTATTCATGATAACTGCTTGCTCGCACAACAAAACAACAAAAAATAAGCCAGAAATGAACTTTGCCCCCGACGCTCGGACTTCCTTCCAACTTTGTGTGCTCTGTCCAACACAACAGTCGGGAGCTCTAATTTAAATTTTAATCCTACTTCTTCATTAGCTTTTGTTGATTCCTCCTTTTTTGTGACCTCAAGTGGCAACACACAACGGACACTTTAAAACATAAGAAGAAGAAAAAAAATCAATTCCCCGGGAGCAATTTTCCAATTCACATCCTAGAGAAATGATTCCAATTAAAATTGCACGCAATCACTCGTCAGGCATGTCAAGCAAGGGGAGGTGGGCGGGGGGGAAAGTAATAACAAAAGCGGGCAGTGGTGCGTTGAGTGGAATAGACCGCCTTTGGGGCTCTTACCCCGTCGTAGTACTTGCTGGCGTACCGGTACAGCTGATGGAGAGCCACTTGTGTGTTCAGCTTGTCCGTGTGAGACTGCCGCAAAACAAAAAGACCACAGGAACAATCATAAGGCTTAACGAGGAGGGAACGTAAACTCGACTTCAGCTTTGGTACATAAATATGTGTACTTTTTCTTTTCTTTTTTTAAACCCACAACCGTCACACAATAAAAAACTGACAACATAACTTCAATCATTTAAAACAAAACGGTCTCGGAGCTAAACCTTGCGTGTTTTTCCCCGCCAGTATTAGCAGCGTAATCAAAAAGGAAAAATGAAGGCTGTGTGCGGGTGTCTTACCCGTGAGACCTCTGCCAGATGAGTGTTCATGTCCTGGTCACTGACGGGGACCATCTGTCTGATGCCCTTGTAATAACTGACGCACGCACACACACACACACACACACACAAGGCTCAGACTGTGAAAGACACGGACGGCAACATCTGCGACAGGAAATTGCTGACGGCGCTTACTCATCCACCATCTTCTTGTAGGTCGAGATCTCTTTTGCATAGAGAAGTTTGTTACTCGGGGAGTCCTGCGCATAAGAACAACGGCGGCGCCTTGACTTATGAATTCAGTTTGTTCCTTTGACATGTACATAACTCAAAATACTCGGATGTCAAATCAGTGAGGTTAACTGAAAATGTTATTCATTACAAAATAAATGACTCGACAGTATTGTACTTCATAAAAACATATAGTAATAACATAATAAAATAGAAAGGAAAGAATTGTTTTTATATTTCAATGCTTATTGACGTTGTGCTGCCTTTTTTCGGTGTGCTTTGGCCACCAGGGGGCAGTATAATACTTCACAACAGTCGTTTTTTTGTGCAGAAGATAAAGAATATATATGCCTATGGGTATTATTTTACTTGTCTGCATGTGGTGCTAAATGGTTATAACTACTTGTGCGTTAGCATTAAGCTAGCAGACTTTGGTAAGTTGGTGTGTTTAAATATACAATGTATAAATCTGCTACTTGTTGTGGAGTGACTTTTTTGTTCATAATTCAAGAAAACAACAAAAAATCGGCTGAGTGATGGCTTGTATCTCAAAAATCTTGCCACCTTTAAGTTGAGTTACCATTAACTTATTACAGTTAACTTATTACAGTGGATTGATTGCCTTTGTTTCACCTTTACCATCCATCTTGCTTTTGCATGCACATTATTCCTCTACATATTTACAGTTCACTCTTCACAAATTCACTTTGCATAATTTTTCCTGTGGAAACAATCCCCAGGTGAAAGAAAAAAAAAACCCACTTATTGGTGGTTTATGTGCCGTTTCTGAAATGCCCTAAGGTGCCACAAGATGACGCCAAAGTACTGTCTAAGCAGGAATTGGTGTCAAGGAAGTATGTTGAAGTGATTGTCAAAAAAATGTTTGCCGAAATACAATAATTTGTAAGGGTGATGTTCTGAGTATTGAAATATATAAAAGTGCTTTGGAATCATATTTAGCTGTTTAAATTATTTTAATATCTGCAATATTAAAAGTAAAAAAATAAATAAGTGGGGGTGGGGGAGTGCCAATTGCTGTGATTTTGCTCTCCACCTATGCAAACAGTAGGCTGTTCACTTAATAGCGTTTGTGCTCACCCGACTGAGCTTGTGCTCGGTCTTGGTGCAGGCGTCCATGAAGGTCTGCGCGATGACGGAGAGCGAGGCGTCCACCACCTCCGACACGTGGACGTCGAAGATGAAGTGAGGGTTCTTCAGGATGTTCACCCAGAAGCGCAGAGGCAGGCTGCAGGAAATACATGAGAAAGAAACGTGAAAAGGTGACATATTGTGTGTAAACTGACTTTGTCGTGGCTTGTATACAAACAGCCGCGTGAAAGTGTGAAATTAAACAACCAAGCAAATCTTGATCGTCCCAAAAAGTGTTTGTAAGAGAGTTGTTCTGCACCATTATGTAATAGAAGCAACAATTTACACAATGACCCATCTTAAATCTCCGAAAGCAGCAAACAGAAGATTGATGAATGATGATTAGAGGTTTTGCGTTGTCTGACACGTTTGCATATTAATTAACTCAGTTGCTCCCAAAAACGTATAAATATGTTCTATTTTTAATGTCTTAAGTGTCCCAAAGACGTATTTATACGTTTTTTATGCTAGAGCATAAAGAAGGCTTTGATGCGGCTTCTCAAATAAATGTACATAATGGTTGAAGCAGTGGTAGTAATTACAAAAACGGCCATCAGGTGGCAGCAGAGTATACGAGATCAACCAGGGCCATGTTGCAAAAAGGCTTCCCCCCCACTGTTTTAAACAGATTTGTGAATAATGATGGCTATGTTATAATGTTAATTGCTGCAAAACGGAAACAGA
The DNA here is from genome assembly GCF_054856555.1 of Leptonotus elevatus. Classification (NCBI taxonomy): domain Eukaryota; kingdom Metazoa; phylum Chordata; class Actinopteri; order Syngnathiformes; family Syngnathidae; genus Leptonotus; species Leptonotus elevatus. Next base: position 12,798,740 of record NC_141242.1, read on the forward strand.
TAGAAATATACTTTTTTCTGATGAAAGAAGAGACTCTAACCTTTCTTTTGGTAGGTTACATGTTTTTATAGCAATAGAACCCAATATTCTGTGTGCCTTGCAAAATCAGTCAAAATCCAGTAAAACAGCCGGGAGCGAAGGGGATTGCTTCAGCGAAAAATGGCTAGGAGTGAATGAGTTAAGAAGTAACATTAGCTATTCATTCTTTAAGTTGCATGGTTGGATACATTTTAAAAAAAATTGCCGTGAAAGTTGAGCAACTGGGAAAGCCAGGGCATTATGGCACGTTGAAACAGAATCAATAGCATTTACTTTAAGTCAATTCTTGATCATGAATAATTCAGTGGAAGGTTTTAGCGCTCTCACATCCACTACAATCAAAAAAGACAAACACAAGAGCTCCAAAAGGCAAACAAAAGGGATCTGAGCTGAGCAACAGCCAGCGAGGCTTGTCGAGGCCTCGCCTAAGCCTGACCTTTAAAAGTCCTACAAAAACTTTAACTCTACAGACGGCATGTGCGCAACGCTCGACTACGCGAACTGATTTCCCCTCTGAGCAGAAAACAGCAGCTTCATTCTTTTCCAAAATAAGGATGTATACATAAAAAAAAAAGCCATAACATTCTCCCTGATCTGATCCAAGTGAGACATGAAAAGCGCAGAGTGTAAAATAAAATACATACCGGGTGGGCAAAAAACCTCAGGAGGGTTTACAACACAAGCATAAAAATAACACTGTTGCAACAATCCCACAATTAAATTAGCTTGGGACACAATTACCATGTTTGTTTGTTGTTCTGCCTCGTACACACATTCATATTTAATACGTGGCCCTGCATTGATTTGATAAACATGACGGCTGGATGCCGAGTGCGCGGCGCCGAGTAATTAAATCGCTCATCGCCTGTCCTTGTGCCAGTGCGCTCGCTCTTTTTCGCTGGCGTCAATCACAGACATCGACATGCAACACGTTGTCTGAGGCGCCCCCAGACTTTGCCGGCGTGACACTAATTTATGCGCTCAAATGTCACACGGGAGCGGCGGGATTGCAAATGAAAAAACGCAACGAGGCGCATTTGCGCATCTGTATGCATCTCCATCTTGGATAATCAACTTTTGTTTCTTGGGAGAGTTACTCGATTGAACTCCAGACGCAGATGTGGATTAGACACCTCAAGCGTGCGTGTTTCAGCGTTTCCGAATTTGACGCTAATGTTCAAAGTTTGGAGACTTTGCACAGGAATGGATGGAGAATATTACTGCGGGTTATTCCAGAACCAGGGATTTCGATGGGCTTGAATAAAACATTTTCCTTGTGGACTTGGAAAGACATAACAGAGGTGGGAAGATGGCTTTGTGAAAGAGAATAGGGGAAAGGTGCAATTCTCCTGCGCCGTTGTGTCAACAACTGAAATGCTGTTCAAGAAAGCAGTCAAAACGTTACAAGAATAAAGTTGTCACATTTTGAGAATCAAGTTGTGACAATCAATTTGTAGTTTAACAAGATAAAAAGTTCAAATACCAGGAAAATAAAGCTGCAATTTGACAAGAAATAACTTATAATCGTAATATTACTGTACAAGAACAAAAACGAGGGGAAAAAAAAGATTTCATACAAAAACAATTTAATAAAGTCCTGGATTGAAAAAAGTCTAAATCACAGGAATACATTTTTTTAAGCATGAAATTGCAATACTATGAGAACAGCGCTTTGAAGTTGAGAGTAAAATCATGTAGTGCTACAAGAAAAATGTTATGAAGTTATGAGACTATAGAAGCAACGTTATGTGAAAAAAATTGTAAATTATGAGGATAAAATAATCAATTAAAATAAAAAAAACTTTGAATGCTAAAAAACATAAAGTCATATTATGAAAAAAAAGTAATATTACAGGAAAAGTTATTCCCCCCCCCAAAAAAAGTCGTAGTACAACAATTATCGTAGCATAAAAATATTTAAAATGCAAGATTATGTGAGGAAAAAAAATTCATAGTAAAAAAATAAAATAAAATATTACGTTTTTTTAAGAAAACAGTTGCAATATTGTTTAATAATTAAAATGAGAACAGAATTCTGCCTGACGAAATGAAATGCCTCGCCTCACTTCAACAGGTGCTTTCCAGCTAGATGCCACTAGATGGCGCCAAAGCAATATTTTTACATTAGACAGGCATTGGCCTGATCTGACAAAAACAAGTTTTTCAGATCTCCTCAAAAGAATAAATACATAAATAAATAATCCTCTCATATAGGTGAATTTGCAAAAGCCTACACACAAATATGTGGGAGCTCACTGTGCATACTTTTGAACTCATTCACTGCCAGCCCAGTTAAAATGGATCTTTGACATCTGTAACAGTCAATAAATAAATAAATAAAAAATTAATTCCCAACAAAAGCATACAACTTTCCCTTCCAAATTTCCCACCCATTGAAACCAGTACCTGTTGGTCTTCCAGATGTGGATGGTCTCATCATCTACGTTGTTGTGCTTCAGCGCCTGCTCGTCCAAAAAGTCAAAGAAATATTTGACCGCCGGCGGCACCACTGCCCCGGAGCACAGCACGCTGCGGAAGAAATCGTCCACAAACTGCTGCAACGTTCCCTACAGGAAACAGCGGAGCCGAATGAGTCAGAGAAGCACTGGGGACATTCAAATGCAGAAAAGACGTGAAACTATTTTAGTATTTGCTTGGGGTTAATGGCAACAAGAAATATATTCCACCCCCCATGACAACGTATTTGCAAGCTGCCGAAGCAACAGGTGGCGGTACAACCTCAATTGGGAAAGCAAATAAGAAGTATGATGAAAGTAGTTCACAGAAAAAATGCATAACTAACAATGGCAGATGGAGGATAATAGGAATCGGATGTGTGGATAGAAAATAAAAGGGAAGTAAATCCTGAAAATCAAGATGAAGAAAACGTAAGCATAAAAGTTGACTTGAGTTGAATTGATTCTGTGAAATGAACGGACAATTAATGGTCAAGCGTAGAAGAAATGTGCACCTTGACAGACAGCAGTCGAGTGAGATAAATCTCAGTGATGGCTTTGGTCATGGACTTGTCCTTAATGCTGCCCCGCTTGGACTTGATCTCATCCAGTTCGTCGGCGGGCCTCACCAGGTGAAACACCTTGTCGTCTTCCAACAGAGCGTTCCCTGAAACAACACTTGAACAGTTACGCCACTCACATACGAACGCACACGCTCCTCACGAACGCGTGCGGATCACAACAAGCACCCGGGACTTCAAAGACAAACGTTGGGGTGAAAATCAGCTTTTATGAAATGCACATGAGAAGAAAATGCATCTCATTTGAAAGTAATCTAAAAAGTGCGGCTGGAAATAAAAGATGAATTAGCATGCTAAATGAGAGCGGGGATGTGGGTGGAGGCCTGGGGAAATGTCATCCTTTCAAAACACGTACGTTCCTCGTGGTTTTCCTGGTTCTGATCGTAGTTCTGCTGCGTGTGGAGCACTCGTGACAAGACTAAGGTGGCGTTGTCGCGGACCTGCAACGCAATGGAGACGGGAAACACAACATAACTACTCAGAAGAGACCAGACTTCCACCAAGGACAATATAATATCACTGGCGTTTTTTTTTTTTTTAATCTATAGTTTTGGTCAGTCTACATGTGTGGGTGTCATTATTTACAAATAATTGCCCAATATAAAGTGTTGAAAATGGCTTTTTCTCTTTGATACGTAAAAGGATTAGGGCCAGTGAAGAGAGAAAAAAAAAAGTTTGGCAGGATTTTGACTTTATTTTTCAGAATTTTAACTTTAAAATGAGAATTATCACTTTAATCTCTCACTTTAAAGTTATTCTCACTTAAAAGTCAGAACTCTGAGAATAAAGTCAGAAATGTGACTTTAAAGTCAGAATTGTGACAATTTAAAGTCAGAATTCTGTGATTAAAGTGAGAATTTTGAGAATAAAGTAAGAATTCTCACTTTAAAGTGAGAAAGCTGAGAATAAAGTGAGAATCCTGCCAAACTTTTTTTTTCCTCTCTTCACTGGCCCTAATCCTCTTCCATACTTTGATGATGCAATGTTAATGGCCGGTAAAAAATAAAATACATATATTAAAAAATATATGTTTTTGGCGTCTCTTGAAAAGTGGCGATGTTGGAAGTACAAGGTTTTGGCTAGACACCAGTGATATGTAATATAAATTAATCCTCTGATGTTACCCAGAGGGGAAAATCTGCAGCACGCAGCAGATTGGTTAAAAGAGAGAATAAAATACATAGTAAGAAACTATTATATAGAATGATATTTTTGAACAATAAAATAAAAAATTTATTTTCTAAATATTGTTTGCAATTAATAGCGTAATTGATAGAAGAAGAGTTATTAGGCTCATGCTGAACAACAATGAAAAAGCCATTAAAGGTGCATTGTGCAGTTTAAAAAGGTAATATTTAAGCTTTTTTTTTTTTTTACGTCATGCATGCTCCAACAATGCCCAGATGAGTACAAAGAGCCCTGACTGTTTTACTCTGACTACACCTAAAAGATTTTATCTTACCTTTATATTAGAGTGCGCAGACCCTCACACTCCACAGTTTCTTTGGGGAGGGGCACAGTTTTTCTAACTTTATTTGAAGTCATGTCTTTGTCAATGGTGGCTGTTGCTTTAAGATCGTGCACATACACACACGCGCACCATGAACGAGTTGTACAAAATTTGAGAGCGTAAAAAAGTTACAAACTGCAAAAAGATCCTTTAATATTGCTAATTTTTTTTATTTTCCGATTTTTGTATTACTTTTATTAAGAACTATACATCTAAGAAAAAACTTGTAATTTTCAAGTACAAAAGCGTAAAGTTACGAGAATTTTTTTTATTAATATTGTCCGATATTGTGAAAATAAAATAAAAATTAAAAAAACAGCCCAATTACTAAAAAAAAAAAATATATATATATATTATTGGAAACATGAGATATATTGAGTTAAAATATAATACAGAAGAATTGTGTTTCAAAATTTGAGAAAAAAGTTAAAATACTACAAAATAATCAGAACACCGTGAGAGTAAGTTTGGGGCAAAAATATTTTTTGAGAATAACGCTGCAACGTTACAAGAATTTAGTTGTAATATAAGAAAAAAAAATCTGTAATGCAGAAATCAAGTATTTAATAAAAATCGTTATGGCACAAGAATTTGTAATATTTGCATAAAAAGTTCTAAATCAACAGAAAAAAAAAAAAAAAAAACCTAGCGTAATGAAAATAAAGTTATAATATTGTGAGCATGACTTTATTCTCATAATCATCATCGATCATGACTCACAAAAAATGAACGATTTCTTTTTCGGCCCCTCCTTCTAAAGTTTATTTCAAAGAGGCTCCTCAACACAAACTTCTTGGTTGAGGTAACAACACACCTAGTCCTCACATCATCTTCTTTCACAACCCGAAACTAATTCATAATCAATACAATCGAGTGGACAAGACAACAACCATGGCGGGACTCAACATGGGCATGTTTGCAGGCCATTTTCTTCCCAAACAGCAGCATTAGTGGCACGCACGTATGGCCCATGGATTCAGCTTTTAGCGGACAATACAAGAGTTAACGAGAGCAGGGCACCGAAGAAGAATGAAGATTTAAGCGCATGAAAGGCAGCACTGAAGGGGGATATTTGTGGCTGACCTTTGTTTTCACAGGGTCGATGCGGTGAAAGGAAGATTTAGAGGGCTTCTCTCAATGGTGGTGAGGAGGGATTGGATTTTTTTTTTCTTTCTGGTGTGTACTTCTAAAGTGAGCAAAGATCCTTATTCGAGTAGGCTAGCTAATACCTCATGTGAGGGTGGTTTGTTTGTGTTGAATTGAAATACTGAATACAGTGTAACATGGGCTAATGACAGCGTACATGCTAGATGCATGGTGTTGATGCTTTGCTGAATGTTATATGTTGTTGAAGACCACAATAAATAAACCAGTTCAAATGGAATACAATGAAACCCTTGCCTTCACCCAATTGAACATTTGAACTATTGGAGTCATCAATGCAACTTCTTTTTTATGATACCCTCCATTTTATATACTTAGCCGCCATTTTGTGGCATCTACAAGCAATTACGAACCCCTTTCTCTATTCGCGGCAGGGCTCAGTTAACATCCCCCGATGAATACTGAGAAGTTTAGTGTATTACGAGAAAAGTCGTCGAGGAAATTGTTGTAATGCTATAAGCGTAAAGTTCACAATAAAAAAACAAAATAAAAATGTTACAGGAATGAAAATGATTATTGAGGAAAAACAAGTCATAAAATTACAAGAGCGTTACGTACGTTGTAGTGAGCCAGTGTGTTGATGCGTTTCCATCTGCCCTCTTTCTGGGATGTCAAGTCCAGATCGGACAAAATCTGGCCTGTGGAGCCTGGGCGCCATTCTGTGGAAGAGAGAAAAAAATAAATAAATAAAAGAAGTTCACCACCAGAGGTGGGTAACTAGAAACAAACTACTTTTATGCCGTTATTTGTACTTAAGTAACTCTTTGGATTTGACTTGTCAGGGTAGTTTTAATGCGGCATAGTTTTTACTTTTCCTTGAGTATTTTGGGCAAAAGTACCACAACTTGCACCTGGTTATACATTCTGCTCGCTACTTGTATTTTTATTTACAGGTCTAGGTTATCACGTGTACAGTATGGCTATTTACATCTTGCATATACTATATAAATACAGTATATAATATTCAGCAGCAGCCGCAGCAGCACTGCGCTGCAGCCACAAATGAAAAGAAACGCACATTTATAAATTTTGATCAAATCTGCTGCTGTGTGCAGACTAGATAGCTGACTTTGTCAGAAATGTTCTAAATGTAATTCCAAAGCTGATTGGCAGCTCAACACTTCTGAATGGAGATGAGATTTAACGGCGGCGCAGACCTGGGTTGGGGCTCATTTACAATTAGCGCCACATGAGAGGGTTATCGTCCCGATGCGCTACGAAAGACGACAGATCTGCACTTATCTGAAACGCAGAACGGAACGAGATCGGCTGCGCGCGTGGGAATTGGGGGGGGGGGGGGGGAGTCTTTGATGTGGTAAAAATGTCTGTGGAGATTTGAGCTTTTGAAGTCGGCTCCCCCTAGGTTTGCAACTTTGCAACTTTGTTTAGCGAATAAAAGCTTTTCTTTTTGCTGCTACGACTGAATAAGTCGATTCAGAGCTGAAAGAAATGAACAATTCCCCCAACATTTTCAGTAGGAAGGAAGTGTAATTTTGAACTGCCGTGCAAGTTTAAGAGTATGTTTAAAACTAAGATAAAAGTAAAATTACTGGCCCTTTAGTTTTTAGTGCAGCGAACCTGCCAGTTGTTGACAAGCTTCTCTGGTCATTAGCCATTAACTTCCAGCTAGGATGCTGTTGACATCATCTGCTGCTAGCATCTGCTTGCTAAAACCAACTTATTTAATGTAAATGATATTTAAAGAATTGTATTGTTCATATTGTACCGAGCTGCCAGACGTTTCCCTATGTGGCAGTAAATAACTTTTCCGATTGCTATGATGAAATATCCTCTCTCTGCCATAATGTGGTAGCCATCTGTGGAGGAATCATTACAAAAAAAAGAAGCCCAAACTGTGATGCTTTTATATGGAAGCACATTCCAGGGAAGGCAGTAAAATGTATTTATTTTTTTAACTGTAAGAAGCACATTTCTGCTTGTGGAATTTTTCGTCTTGTAAATTAAATTAATTAATTAATTTTTTTTAGACCTTTCTGCCAGTTAAAAAACCCTCAACAACCTAGAAATCTAAATCTCTCTCTTGGCCAGGATTCCCTTGAAAAATGGCATTTTATATGGTTAAATAAATGTTTTAAAAATGATAAAAAAATCAAAAAATGGACATTTCCTAAACGCCCGAATCGTGCCAGGATGAAACAGGCTTGTGACAGTATAAAATGAAACCCTGGCAGCAACAAGCTTCAGATGGTAAAAAAACAAAACAAAAAACTGTCAGAAACCTGTTTCTGACAAAATAAAATCAAATAAAATGAATACATACATAAATAAATAACACTTTTTCTTTTCTTTAACTGACGACCCTAGATTTACTAGTTTGGATGTAGAAAAAAAATGCTTCCTTGTAACTTTTAAGGATACATGAAAACGTTTTGTATACAATTTCAAACTGTTCCCAAGTATCTTAATAACATTTCTCTGACATTTTCCCATCATAAGATAAAGATTTGCTGCACAATTCTTATCCAAATGTCACGCCTGCAATGAAGCAGCGGCTACTTGTCATTGGCAACTAGCTATTTTAGCTTCCGTTCTCAACCCTCTAATAACTTTATTTTTTAAGTGACATATAACTGTTGACAGTAAGGTTCTTCCTTTAACTGCTGAACGAGGTATGCTGACATCGTTTCATGTCAGGCTCCCCCCCCCCCCCCCACACCCCCCCGCGTACATTTTGAAAGCCTTAATGCCGACTGTAAACTCTTCACTCACCCAGCGTGACGCTGTCCACCTTGGGCCGCGTGGTGTAGGGCAGGTTCCTGTACACCTGCTCGATGATCTTCTCCTTCACCTGCGAGATGGTGTCACAGCTCAGGACCTTGACGGGCGTCACATCGGGACCCTCGCCGTGCACCAGCACTTGCAGCGTCTGGCAACAAGACACAACAAAGTGTGAAACACACAGGGATATTCGAACACACACAGCACAGCATATATACGGTTCAGTAATCTTGATTATTTCATAGAGATATGATAATCAAATAATAATGGGGCGAATCCATGACCTACACACAAAAGAAACGTTGAATGGAAAATAGACCTCTTTACAAATGTTAAAAATGTAGTTCATCATTTGTAATTTCTTGTTTTGCCATTATTGCCTTTTTAAAGGTCATTCATATATCAAAGTTTGAATTATATATTAAATTATTATTATTTTTTTAATGGGCACGTTCGATACTACTTTTTTTTCAGACTAATACCAATATGAGTGTTCAATTATTGACCACTCACCAATATCTAAACCAAGTAACCAATATCACCAGTACTTTCTATGAAACCAACGACAGACCATTTTACAGAAAAAGGCAGAACTTTCACTTTGCAATTACCAATTGAAAACCAAAATAAAACAACAACTCTAAAATTTAGGTTTCAAATAAGACTGCGACAACAAAGTAGAGATTGAGGGCAGCATATCATCATCGAAATGGTAACCCCATATTGGCTGTTTTGGCATTTTTGTCATTCAAATATTAAAGTTAGAATTATGTGTCCTACTCAAGATCATTTCAATATTAAAACATCCTTTTTTTGTGGGATTAAGTAAAAAAGTGAAGCAAAAACATTTTGTTTTAACGTAAATTCAATTCATGAATGTGTGTTTATGAGAAAACATTTGTATCATGACTAAAACTACCACAAATCTTCTGTTATGAATTCCAATTACTTTGCAGGGAAAGTATCCAACTTGCACAACTGGATATCGTTTGACCTCCCACTCGAAACACACACGCACACACAACTCTGCTGGCAATATGTGGTTGTCATGGTAACCAAGCTTGTCGCACACAAACACACGCACGCACGCACACACAGGCGGTGGTACTTGATAGGAATTCTGTCACCTCGGCCCCGGGCTAATGACCGCGGCTCGGCGGGAGCAACTTGAGTCACTCGGCCAGGAACTAATTGACCACTTGATGAAATCAAAAGAATGGCAAGGGGGAAGTTGACGTTAAAGGGGGGTGGAGGGATGACGGCAGGGGGAGGAAGGGGAGGGTTGCAGCCAATCCAATCCTACTCGCTCTGCATTTGAGTGTCAGTGTGAAGAGCGGCCCGTGAAATCCAAAGTAATCGTGGAGACCTGTGAAATCAAGTCCACCAGAGGGGGTGGGGGAAGGAGGGGGGGCGTGTGGGGGGCTAGCCTTGCTTTGCACACTGTAATTCAATCACAGGAAGAGATCCATCACTGTGGGGGGAGACAGCATGATTGGGGGCTAATTCGATAATTGTCCACAACATCGCCATTACCCACAAGCCATTTTATTTATATATTTATTTATTTAGTGTGTGTGCATGCGCGCGCGCGCGTGCAAGCGTGCTGACTTTGACAGTGTTCACATTAGCTTCTCCGTATCTGGAATGCAGTGGGCTAAGTCCAAACAGCTTTGCAGTGGCTTATAATGATTCCATGTAGGAACTTGTCGCATTTCCAAGCTGAGCCGTGAATACGTCGGCTGGTCTCCTAGTCTTTTTCCGCGCGAGTACATGACACTAAAAATGGATGTCATACAAAAGCAGCTGGTGGCCTCAGGGTGTTCCCGCCCCCAACAGATCCTGTTCCCATGACAACTGAGACTCACGTCTGTGCAATCTTTAACCAGCTGTTATATTTGTACGTGTTAGCGACTTAGCGTGTCCATCTCACCAGCACAGAGTACTCCACGTCATCGCCCAGCAGACCCGTGTCATTGAGGGTGTACTTGGCTTTTTTTACTCGGGCGTCGACGGGTCCTTTCTCAATCTGGTGCTTGATGGCCCGGAACAGTTTGTACAAGGGCTCACCAGCCGAGTCCTGGCACACAAACGATAGATACAATTAAGCGCATTGTGATTATTTTTGGAAAACCCAGAGGAACTTTGAAAACCACGCCGCATTGAACGCATCACTCAGAACAAGACATGCTAACACACAACAACAATAACATTTTACAAGAGTCTACTGTATTTACTTCTTGACAAAAGAGAATGATTTTAGCCTAGAGGAGATTGAGGGCAGCAAAATAATAGACCAGTGCAGTAAAGTCGAGAATGAGGGCAGTAGGAACATTGTGCTATAAAATGAACGTGTCATCAAAATGAAGACTGAAGGCAGCAAAAAAATGGACCACAGTGGAGAATATGGGCATAAAAAAAATGAACTGCTGAATCAGAGTGGAGAATGAGGGCAGTAAGAAAATGGTAGGCAACAAAATAAACTGCTTCAGCAAAGTGCAGACTGAAGGCAGCAAGAAACTGGAGCAGAGCAACAAACTGGAGAATGAGGGCAGCAAGAAAATGGAGTGCTGCAATGACAGGGAGACTGAGAGCAGCATAAAAATAGAGGGCTGCAGCAAAGTGGAAAGTGCAAAGCGATAAAATGTACTGCTGCGGCAAATGGAGGCTGTGGACGTAATTAATATAGAGCACTACGGCAAATCAGAGACTGAGGGCAGCAAGAAAAAACAGATTGTTGCAGCAAAACAGAGAACATGGGAGGCTATAACATGGACCACTACAGCAAAGTGGAGACTAAGGGCAGACAAAAATGGATCACTGCAGTAATATGTACAATGCGGGCATCAAGAAAACACAGATCAATATATAAAGGTTTGTGTTTCAGCAAAGAGGAGACTGAGGGCAGCGAGAAAATGGTTCGCTGCAGCAAAATGGAGAATGTGGGCACCTCAATGATCATTCCATCATGTACTACCGTATGCATCTTACTGAAGCGTGTTACCTTTAGGAACTGGTAAAGGCAGATGGACATCCAGTTGCACAGCATCCTTTCCACCACCGTTTCGGATCTGAAACACAAATTATATGACAACATCTTCAGACTAAATTAGCAAGCATTGAATTTTAAATCTAGATTTTGGGCACAAATGGTTGTACCCCAATTATTTTGAAAGCCTTTTTAGATGAGGAATCGTTGACATTATCATTTCCTCCCGATCATCACAGGAGAAAAAATTCAACATTTTTTATATATATATATATATATATTTTTTTTTTTTTACCAAACATTACATAAAAAAACATAATAAAACACCAACAACATAATAATCTATTAAAATCTGCAAATAATGTCAAGGCTGCTTAAAGAGGGTCCATTTTTTGGAGTGCTGCTGGGTCAATTATGGCAGTGACAGCTTGGAATGTGGTGATGCGCATTTAAGTTTCTGCACAATGTTGACAAGGCGTTTCTGCAAAGCCTGTCAGTGTCAGTGTCCATCAAACGACTCCATACTCAGCTGACACTTTGACAGATCCTCATGACAGATGTCCACCGGCGGCAGCCTCCCTCGTCCCCATGCATTGATAGCGGTTAGCATGCCTAATTAGATGTATTTAAGAAGAAGGGGGGGCTCGTGTTGGCGCAATGACCTAATCAGCATAATGAGCCTCTCCACTGGGGGATAATTAAGACGCGCATTTGTTTAACAGCCAGTGGCTAAGTGGCAAAACATGGGAGAGAGTTCAAGTGATATCAGCGCATCCCGATAACAATGAAAGATGACAAAACAAGATTCTGCTTTGGACGCTTTGACCTTCACATGATCTTTCACGTTAGTGAGATGAAAAACGATATATCGTTAAAGCTATTTTATTGAAATAACCTTCCAAAATAGCTAGGTCAAGCATTCAGACGCACATCTAAGGGTCCCAGACTCCCTTCAAAGAAGGCCTACTTAAAACAAATAAATATATATTGTTATATTTTGAATAAAGACAATGCACATGAAAACAGCAAACTATGAGAACCTGCTGACAGGGTGGACATTGACAGGGTAGACATTTTTGGCTAACGTTAGCTTTAATGAGCTTGGAGCAACACAATTCAGTTAGCAAGCTGAATAACGTAATGTTTAAAAATATTTCATATTTCTGAGAGGTCAATGGATACTTTACTATGACAGGGTGGACATGTTAAGCTTGACAACAGTCATCTACAAACATAACATGGAAATTACCAAACATAAGTCAAACTATTGAGCAACAATCTACTGTAGATGCTTCAACAGATGATCTCTAACCACATGACAGGGTGGATAGAAATTTCGGGGAAGTCAAAGCAAAGGAAAAAAAACTAAATTGATTTGGTATAGTTTAACCACTTATTATACACATTGTATTGCAAAACAGTGGATGGGGCATGCCAAAATCGCATATATTAATTGATTAAAAAAAAAGAAGATCAATTATTGTACTGCGCAAAAGTTTGGCCACTTGTATAACTTCTGTGTTTCATTATTCGACTATATTTTCATGATTATTGAGTGATTCTGATGAGGACAGCAAAACCATTTTATATTGATAAATCCCATTAGTGTATTGTTTAGGCCATGAGGAATGACCCTCGAACTACCTTCAGACAGGAGTTTCAGGCTATTTTATCAAGGGAAATTAGACATATGAATTAGTCTATGTCTCCCTATGACAAAAAAATATTATGGCAAAAATTTGCACAAATTTCCAATTAGTTTTCACAATTTAATATGGAATGTTTCCAACTTACCCAAATTAATATTTACAAAATTTCTAATGATTGCCACTCGGCTTAAGAAATAGAACATGAGAAGAATTTGTATGTAAACTATTTCCACAACAGATTTGAATGTAACTTTTTTTGTGTGTGTTTTTTTTGTTTGTTTTTTAAACCTCCTCTATGAATGGCCTGATTGTTTAAAAAACAGAAAAGGTCACAAAAGTGTTCCCAGCATTGCTTTCCAAGGTTCCTTCCTCACTCACCGGCGCAGCATGAGTTTGGGGTTTTTGCTGTGCACGTATTCTTCCATGAGCTCCAGCAAAAGCGTCCGCATGATGTCCGTGTAGTACTCCAGCTTTCCGTGTAGCGCCACCGTCAGCAGGGAGGCGAAATACACCTTGGCCCTGGCGTTGAAGTCGTGACTGCGCTCCAGGGTGCGGATGAACTGCAAATGGCGACGCGCAAAATGGGATAGATGAAGGAAAAGACAGCGGTAGTGTGCAACGAGTGTTTAGGGAAAGTTGAAAGAAAATATATTGAGGAAACTATGTAAATGTTAAAAAAAAGCACAACAACAACAAGAATCAACGGCAAGCCAATAATAACGATGGGGTAAACATAGTTGTGCTCCGTAGTGTGGCTTAGCTCAAACACAAATGAGAGACAGGGGGAAACTCTGGCAGATTTGCAGTTAACACTTCCAAGGTTGCTTTTGTGCCAGCACTGTTGGATTATTAGAAGCCTTCCAATCTGCTGCTCCGTCGTGTCTTCAGCCGTCTAATATTGGACCCGTCAGCATCTGACAGTGGGCGCCAGGGTAAGACAGGCCGAATTGAAAATAGGAGCCAATAAAAGGATTCCACGCAGAGATGTAGGAGTGCGAACAGGCACAGATGTGTAGGTTTGACAAAAGGAGATAAAAGATTGAACTCAATAATAAGACGGAAGTCTTACATGAGCTGTTTTCGTACCATTAATTAAAATATTCACAGATGAAAAACAAATCCAGCTTTAATGGCTGGTTGAATTATTCTATAGAAAACATCACCGTTAACACTCCCCACAGGGCAAGTTAGCACATTAGCATCTTGATGTTAGCTGGCTTTGCATAAAATTACAGCAAAATCATCTACTGTATATCATTATTAGTGAGTGCCAGACTAATCCGATGACATAATCAGCCGATGTGGTATGTTACAATGATAACATTTAGCAACGTAGCATAGGGAGTGAATGTCGTTTTTTCGAGACTGAAATGCGATTTCTTTTCAGTTTTTGTACGTAACATTTCTACTACTTTACTACTGTCTACTATTTTTCCATACATAAAGCCAGATTTGTTTGTATTATTCAATTTCTCCACTGAATTTAGGTAATACAAACACACACACACACGCACGCAATTCGTCATGCTAAATAATTTAAAAACACACATTTTTAATAAATCTCTTTCATTAAAAAAACCGAAAGATTTAAATAATAAGAAATACAATTACAAAAATAACATATTACATAAAATAAAAACAAACATACAAGATTTACACAAATAAAATACACAATACACAATAAAAACAAAACACAGATTTTTTTAGTCATTTACAAAGGCAAACATTTCAATTATAATCTCTTTCCAGAATCCTCAATCTCTCGAATATCACACCACATTTCATTTGGATCTGATCCAGACTGTGCTTTTGGCAGCACTCTCAATTTGAAATGGAAAATCCAATCTCACATGTTTGGGCCCAGATATCTCAGCTGAGGCTTGAAATTTGTTGAGCTTATATAGGATCACCTGTTATTTGCTCAGAGCAGGTTGCTGCCTTTACTGACATTATGCACCTTGCACACGGCTCTGCTGTTTAATACAGTTTTGATGTGTTTGAATTATCGCCTTCTTTGTAATGTGCCGCTAAGCTTACAGAAGCGTTTCATTATTCTGCAACAACAACAATAATTGCATATTGTACTGTAATGATTATTATGAAACAAAAAAAAAAAAGTGTGCTTACATTGATGAGGAAGGTCTTGGAGTTGAGGAGGTTGGAGAACTGGTTGAGCGCCTGCGTTACGGTGGCCCGCCGAGCCTCGGGGATGTCCACCTTGCCCGTGATCATCACGTCGTTGGCGCCGTCTTTGGAAGGCAAGAAGAAGACGCGGTCCGTGTACGTCTTGTAGTCCAGGAAGGGGATGCGACCTTCGCTCAGGTCATTGGTGTGGTCCTCCATTTCAATCATCAGGTCTGTGGCACAGAGGCAATAATGGGTCACTGATTCAGATGACTGCATTGCAGATACAGCTATTTTGTAAGTTCTGCAACATACCCGTAAACTCTTTCTTGCAACGGTCTCGCACGCTCTCCTCCAGGTTCTCCAGCTGGTGTTTTACCTTCTCGTACTCCCTCTCGGCCTGTTGACTCTTCCTCCTGCACACACGCACACAATTCAGTGCGACTCCAGAATGATTCAGACAAACACGTCAGACGGCGAGGGATTATACTTCCTGTTAAAAAGCTAATTTCCTAAATCCAGTTGTTGTACAAAGCTCTGCGGTGTCCAAATATTTGCCTTTGTTAGCCCCGCCACTCGGATTGATTTTCGAGTTTTGTCAAATGAGTCTTTTTAGCCGCACTTGGTATTATTATTATGATTTACACATTTTGCTGGTGTGTCATTCAGAGGAAAACATGATTGCGTGGCAAAGAAACAAGCAACGAGAGAGCGTCTAAAGACAGACTGAGCTGCAGAATAACACACGCAGCAGCTATTAAATGATTTAAAAAGCACTAAGAAGCAATATGTAAACAGACAGCTGACATTAGAGCTGTTGGAGGTACCCACAGAACCCTTCATTGAAAAATAAAATGTGAATTTTTTTCAGATACTATGAAAACAACAGATGTCCCAGGATTGAACCCTGTGGAACACCATACATTCCATTATACACGTATGAGAATTCATATAGCTCATAGTCCGACCACTTTCTTTTTTTTGCTCGACATAGTTCAATCGATTGAACGCAGGTTAAGAACCACTGTAGCATTAGGTAATCATTGTAAAGTAAATAAATGAAGAAGCAATCTGTTTTGATTCTGTATTAACTACCAATGTATATACTGCATTGAATTGTATCCTGTATTTTACTGCGTGTATTGTTCCATAAATGTAATGTTGATTATAACCCCTCCCCCCTTCTTCTTCTTTTCTCTCCTTCCCCCACATCTAAGAAACTTGAGGCACTAATTAGCGAACCATCAGGCTTCCCGTTCTGTCTCCCAGACGGTTTGTGTCTGTGAAGACAAATTCCTTGTGCGTTTTTACATACTTGGCCAATAAAGAGGACTTTGATTCTGTTTATGCTCCGGATCAGCTGGATCCTTTCAAGTGGTGAAAATGATTGAAACTATTATATTATGCAGGCGTACCTAATTGGTGTCTGATTTTTGTACAGTATACTACAGTGTTGGTCACTTGGATGAAACGGAGCAACTCACCTGTAGCAGTAGACAGAGATGGCAATGATGAGCAGCATGGGCACGATGACGGCGGGGATGATGATGTAGAGCGACAAATCGTTCTTCGTCTCGTACTGCACCGAGCCCACCACCCACTCCCCTTTGCCAAACTTGATCTGTGGGGGGGGGACAAAAAGCAAGAGAGAGAGTGTGGAATCTTATTATCAAGCACGTTTTAGACATTTATTCTGCTACGGATGGGGTCAACGTTAAAAGCTACAAAGGATGGGGTAATCTACATAATTGCACAGCGCGCCCCCGTCCCACCGCCCGACAACCGTGGTGCCTTTGAGTGTTTTAAAGTGCTACGAGTTGGTGGCCCCGTATTGAGTGAACAAATCCATAAGTGTATTGTGCCTGACACTTAAATCGGGCGAATTTTCAGTCGGAAGCATCCTGCGCCATCTCGAGTCCAGTTGTGCCACTTTTGCACACAGTGCCGAAAATGAAACAATAGCTCACTGAGAGCTGAGCTGACAGCGTCCAGCATCGTCATCATCATCATCACTGTAGCAAGGCTATGAAATACAGAAAATTACCATACATCACATGTATTAAATTCATATTCAGTGAAAAGTCTAAAGAGACTTCAACTCGGCGATCAAAACATGGTTTAACCACAAGTATGTTTTGCATTCTCTTCGGCTTTTTTGACGTTTTTTTGTTTTCCAAAAGCGAAAAATTCAAACAGCATTTCCAAACGTTTCATAAAAAATAATAATAATAAAAAATAAATAATAATAATAATAAAATATTTTATTTGTATAGCGCTTTTCAGAAGACTCAAAGACACTTTACAAAAATAAAACTGATACAAAAGAAAAATGTAAATACGATTTCTAAATATTTACAACTAAAAAAAAACAAAAACATCTCATGTCAAAGCAGATGGACTGAGAATGTGTTTCTGACCATGAGATCCAGCAGCTCGGGCCGAGTGTCGCGGCGGTGTCTGCGTGAGCGAGCGCGGGGCTTGGTGGAGGGCGGGTCCAGGAACAGCTTGTCGTCCTGGATGGTGTTGACCAGACAGGGAACGTCGCCCACGAAGGCCTGAGCCTCTTTGGCTGTCATGGCTTTGGAGAAGCCTCGACCCTGCACGACAATGGAAGAGAGGAAGAATGAGCAAAATTGCTCAGAGGCATGACAAGCTCCAAATCTTTCGACAAGCCACACGTATTTATTACTTGCTTATTTACAACAAAGTTTCAAAGCAGCTCTTTAACTGTATTTCCAAGTAGCTGTGTGGCAGATGGAATAAGATGCTTGAGCTTATGAAGTACAAGGATGTTTCTTGTAAATGTTTTACTTTAGACTAATGGCCTCATCGCACTGGATCCGAAAGTTCCTTTTTTAAGCTCTATGCAATTGTATACAGTACAGCAGCTGGGCCTTCACTTACACTAATGGATTCTTGAGGATGATAAACACATGACTAATTTGCATTACGTATGTTTATACAAAGAAAGGCTTATGAGGAAACATTATGGGCCCCAACACTGACTTACAGCAGTCAATAAGCTGCTTGAGTTGGGATAATTAGTCAAGGACTCATCCGTAGGCACATTTATTCAGGTCATTATAATATTGGGTTAGGCTTCTCCAATGTGATGAATTTCCATAAAAAAAAAAAAAAAAAAAAAAATATATATATATATATATATATATATATATATATATATATATATATATATATATATAAAAGGTGTGTGGGTGCGTGTGAGTGTTGGTCAGTGCAATATGGCTAAATTGACTATAAGATGAATGGTTGACAGAAGACAACTGGAACAGGGTAGGTAATATGTATGGTATCGATTATTAAAAAAACTAAAACAAACAAAATGTATAAAATGAGTTATTTCAAAAGGAAAAACATTTGCACATTTATAAATTCAAGTATGTTTTCCATAGTTTACTTGCGAAACACTTGTAAATTGCCATAGAACTGTTGTCACATTTAAAAAACAAAATTGAGGAACTTGTGTGCGCATGCCTCAAAACAACTCAGAATTAGCATTAATAATTGTTTTTATTTTTTACGACTACGCCCATTTTGTAATTGTGGAGTGTAAAAATTTAAATCATAATTACATTTTGATTCATTGCACAGACGTAGGTGGTTGATATACATTGTCATCAATATTATTGCCAACGTTGCTTTCGCAATGTGCAATTTTACATTATAAAGTATTAATAATGTCTCAAAAGAAAACACGAACGGGTCCATTGACTGGCTGAAAAGTAGGAGGAAGTGATGAAAGAAAATGAAAAATCATTTTGCCACCCAAAAAAATATTAGCATCAAAGTTAATTATCTGCTCGATACGATTTGGTTAAATCAACCCTTTGTTCTACTGATGATTATAAAAGAACGGAAAATGGTAGAAACAAACATCTCGGGTGAAAAATGTCTGGCAATATGAGGGCGTGCATGCGTGTATGTTGAGATAAGTCATCTTTTCTGGAAATTATTGAACCGGGTGCGTGGCTTCAAAACTTCGTGAAAAGGAAGGCTCATGTAAGGGAATAAATACATCCAGAAAAACACAAACAGAATAATTTACATGTAATTCTGTGTTTACCTCTAATCAGCCCTTTAATCCTTGCATTTTAATGCACAATGTGTTTTTTTTTAAAACTTGATTTAAATTGTGTTTAATGGTAATCCCTTTGCTTTCAAGACACGTGCATTTATTTAAATAAGTACCACAGACAACACAGGAAATCACCAATATAAAACAAATGACATTCCTGCTTTAGACATCATTTGTCACCCCCTTGAATGATCCCTTTAACTTTATGGAATTATGAGGTGGGAAATGATTAAATTAAATGTTTAATTGCAGCAAACGCTTGATTGGACCTCACAAACAATCACACCGCTGAGTGAGAAGAATAAACATGTGGCTATTATGCAATCGCAACCGCAACGGGGGAGGAAAAAGTGTCATTTTGCCCCTGCTTTCCATTTTTATCCTCACGTCGCGTCAAAACAGTGACTCAGCAAAAACAAAGTGCTGTCATACTGGAAGCGCAGCATCAACAATAAACCCGTCGGAATCACTTTTTCTCATCTCTTTTGCGCTAATAGGCTGCGTTCACTCACAGTGACGATGATGATGCTGGCCTCGGTGAAAACCCTCTTGGGCAGCTCGTAGAAGACGGGGTCCGGGTGGTAGACGAAGTTGCGCAGGTCCTTCTCCCAGTTGTCCAGCTTGATGTACGTCCTGGCCGTCTGACTCAGCGAGTCGTTGACCGCCGGCGAGCGGAACTGGATGACCGTGTCGTTCTTCTCGTGGGCGACCTGCCACCCGAACAGCATAAGCGGACAATAACATAAGTTAGGGGGACATAAAAGGCGTTAAAAAGATATGAGGCGGTACATTAGGTGTCATTAAACAGGCGGAGTCCCATTTATGCTGTAAAAGCTTAGAGTGTGTGTTTAATGTAGGGTACGCACATACCGACTTTTAACATCTGAACCGATATGTAACTTATATACTGCTCATTTTCAGGGTCAATTTTAACAAGAAAAATAAAAAATACATAAATAAATAATAAAAAAATTCCATAATAATAATAATAAGTAATTATTATTATTATTATTATTATAGGGAGAAAGACAGAGTACGTAGATATGTTCCATAAAATTATCAGTATCATTATACAGTACTAGGGCTGTGGATGTAGCAGGGGGAACCCCGTTTGATTCAGTGTTTCCTCTTTTAGTAAATAGAAGAAGCACATTGACTCATTCTTCCAATTTCAGACTGTCGACGAGGTGATATTTTTGTCACTGAGTGTTGGCACCCGGGAATGTGCTTCCTGCAGCAACATAGCGAGTTCAGCGAGACAGTCACAGTGGCGGCAAACTTTCACACCGTCACCGTCGGCGCCTTATTCACCATCTGCTGTGGAAAGGGTGCAATGTGCCATATTCTCCCACCCCTGAGAAACTCCCTTGGGCCAAAACATTAGGTACACAATCTAGTGAGGTCCTATAAAAACAAAATCTGCCTATAATGCTCAGTTTTGATTGACACTTTCAGAGAGGTATTGATTTAACATACAAAATATTTATGATTGTGTTTGTAGTTTGCAGTGGTGTGACCTTTATCATGCGCCCCCCCAAAAAACTGTCAAGCTCTGACCTTTTGGAGTTGAGTTATTAAGACTTTTATATCTTAAGGCCAGTCATCACATTTTGCTGCCATGCTATATCCATACGCAGTGATATATGGAACATTTTGCATCTGTCCGTAGAGGGAATTATGAACAGCTTGAAATAGAAGTCAGTGTTAGCACGAAACTTTCAGCATTTTGCGAGAAAGCACAAAAACTTAGTCTACTAGCATAGACACTTTAAATGGTTGCAGGTATGTGTTGATTTGCAATTAACAAAAGCTTGAATGGGATTGCTTGATTGAGGGTGTGCATACTTATGCAACCAATCAGTGAATTGAAATTTATTTTTTTATATCACAAAAACCTGGCATTTGAACAGGGGTATGTAGACTTTTTATATCCACTGTAGCTCGAACCACCATCATGACCGCCATTAAAAGCAAAAAAAGCAAAACAACAAAAAACAGCTTTGGGGGCTGTTTTTTTCCCCCAAGTATGAGAAAACTCTCAGAAAGGAGTTTTATTTGGCGGGAAAAAAACAAAACTGTATTTATCACTGTAAGACGCCGAGCAACAATACACCATGCATGTTTATACCAGCAAAAATATTGAGTGTAAATATATAGGTGGAGTTCAATGACTTAAAGCACAACAAGCTTAAGAAGGTGACCAGCCGAGGCCTTTGAGATAAGACGCATCGCAGCCACTTCTGTTGCCAATGCCGGCAACAGAAGAGTTGGCCGCGAGCGCCGAGCGATAAAGAGCGACACAGCCACATAATCTCCCGCAAACCTTAATACCGGCATTAAATTGAGCCCTGTAAAGGAAATGATCAACATTTTTCTGCTGCTTAGCAGTGGCCGCTAACACTGGAGGACAGCCGAGCCGCTTTTAAGTTCACCCTGCTGCCGTCAATCTCGCTTTCTTAAGCTGGAGGGGCGCATTTTATTTGGCCGCTATCTGCAATCCTACAGGTTTGGAGGATTTATGGACTGGGAAGTAAGATGAGGTAATACAGGCTTAAGTAATCTCCCGGGATCTGCGGAGGCCGGCGCGTAGTGCGGGGAGAGAGGGGAAGTGTGTCGGCGTGCCACGTCGGCGGAAGAAACGCTTGACGAGGTTTGAATGAATCACTGCTGTCTCCTCGTGGGCTGGCGAGATGGATGGACAGGCGGGAACAGATTTTTTATTTTTTTTTTTAAGGGAAAAAATGCATTGAGTGAGGGAAGAAATGAAATGATGATTGCCAGAGAACAGATAGATGGGGACAATAGGAAGGATGGTGAAGATAATTATAGGGAATTGAAAAAGGAATGGAAGACACACACACACCTCAAATGATGTTGAGTTGTCTTCTCCCTGGACCATCATGACGGCTCTTTGGATGATGTCGAAACCTGAGCCAGTCACCACGATGTTTCTCCCGCCGCTGCAACACAATCATGATAACAGACAACATGGACAAACTTAGAAATTGCATTCAAGTGATGGGGAGATGTCAACAAACAAAAGGGAAAATACAGACTTGCAATAAGAAGAAGTTGCATGGCAAGCATGATCAACAAAGGGAGCGACATTTATTTTTTATTTATAAAAAAAATATATCACACACTAAGAATCTTGTAAAAACGTACTCACTCATCAACTAATCAGGTCATTTACAAACAAACTAACTCACTCACTAATTGACCAATATAGAAACGCATTAAGTACTGGTAATTAAAACTTCACTCACTCACTCATTCATTCCCTTGCTCAGGCTTTAAAGCTATAAACAAACTTAAAACTCACTCACACATCACAAACTCAATAATCAATGTACAAACCCGACTAACAACTCACTAATCAACTCAATCACTCAACCACCCACCCACTCACTCAACCCCCACCAACCCATCCACTCATTCATTCACTCACTCACTCACTCACTCACTCACTCACTCACTCACTCACTCACTCACTCACTCACTCACTCACTCACTCACTCACTCACTCACAAAACAACCACCTCACTCTGTCAATCACTCTGTTAGACTAGTCAACTTAGTAGCTCAGTCAGTCCCTCACTCACTCATCAAGGTATCCAAATGACTAATTTACTGAGTAGTAGCAGTTTTGAGTAAGTTGTTCATGAGTTGCTCATGAGTGAGTGAGTTTTTCATGAGTTACTCACTCACTCACTCACCCTCAAATTACTCAAAACTACCTTACTCACCAACTTTTAGTCACTATTTAACTCCCTCACTCGAGTGAGTGAATGAGTTAGTGAGTGAGTTGTTCATGAGTTGCATTGTTGGTCGGTTGAGTGACTGACTGACTCGCTAACTTTGTAACTAACACAGTAACTAACAAGCTCAACCTTATTCTCCCACTCACTCACTCTCAAGCTATTTACTTGCTAACTAACAAACTCAAACTAACTTACTAACAACGTCACTATTTAACTCACTCAAGTGAGTCACAAATCTCACCTATCAAGGTGACCAAGTCACTCATTCACTGTCTAGTAGTAGTAGTAGTGAGTTAATTATTGAGTTTATGACTGTGATAGTTTGAGTTTGTTAGTGAGCTAGCCAGTCTATGAAAACTCAAACTAAGCATGGCAGGTATAGTGTTGTGTGTATCACTGACCAGACAAAGCTGTCTTTGGGCTGGAATTCCAGCACGGTGGGGTTTTCCAAGAACTGGAAGGCACTGTTGATGCGCGTGACGGCGACCCTCCCGTACTTCACTGTGACAGCCAGCGGGTCAGAGGGCACCTTATCAGCCAGATTCCCCGTCCTGCAGGTGATTTCTTCTCCAAAGTGCTCCCTGTAGACAGCGGGGAGGGAGGGGGAAACTTCAGCGGCGGCCGCAGGTGAGAGGTGACGCTGGGCCGGCGCAGGCCAAAGTGGAAACGGGCTGACAGCTTGTTAAATCTTCTCTGGCTCGTTATTTTTGGCCGTTACCTCTCCCTAAAATGTCACGGCGGATTGGTGTTGTTGGAACGCTGGAGAGTCGTATGTGACACCAACGTTAAGGTCATTTCACAGAGAGAAAAGTTAAGATGACATTCAGTGCGAAATTCTGGGTTAGCAAAGGTAACGATGCTAACTTCAGATAGATATTCATTCTGTTTGCATTTTTGATAAAGTCAACAACTTTATGGGCCTCAAACTAACCAATATGTAATATTATATTACATTTCCCTTATAAAATTCTGATTTTATACACAATTAATATTTTTGTATTATTTATTTATTTTTAATATTTTATATTGTGTTTAATAGTATTGCTATGACTATTTTTCATGTCATATTAAGTTTGGTGTACCACGAAATTTGGATTATCTTCTCTTGACATCTTAAACGTCTTTCTTGTAATATTACGACTCAGACTTGGAAAAAGTGCAACTGTATATTCTTGGAATATTTTGACATTATTGTATTCTCATAAATGTATGGCTTTTTTTTCCTAGTAAAAATGTCCGCATTCATAACATTTTGATATACATACATATTCTGTGAATAGTACATCCATCCATCCATCTATCCAGTATACAGATATATGTATATTAGGGTTGCACAATATATCAGAAAAATTATCATCATTGTGATGGCCTGTGCAGTATGCAATATTAATTATCGACGAATACATTGAGCCTGCTTATGCCACATGAACAAAAATTGCACTTCTTTCATTATGACAAAAAAAAAAGAAAAAGCCATTTCATTTAAAATTGCAATATTCAACACCCTTTACGCATATTTTCCCAATATCGTGCATATATTTTAACTTGTTTAGCTGTTTGACTATTTAGTCATGCAGGATACAGGATATCTGTTTAATGCCATGTGAATAAATGAAAGTTGACGAATGTCAAAGCGTTCCTTGGATTTTTCTTTATGTGGCCCTCAGAGAAAAACGTTTGGAAACTTCTAACTGAGAATATTGATTGTGTGTAAATCCTTACACAATGCATTCCACATCTCCGACGGTAACCTGGATGTCATCCTTACTGCCCGTGTCCAGGAAGCGTCCGCTGATTGTAATGAGGGTGCCTCCGGCTTTGGGCCCACGACTGGGCGCGACCTCTTCGGGGACGGGGTTCTGGCGACGAGAGGGAACACGACGGGTATGAGTGAGAGTCGCAAGATGAAGCACGCATACGCGCATTACAAGATAATTCACACACACGTAAGCACGCGCGACTCGCAGCCCCCGAGGCAAACATTTGTTCGCGCACATGTGAACAAGAGCGCCGCGTTCCCATCTCCCATCCACGATTTTGTGCTCATCAGAAGCATTTCTCGAGATAGATCACACATCTGCCTCAATTTGCTGAGCAAACACTTAAGGCGGAGAACTCCCGTGGGGGGAAGCTTTAGTGCCGCTGGAGATGTGAAAGGCGAGTTCAAAAGCAACGCCGCCTGTTTAAGTCTTACACAGAAATGAGGTCGAGTGTGCGGCATCTGCTAAAACACAAATTGATTCCCAAACAGCTTAGCATGGCACACAAGTGTGCCAAAACGTGTGTTGCCAGTTACAAGGCAAAAGTAACGTTTTCCAAATGGGATTTCTTATTTTTTCTTATTTAAAAAGTGGGTGAGATTTAACATTTCGTTGTTCTGACATGTCCTCACTAAAACTGACTTGACTGTTATAATAATAATAATAAATGTAAGAAAAAAATGAAATATATATATATATATATATATATATATATATATATATATATATATATATATATATATATATATATATATATATATATGTATGTAAAGTTACATCCTTTTCTTGTAATAGTACAACTGTATTATTTTACAATTACTACAGGTAGTAAAATATTACTGTGTTATTTCATTATTTTTAATGTTGTGCAATTCTGAATCTGCATTGTATTAATGTTACGACAGGGAAAAAAAAGATTTGTTTCTAATCTAATGATTTGATTTGGTTTGTACGATTAAAATCAGTTTTACGATTTGAATCAGTTATATTGTATTATAATTTTTTTCCTACTAGTGTATTCAATATTGTAATAAGTTAAAAAAAAAGTAACCTTATTACTTTTTTTTTTTTTTTTTTTACTTCAGCCTTATTGAAAAACGAACCAACTTGTAAAAGTATTACTTTGTAAGACAACAACATTTTCCCATAATATTTTCAAATGACTTGTAAAACGCTGACTTTAATCTCCTAACATTTCAACTTCCTTCTCAAAACACTTTCCTCGTTATAACTGCAACGTTGTAAAACTTGAAGTATTTTGTGTAACATTCAGACTTCACAAACTTTTTTTCGCATTAAATTATATATTTTTTTAAATTATAGATTTTTGTCAACTTTATTCCCGTAAAAAATTATGAACTTTAATGGCCTTAATAAAAATGACCTTACAGTAGCCAGACTTTCCATTAGTGGGGACCCATTTCATTTCTTTTTAGTTTATTTTGTGGACACTGAGAGAAAGAAATAACTGCAATCAACTAAAAGCTTGAAGCAGCACTCAATCTTTCCGGGCTGGAGGAGGCATGGGGGAGATTTACGGTGTTTACCCTGTAAGTGAAGAACATGGAAGAGGTTCCTTTCTTTCCACCCTTCACCTCCACATCCACTTGGCCCCAAAACTGCTTGTTAGGAGCCACGGGGCCGATCTCGCACACCACACTAGAGGAGGCAACAAAATAAACAACATCATTTAACAACATGTACGAAAATGATTCATTCTGGTTAAATGACGGCTTTATTCTCATAACAGGGCGGCAATAGTTCATCGGTAAAGACTTGGAGGCAGTGGGTAAAAAATGGCAAAGTGGTTGTTGTGAGAGATGTTAGAGGAGGTGCCCTTGAGCAAGGCACCATGTCTCCGACCACCTGTTCAAGTAATGCAACTGCCAGTTCAATTTCCACTTGAGGGATTATCATGAGCAAAAGCAATTCCAATGACTCGTTTCTGGTAAAAATAAATAAAATAAAAATAAAAACAAATCCTAAAATTCTGACTTTCTTCTTCTAAGACTTGAACTTTAATTTCACATTTAGGACTTTTTTCCTTAATAATAAAACATTGAATATTCTAAAATAAAAATAAAAATTCTCATGAAAATTTATACTTTCTCATAAGTTTTTACATTACTTTTTTTTTTTGTAAAAGGATCATTTTGCCCCCTAACACTTTCTTTATGTAAAACGAAGACTTTATTCTCATAATCGTTAAATTTTAGTCTCATAAAATTAGGATTATTTTTCTCTGAATATTGAAACATTATACTCACAAAATTACTAATTTTTGTCTTTTATTCTCTTAATACTTTAATCTTTCAAAACTCTGACTTTTTTATTTCTAATATTTAAACTATATTCCCATATATCACAACTTTTTTTTTTTAAATATGACTTTTTCCACCCCTCATACATAAAACTTCCTTCTCAAGAAATGTATGCTTTTTCTTGTAGTTAAGACTTTATTATCCGAATATTTTACTTCAATCTCATGAAATGAATACTCATTAAAACATATTTCAAATTCTCATACCATTACAACTTCTTAATCATAAAATCATCACGTCATTCTCCTATTTTAGTTTACATCTCATAAAATTCTGACTTTCCAATGATAGTTTATTATTCTGATCAAATGACAACTCTTATCTCATAAATTATGACTTTTATTTCAATTATGTCACCATCCTCCGATTATTTGGACTTTCATCTTGCAAAATAAAATAAAAAGATAAATTACGACTTTATCATCTTAAGGTTAATAAAACGTGTGCAGGTGAACGCCTAACAAAAAGTTCCTGATTTAAGAGTGGAAACATTCCCAGCACGCCCGTAAATCCGACGCTGCGTCTCTGTTTGCAGATGGCGGTGCAAAGAATTTGCCCATAAAAGCGTCTGCCGTCCATCCCGGCAGATGTCAACACTTGTGGCCGGCATCTGCGGGGCAATAATGCCACTGTTTTCTTTTCACGGCCCATTTGTGTGACGCTCCAACACCCTTGTGACTCAAATGCAACCTATGTTTCCCGAACCTCTGGGACACGACGCAACGGCACTTGAAGGAAAGAAGACGAAGAAGACGACGGCAACCATTGTGAATGTGTGTGGCCATCAATCACTGGCCGGTATTTTTGCCAGGAGCTGCGTGAATGCATATCGGCCCGTTTGCAGGCGGAACGATGGCTGGGATTCATCAGCGGCCACATTTTAATGATTGATGGGCCCCACATGTGGAGAAGCACATTCTGCTTGGCTATTTGAGTCCCTGGATTAGCAATTAGCCCACATTATTGTTGCACTTCATCGCGGCCATCGTTTTATTCCGCCACATTTACCCGACAATTTCCAGACAGGTCCTCAAACTAAAAAAAAAAAAAAAAAAAACCCAGACACACACAAAAAATCTAAACTTCCCATGCACTGCCGTGTCATATTTTCTCAGACTTTATTCTTTACCGTTTTTGTTAATACAGGGTTCCCTCGCTATAACACGGTTAACTTTTCCCGGTCTCGCTGTTTCGCGGATTTTTTGTGTGTGCAATTTTGCATGCATTTTGTTTTAACAGTTATGTACCTATTTGATAAAACTTATAAAGGTTTTGAACATTGATAATGTTTAAACAAGAGAGAAATGTGAAAAAATGTAAATGCCTCGATGAGAAAAGTGTATAAACTGTGCTGTGAGGGGTTTTAGAGCCTTAAAACATTTATAATAAATGTAAAACATAAAGCTAACTACTTTGCGGATTTCATTTATTGCGGGTATTTTTTGGAACCTAACGCCAGCGTAAAACTGTATTTCAAAAATGTAATTTAGAATTACGCTTTGGTTCAGTTTTTTTTTCTTTATCCGAGTAACATTCTGACTTTAAAGTTTTTTCTTTAACAGTTTTGACTTAATTCTTGCATAAATTTCCACCAAATGTTTCAACCTTTTTCTCGTAAGATTTCGACTTTTTTCTACCAAAATGTTACATTCTTTTTCTGGTTAACGACTAAACGTGCAACGTGATTTTATTCATTGACTTTTTTTTGATTCCGACTGTCTCATATTACAACTTTTCCTCTCTAAAAATTCCGACTTTATTTCCTAATATTTTGACTTTTTTCACCCATAAAATTTTAACTTCTCGTTCTTATACAATCTTTTTCTTTTCTTTTTGTCTTTAATCTCTTAATATACGATTTTATTCTCATAAAATTAACTTTTTTTCAATAATGATTTGTTCTTGTAAAAATTACCGGTACAACGTATCCTGCTAATGTTTTGATATCATAAAATCCCATATGCATTTTGTAGGCGTAACTCAGGAGAGTTTGGATATTGTGTGAGCTGAAGTTACCTGGTGGAGACGGAATATTTGTCCTGCTGGTGAATGCAGGGCTCGCCGACCACCGTGATGTGTTGAATGTCTTCCTTGCGGATTCCCAGGTTGGACCCACGAATGGTGATGGCGATGCCGCCTTGGAGTGGGCCGAAGCGAGGAATGATCTGCATGACGAAGACCAAAGGAACGTCATTGCATGGTAAAGAACGTACTAGATACAAATATTGCAACTAAATTCTCATAAAATCAAACAATATTGCATCTTTTTCCAGGAAAAAGTATAAATTTTTTTACCGGCAAATTTCTGACTTTATTCTCCAGATGCTCTGACTTTATTCTAATCAAATTACAGCTTGTAATGTATTCTGATTATTATAACGTTTGTCCTTACATTGATTCTCCTGCTATTAATTTTTTTTATTAGGGATGTGATACACCACTTTTTCAGACTGATACCAGTACGAGTACTCACTCTGAGTACACACCAATACAGAGTATGATACTGCGCAGTACTTTTGATATATTTCTGACAGATGATAATTCACAGATGTCTCAAACTGCCACAGTATGGCGCCAGCAGCTGAAAATGAGAACTTGTACTTTTTATTTGTTTGGCCTTAAGTATCAGTGGCTGGTATCGAGAGCCTTCACGAGTACCCTATACCTTAAAATAATACTGATACCTGGGATCAGTGCTTACCCATATCCAGCCTTAATCTGGCAATTTTTTTTTACTGTATTCTAAATCAAATTTTCCTCATAAAAAAAGCAGTTGCAAAAAATGTAGATTGTAGCATTTTTCTTGGAATATTTCAACCTTAAATTTGTAAATTTATTCTTATAACATTTTTCGGTCCAAAACTGGCATCATTGATGCAGGTACTGTAAAATCTTTAAACAACTTTGTATTTGAACACAAACTGCCGAAAAAGTCGCAAACAACACTCTGACTCAAAGGTATCTATTCTTTATCCTCTGAAAAAAATGATTAATATTATTGCAGTTTATTTCTTATCATTTCTATGTATGCGCGGCAAATGCCATTCTTTACATTGTATGTACATTGTTGTATGTTTTAGAAAGCAATTGTAAATTAATTAAAATTAATTATTTTTCCTATTAAAAAACATGTTACAAAAAATGTATTAGCGTGTTGGGGAGCTTGAACAGATGAATAGCATTGCCATTCATTTCAATGAAAATTGATTTTATTTTTATTTATTTTTTACTGCACATGTTTACAGCACTTCAATTCAATTCGAAGGACAAGGCAGCGCTGCATTTTGAGCCTCATGTGTAGCAAAATAGTTTTTGTATTGGCTCTCATGAGCTTGTGAAGAAAATATGTTCTGCAGTTGAACATAAAACTTTACAAACATCAGTGAGAGATTTTTTTCATGTATTAATAATGCATGTTAAAGTCATAAAAATAAAAATAAAGAATTGTCTGTTTGGCCTTGGTTGAGCCAGCAGACATTGGAACATGGAGATCTTTTGACTGCCGAATAAACACAATCATTTGCGCCTTAAGGTCTCGCGCAATTACCGACGGACTTCTCTCTCCCTTTTCTCTCTAAACGTCAAAAAGGCTGAGGCGAGAAAACATTGATCCAGTGCGCTTGCGAGGACTTCAAGGAGAAACAAACTTCTGCTTTCATACAAGGACAAGATTGAATAAACTGCTGCAATTGATTATCCCCTCCTCACCGCCTTCTTACAAACTAACATTTGTTTGAATAATATAACGGTTTCGGCCCGTAAAATGAATACTTGGAAAAATGGCAACCAACAACTCACGTCAGTGATCTGGGGGGCGGGACACTCGGCGTCGTGGTGGTCCTTGCCGTGGTGCTGGTCGGGCGCGCACAGCTGCTCGTACACGCACGCCCTGTGCTTGGCGCACCACGCGCAACTGTATTTGAGGTCGGCGTTCTTGCACAGGCTGCAGTCCTCTCGTCCCACTGAGCAGTTGTACAGGGTGACTGCAACAGAAAACAAATACATGTTTACGAGTATCAATAATGAACCTCTGTACAGTATCTTTCGGAAAACTGGCATCAGCATTACTATTCGTTATTTCGGCACATTCACAGTGAAAGTGAACTCAAATGCGTGAACATACCGTTTAGTGTGCTGTCCATCTTCTTGCCTAGCTTTTTGTCCTTCACGTAAAGAACAACGTTGGTCTCCGGCGACTCATCGTAGGAAAACTAAAGGGAGATCGTGGGAAGAAACATGAATTATTAATGCGGTATCCACTGATTATTGGCACTTAAGCCCTTCGGCTACAACTGCATGGTAGTCCACTGTCCCATGGAGGGAGTGAAAAAACAAAAAAACAATCATTCTGAGTCTGACATATTTTGCTGCTGAAGATATGACATTGGAAGGGAATACAGCCGGGGAGTAAAAAAAAAAGCTGTGTGAGCTTCAAGGTTCAGTAATAACTCCAGAATTACACTTTGTAACATTGTCAACATGTGTGACATGAGCTGCGTGACTATACGCAATAGAAAAAGCAGTTCATTACACAATCACAATTTTCAATCATAGCAAATGAATGCAACATATTTAGATTATGTTACATTTACATGAGGATTGTGTGATTCTGATTAGTTTATTTATTATTTTAATTTTTTAGGTTTTTATTTTTTATTTGACTTATTGTATTTGATTGACTTTTTTTTTTATAGTTGGCTTTACTAGATTTTATGTGTATGATAGTGTGCGTATCTCAATGTGCAGCACTTTGTTTCCAAAAATGTGCTATAGAAATAAAGTGGATTGAATTGGATTGGATTCTGATGGTGCACCAAATGCACTTCGTAGATTGGATGTACCCCACAATGTCGGCTTGACCTCATCCATAATCACCGTAAATCAATTACAAAAGCATAGAAACTTACAAACGGCGTGTTCTTCATTAAGTACGCAAAATAATTGCAGACGGCAACGTACTGAGGAGCTTTGCCTCATTTTTATCAACGAGGCAAAGAGTAAACCCAGGCCACATACACCCATGAGCATTTCATATTTGTATTATTTATTAATTTTGTGTATATAGTAAATAATCATATTTTTCCTACTATACAAACATATATTTTGTATAATTTATATTTTTTCTCCTCTAATAATGATACTGTACATTGCATAACACACTATTGAGCATACTTCACCTTTACTGTATTCAATCATATTTATAGCCTGTTCATACCCATAGAAACAAAAATTCATGTTGACATAATTTTACATCATCTCATGCCTTACATGCTGTACACACTCTATATGCTAATTAATGACTGTTTATGCACTTCTCGTTAGAAGCAATCTGCATTTCATTGCCTAATCTAATCTAATATTTACATGCAATTTGGGCATCAGCGCATGTGGGTTTTTCCCACAAAGCCGTGTCGGATATGTGTCACTTGAAATGAAGCACCGAGGACTCGAGTGGGCTATATCCATTCATGTTTTGTGCAGGGGCGAGATTGAAAGTTTAATGGCTGACAGTAAACGTTCAGTGCAATCAAGGTCTAAGTACAAACATCCAACAAAATATTTCATGAAAAATGATATATAACTTTAGGGATGGATAGGCGAGAACAGATACCAGGTATCGGTATTACTAGCCTTATTTCAATGAATCGGGTACTCATGAAGGATGCAGACTCTTTAAGTAAAAAACAAACAACAACAACAACAAAAAACTGAAATCAAGTAAATCTTCCTTGCTAGTAGTTGGTGCTACAGAAAGGTATTTCTTCATAATTGTCTGTCATTGTTTTAATTGACATTCTTATGTAGTATCATAACGTACTGCCCCGTACATATAAAAGGTGGAACTAAACTTTGATTTAGAGCAATATTCAACTATCCTTTAGTTGAATATTGCTCTTGCCTTAGATTTCACTTACCTTAAAAGTTTATTAACTCATTCACTCCCAACCATTTTCACTGAAGCAATCCCCTTCGCTCCGGCTGCTTTACTGGTTTTTGACTGATTTGGCAAGGCCCACAGAATATTGTGTTCTATTACTACAAAAACCTACCAAAAAGAAAGATTAGAGTCTCTTCTTTCATCATGGAAAAAAAAGTATATTTCTATCTGTTCCCATTGAGAATATAGCTAAGTTTCATCATTATTCACAAATCTGTTTAAAACTGTGGATAAATAAGCTTTTTTGCAACATGGCCCTGGTTGATGTCTTATACTCTGCTGCTACCTGCTGGACGTTTTTGCAATTAGTACCATTGCTTCACCCATTCTCTGCAGTCCAGAGGCTGCATCAAAGTCTTCTGTATGCTCTAGCATTTAAAAAAAAACACGTATAAATACGTCTTTGGGACACTTAAACATTTAAAATAGAACGTATTCATACGTTTTGGGGAGCAAATGAGTTAATAAGTTTATTAATTTTAAAGCGTGTGGGAGGGTTCAAACTAAACACAAATGTTTTGATACGGTCTCTCTTTCACCGATTATTATTTATTTATTATTAGTTATTTAAATTGAATCAGACACTTGACCCTGCAGCGTACCTTCAACCTAACTAATATTTCATAATGCTGACGACATTGCATTGAATTGTATTGGAGCCAGACAAAACTCACGTTGAATCCACTGAAGGTGTAGAAAGGTCCGTCTTCAAAGTTGACTTCTTCCTCCACGTTCTTCATGAGCTCCGTGCCGATGGTGAAAACGCGACCCTGAGTGACACACGGAGGGGATGATGACGACGCCGGCTCGTTTTGAAAGGAGCGCCGCGTGGAAAAGGGGTGAAACGCGGCGTACCTGGTAAAGGTCCAGATTGATGCCCTCGAAGCTGATTGACTTCTTGTAGCCCACCGGGATCAGCATGGGGTCGGGATTCTCAAACTGAGGACACCGCGCTCCCTGGCGAGTCAACACAATGCATACGTTAAGGTCAACGCCATTACAGTAGAACCTTTGATAACAGAAATTCATTGTTCTGCTTGTCGGATACATCTCTGGCAAAGATCGGTGGACGAAGATACATTACAGATAACCTCTTCAGTACAGGCCAAAAGTTTGGACACGCACACATCTCATTCAACGTGTTTGCTTTATTCTAATAACTATTTATATTGTAGATTCACACCGAAGGCATCAAAACTAAGAAGGATCACATGTGGAGTTATGGACTTAACAAAAAAGGTGAAATAACAGAAAACATGCTTCTTGAAAATAGCCACCCTTTGCTCTGATGACTGCTTTGCACACTCTTGGCATTCTCACCTCTGGGAACTCCTTCAATACTGTTGGAAAAGCATTTCAGTTGACTACTCTTGAAGCTCATCGAGGCGATGCCAAGAGTGTGCAAAAAAAATCATCAGAGCAAAGAGTGACTATTTTGAAGAAACTAGAATATGAAACATGTTCAATTATTTCACTTTTTTTTTTTTTAAGTACAATAACTCCCCTGTGTGTTCATTCAGAATTTTGATGCCTTCAGCGAGAATCTACAATGTAAATAGTCATGAAAATAATGAGAAGGTGTGTCCAAACTATTGACCTGTACTGTAGCTGTCACGGAAAGAAACTTCGTGACGAGCCAAAAGTATCTTGTAATGCTTGGCCTTTGCGGAGGTCCGCGCTCGACTGTGCACCATCCTAGTTTGCAATGCAAATGCGGAGAGCACTGCACTGTAACGGAGAATCTCAACTGCAGCGACAGATAGGAAGCCTATCAGGCGAACATCTGCTGACTTGTAAATTGACACAGCCTCCAATAAATGTCCCGTAAGATGACGACTGCTGATAGCGGGATTACTTTGGCTTTTTTTTAATGACTTTCTCAGTCGCCATTTAGACAAACGGAAACTTTTTGTGAGGCGAGGAGACGAACCTGTCGGTGTTTGATGATGGTAGGGGCCGGGATGCTGTCCAGGTCGCTGCAGGTGTGGTCGTGCGTGTTCCACTGGCAGCCCCACGGACTTGCCACGCATGACATGCACCTGCAAACATTGAATTGAAATAATTAATGTTTTGACCTCTGAGAATACCATTAGTATTATGGAGGACTAAAACTGCCAAAATTAAAAATATATACATGAATGAATGAATGAATGTGAAAATAAAAATGAATAAAATAAATATATTTCAAAAATTAAATATACATATAAAAATGGAAATAAAAAGACAAAACAAAACAACATATATATATATATATATATATATATATATATATATATATATATATATATATATATATATATATATATATATATATATATATATCCATAAATAAATTAAATTAAATATAAAAATAAATGTGGAAATAAAGAAAAAATAAATATAGAAATAGAATTAAATATTAATCAATAAATAAAAACGCTCTGCTCTCATTTATTTATTTCATGCTGCAGACGCTCTGTCAGGATGAAATGTATTACAAATAAGAGGGCGGTCCTAATTGTGTTGTGACTTGCGTTGCTCGACAATAATGTATTTAATTTTTGAATTATATTTTTGTATCCATTTTTATTTTCACTTTTAATCATTTATTTATTTATTCATTTATTTATTTTTAATTTTGGCAGTTTTGGCCTTCCATACAGTATATCACTGATATATTTATCTTATTAATATGACAACTGTGATCATTTTCACACAATTCACACTCACATTCACACCTAACGGACATTTCAGAGTTCAAATGTGTTTTTTAGAACGTGTAATGAAGCCAGAGAGAACATGCAAAGTTCACACACAACAAGCTCAGAACTGGGTTCTCGAACCCGGAACCTTACAATGCGAGGCAGACCGGGTGACCGCGTGGAACTTATCTTATTCGGTTAAATGTAATCTCAGATGATAAAAAGTACACGTTTAAACATGCAAACTCATCAAAGGGCATCAGGCATGAAAATCCATGTCGCTGACAGCAAAATGGATCTGGCCCATGTCACATAGGCAAAGCTCGTTCATCACGAGCGCCGCAGCATGAAAAGGGGGAAAATTGGAAGCAAAAAAGAAAACATGGTGAGATCGACTTTCCTGCTTTGATTAATGAAAAGGAAACGGGCAATTTCTATCGCTAGGTAATAATAATAAAAAAAAAAAGTGGGGGGAAATGCAGTATGCATTACCATTTCCATTCATCTGCTTGAGTGTGCACCTACGCGCGCACACACACACGTCAGCAGGATAATTGAGTGACAAGTGGCACTCACGGCGTGTTCTCCGACTTCATGACGGTGGCCGCGCAGTTGTAGAACTGGTAGTCGCGTGTTGCCAATTCCACCGTCTCGTTGACCAGGATCTTCACCGGCACGGCCACAAAATCTGTAGGAACATACAGGGATGCTTACCATTGACCTTTGAACCTTGATGAGTTGTCGAGGCAGCAGTAGTTGCAGTTGCAGTAGTAGCTGTTTTTTAGTAGAACACTAATAGTAGAAGTAGTACATGTTTAGTAGTACTAGGAAAAGTATTTTCTCTAAATAAAACAAATTATTTTAATTGTGATCCACTGATAGTGTAATTGCAACGCTTCTCTCAGTGAAAAAGCACAAGCGCATATTTTCCCCTGCTTTATATTTAATAAAGGTGGGCTCATTTATATTGCAAGACAGTCATTTATTTATAAATGCAACTCCCCCTTGGGCAATTAAATAAAAATGGTGCACGAGCCGTACCGTACCTTGGTAGCCGCTGGTGTGCGGGATGAGCGACGGGTGGGGCAGGTCGCACGAGACCTGACCCGAGTCAGACATGACGCCGTCGCTCTGGAACGACTTGAAGGAGCACTGCAGGCGGTCTGACGGACCGATTGTGGGCAGGGAAGGAATATTGATCTTCACCTAGGAAGCAATGGAATGTCAACAAGTCAGTCATTTACAGTATTTTATATAATTATCTTTGTTTGAAGAAATTATTTGGAATGTCAGTGGACAGCAATAATTAAGAATGTAGAGATTCTGATTCCATTATCGCTATCTTCAACGTCAGACAGAAGATGCAACATATGGAGGAAGCACTTATAATCTGTCATGATGCATCCTTGAGGGGAAGTAGGCGACTTTCTTCTCAAAGTATGTCAAGAGAGCCAAGATGGTCAATGCAAGATATCAGCGTGCCTGAGGAAATTACACAGTTCCGATCTTATCGACCCATAGAGAATGTATATATTTTTTAAGCCCAATTGATACAGCAACTTTCATTGAGACTGAGAACAACTTTTTTAACTTTCATCAACCCTGCAAAGATATCATGCTCTCTTTTAATCCACCTGGTATAGATTTTTTTCCACTCGATAGGTTACTCCATATGTGACACTTTGGCTACATTTGAGGATATTTACACTTCTCACTTTGCCTTCAACTTGATCTAAACTAATTTAGACGTACAGCAAATAATTGTTTTGTTAAAAATAACATTTACAATCCAGTAGGATTCTGAGGTCTGCAGACTCAGGTCAATAAGTAGAACCAAGAATTCCAAGCAAACGCGGTGAAGCAGCATTTAGCTGTTATGCTGCACGCAAAGTGAAGTCAACACAGTGTAAATGCTTTTAAATCCAGGATACTATGCTCTTTTCCCATACCTTTAAAAGTATTTTTAAAATCATGTTATCCAAAGTCTTGTCCTTGTGATTTTAGAAAGCTACTTTATATTTATTTACTTTGCCTTTAAATGTCTTTAACACTTGTTTGTAAGCGCTTTTAAATGTTGAACTTTTAACTCATTTGCTCCCAAAAATGTAGAAATCTGTTCTAATTTAAATATTACCATGGTCCCCAAAAAACGTATTTATATGTTGTCGTTTTTTTATGCTAGAGTATACAAAAGGTTTTTGTTGCAGCCTCTGAACTGAAGAGAACGCTTAAAGCAATGGGAGTTATTATAAAAAAAGGCCAGCAGGTGGCAGTAGAGTATAAGAGATCAACCAGGCCATGTTTTAAAAAGCTCTATTCCCCACTGTTTTAAACATATTTGTGAAAAAGTATTAAACTTAACTATATTCTAATGATAATTGCTACAAAACGAAAACAGATAGAAATTTACTTTTTTTTCCTGATGAAAGAAGAGGCTTTCTTTTGGTAGGTTCCATGTTTTTATAGCAATAGAACACAATATTCTGTGAGCCTTGCAAAATCAGTCAAAATCCAGTAAAACAGCCGGGAGCGAAGTGGGTTGCTTCAGTGAAAATGGCTGGGAGTGAATGAGTTAATTATGTGAGGCACAGTTAAGTTACCTTGTGTAAAATGATTTTTGGGCAATAGTAGAAATCCACTTTTTAGCCAGGATCCTCTGACACCTGAGCGAGGTGTCTCTCGGATGTCTCGTGACGACGGGTTGTCAACACTTGGAATTTCTTCCTCCACCACACTCTTCTGTTATTCTAACCACCAATCCCGGTCAAGAACGAGGCACTTACAGCATCCAGGCCCCGATCACATTGCGAGTTATTTTTTCCCCTCTATCTCCTCCTCTCACGCCCTCACACCGCATCAGCTGAATCACACCTGAGAACGAGGCGTGAAAGCGGCCGAGACCCATTCAATTAAAGCGCTAGCTCTTTTTTTCCTAAGAGGAATCGATAAGCGGAATTGTCAGGCAAGCTAACAAACGATTCCTAGGAATCAAATTACAGGCAACCCGTTTTTCAATTCCCATCCCTACTTGCTCGTATGCGGTTTGACAGTGGAACAGCAGAATGGAGAAAGAGAAAATAGCAAAAGCAAAGGACAAAAACAATAGCTAGTTATACTGTTGAGAGGGACAAAACAGAAAAAGAGTAACAACAAAGATATGGCAAAAGCAATAAAATTTGCTCGTAAGTACTTTAAGAGGGAACCAAAAGACAGCAGCAATAGCAACTGTTAGCATGAAGTTTGAGGCTGGAAAGATATACAGACGCTTGACAACAAATAGTAACAAGAAAAGGGCTAACACATTGAGGCTCTAGCAAAATTGTCTAAAAAAGTTGATTATACATTCCAAAAAATAAACATCAAACCGGTAACATTTCGTTGTCCATCATGAACATTCAGGACATGTATCAAACTATTTCGCACATTTTTAAAATTCCCACATAAAAAAGAAAAATAAAAAAAAATAATGTCAAATTAAATGTAGGGTTTACAGTCTAGAAGCTGCTAGCAAGATTTGAATGAAGCCTCACTTTACTCCTCCCTCCCATCTCTGCCCAAAGAAACATCATCAGGTCACATTGCTAGCATGACTAGTTGTTCATGATGGAGTATTGCCGGTTACCGGTTAGATGGTATTGGTATTTTTTCCTGTATTTTTTGGAACGTACATTGAATTTAACACCTTCTGCATTGCATGACATAAAGAAGACAGTTTTCCTATTCCTATTGTTTAACTTTTGTTGCTAACCGGAGTTAAATCATCGGCCAAGTAACTAATGTTATGAACCTGTTGAAAAATGTGCAATCGGGACGTCCATATTTAAAATACCTTTTAATTTTGAAATTCTATTGTAAAAATATTGTTGACTGCTACTTGGAAATGTTAACTCTTCACTAAATGCTTCCACCACCCAACATCCCTGTGGGTGTGCTGTTCTTCTGGAACCGTCTTGAAAAAGGTGCTCTGTTTTTCTAACATGCATACAAAAGGCAAACGCAAGAAGTAGAAAGAGGGGGAAAAAGGAGAGAAATAGAGTCTCTCCATCTTCAACGGGTCAGTTATAATAAGCCAGTTCGGGGGGTTTTGCGGACGGATCGATACGGAGCAGGAATAAACCTGATCCCCGGCCGGCTTTTGGATCCACAGTAGCGACCGTTCATCACGCCGACTGTGTGAAGAACAAACAGATGGAACAAAGACAGAAAAAGGAGAGAGAGCTACCTTCTGGCTCTTTTTACAGGAGAGGTTGGGAGGGTAGAAGGAGACGATCTTGACACATTGCTGCCTGGGGCTCCACAGCCAGCCATTCTTCTCCTCTGCCCGTCGGCACTCAGACCTCCTGGTGCACCTGCACACGCAGCGTGAACAATTCCACACACAGACACCAACGCGTCAGTTCCACGGCTCAAACCCCAACATACACAAAAGACAAAAAAACCCATTTCGAAGGCTTCAGAAATGCTGATAGATTTTCCACAATGTGCCGTTAGAAATAACAACCGGATACAGTACACCTGTCAGCGCAGATACAGTATTTTAATACACATCCATCTATCTATCTATCTATCTATCCATCCATCCATCCATCCATCCAGTCTTTTAAATTTAGCCAACTAGCTACCTACTACACTTACCTGTGTCTTTCTATGTGTCTGTCCATCCGTCCGTCCATCCATCCATCCATCTATCCATCCATCCATACCTACTACACTTAACTGTGTCTGCCTGTGTCCGTCGGTCCATCCGTCTGGCTTGTCATATAAATTTAACCAGCTACCTAGCTACTACACTTAACTTTGTCTATGTTTCCGTCTCTCTGTCCGTCCATCAATCCATCCAACCATCCATCAATCCATCCGTCTTGTCTTATGAATTCAGCCAGTTAGCAAGCTACTACACTTAACCGTGTCCGTCCGTCCGTCCATCCATCCATCCATCCATCCGTCCGTCCACCCGTCCGTCTGTCCATCCATCCATCCATCCAGCTAGCCATCAATCCATTCACCCATCTGTCCCTCCATCTGTCCCTCCATCCATCCATCCATCCATCCATCCATCCATCCATCCATCCATCCAACTGGTTCTGAAAATAGCTCTGATCGTAGCAATATAATATGCAGTCTTACAAAATGAAGCTTCAGGTTGATGTGACAGCTATTGATCTCCCCAATCAATCCAGGCAAATATGTGGCAAACATCAGCATTGTACGCATGAATAGAAGCCGGCGAGAGTGCATTTCGCCGCACACGGCTGACAAACTGCTTTAATTTCTGCTGGCTGCACTGAGCAAGAGACGGGATATTAACAATGTGGGTTAGTAAAAACGTCCGCCGTAAAACACTGTGGAAAACACTCCCATGTGTTGGAGAGTTGGAACTTTGCCTCTGTGTGTGTTCGTGTGCGTGTGCCTGAATGTGTGTGTGATTGTTTCTCACCTGCCCTCCAGCACACACCAGCCACAGTAAGGGTCCCTCATATTGACGCAGGAATGGCAGTCTTTCTTCTGCAGACACGTCTCCACGGGCACCTTGGTGATCTGCGGCATGAGCACACGTCACATGATCAGTCAGCAGTCACCCGAGGGAAGACGACTGGCACGGCAGGCGAGGCTTCCGAGGCACGGGATGCCACAAAGAAGCCTCCTTGAATAATCGAGCAGTTAGTTTTGTCCCGCCCTCGGGGAGTCAAAATCTATTTGTTCCATTTAAAATCCTGTGGTATCTCCACTGCTGTTCACATCGATGGAAATCACGCACTAATATGATGTAAAACGTCTCCAGCGGATAGACAGTAAAGTACAGCCTTAACTTATGAGACACTAAAATGAATGAAAACTCTATTAGTTCGCTCCAGTCCCTAAAGAACATATCTATTAATAAGAAAAACAAC
This sequence comes from Leptonotus elevatus, assembly GCF_054856555.1. NCBI lineage: Eukaryota > Metazoa > Chordata > Actinopteri > Syngnathiformes > Syngnathidae > Leptonotus > Leptonotus elevatus. The sequence continues at coordinate 12,840,436 of NC_141242.1, forward strand.
ACTCTATAGTGCTTAAGAAAACCATACAGTATAACTGTACTTAAAGACAATGTAAAGAATTAAACAGGTAGCGCTTTATGATTTCATGCTTTAATTGAATGAGCCCAGTTCTGGTGTGCACACATTGGCAACAAGGGGTCTAAATCATAACAACGATGATATAATACATGTACATTTGATAATAAACATCATCATCATAATAATCAAGCAACTGAAGAGCTGTCTTCCTTGAACTACACACACTGGTGGAGGTGGAATGCATCAGGGATCCACTCCAAGTCCCTTTTTACAATAGTGACGCATAGGATGACAGATGAGGTTAGACTGGAATCCCTCACAGACCATGTTGATTGATGCATGATGTTTTTATTGAACAGTAAAAATGAATTTGAAACGTGAGTTGTTGTTTTTTAATTAAAAATATATTTATAAATCTTTTTCATAAACAGCAAAAACGCAACTGATTGTAGAAATGACACAGATGTCCTGTCTCTTGGTCCACTTAAGACACAAAATATGACTCTTCTGCCATATAACGGCAGTGGCAGATGTATTTTTCATGCACGCTTTAGTTTTATGGCGCAGCAAAAGCAAAGCAGTGATTTTTTTTCTGGGGAGGGGGATTTTATAACCGTGCAGAGGTAAGGTGTCAGCGGCGTTAAAACCCCACCGCTGCCATGAATATGACGGGGATTTAGAAACAATTTATGAGCAGTCGATTATCAGACAGGCACAGCAAAAAGCTCTTTCCTTCTTGGCGCACACAATTCCCACATTTCCCCCCAGGGATGCTTGGAAAATTCATTTGTGTGTGTCCATTATGCTGTTGTTTTTTTTAATCACCGCAGGTAATGCAAAGGTAGGCCTTGAGTGCAATGCAATAAACGTCAGAGGAGGTGCATTGAATATATTCTGTATGTTTTTTCTTTTTATGCAGCACGAATGATTTTGTCTTTCCATTTTATTGGCAGAACGATAGAAGAGCACCACGTGTACCTCCTTGAAGAGACATTATACGTGCTAACATTTGGGCTGCTAACTCTTTGTTTTGAAATGATTGCCTCATTGTAACCCCAATTGTCTTCAGCCGTGGTCGCGCATAGCATATGATAAATAGACTCGCCTGTTCGGCACGACTCCAAGCTGCACATCTTTATAAAGTTGCAAAAACGGACAATCATCATCTCACCTTCTGCAGACCTACAAATTACCAACGACCATTTCCATCTATTCTGGAATTTATACACTAACGATCAGCGAATGTGAATGCGGTCGTGAGGCAAACTCCAGTATATAAACGAATGAATGAATGAATGACATTATTATTATTGTGCCATGCATACAAGAGTATGGCAAGCCCGCATGGGCTTATAAGACACCAAACCATCAAATGATCCAACACCAGGACCAAAGCACTACAGAAGCGTGGCACTGCTAATGTGGAGTAAAAAGTATTTTTACAAAGTTATTCAAACGTATTGATGAAGTTGTTCGAATATATTGGTAAAACGTAAGCTAAATGCTAAAAAACATGACATTTTTAGCATAATCGTTACTATGCCACATCACAGATGAATAGAACAAAGATCACCAACGATGGCAATTAAGTAAGTAAACGTTTGGTTCAACATTTCTTGGACCTTAAACTGTATTGTCTACATACAACGTTTACTTTCTGTCCACCAGTGAAGTGGCTGTAGCGCAGAATTGCACATGCGCAAGTCAATACTTGTGGCATTATGGGGGGGAAAAAATGTGATGTTTTTTTAGCAGTTAACCTACGTTTTACCAATACGTTTGATCAATCACTTCGTAGCATGTTCGAACGACTTTATCAATACTTTCAAACGACTTTATAACGTTAACACCACTTTGCTGTACATTTGAACGACGTAGTCAAGTCAAAACTGTTACTCCACATTGGTAGGTCCGCGCTTTAGTAAAGTACAACAAAAATCTTAGTAAAATAGTCTATCTTGTCGTCTTTTGCAAAGCTTTACCAAAAGAAAAAAATTATTAATTAATATACACTAACATAAAAAAAATATATATATATATTTTTTACCTTTTCCTCTGCTGGCCAATAGAACATTTTAGGGTTATGTTGTGTAAATCATTATACAACTTTCTCAGACCACAAGTGTACAATACAAAAGAAAATGAAAGTTAGACATTTAACGCAATCTATTATCTTCAGGAATATTAATAATTAAACCACTTTTAATGGCCAGAGGGAAAATACCAACATCAAACAAGCATCTTTGATTTCTAGATAACGGAGATAAAATATATTGCTCAAGGGTTGATCTGCATTTTCAATTTAGGGTTTAACAATCTTGGGGAGAAGCTAATTTTTTTAACAGAATTAGTTTCACAACACAAAATATTCCTGTAAATATATTGCATATCAACTTCTTCAAAAATGAAGAAAAGCTTTTTTGACCAAGAGAGATTCATGTAATTTGCTCCACTTAAATACGTTCCTATTGATTCTACCCTTGGCTATTTTAACCAATTGGTTCCAAAGACATAGCATTTACCCATTTCTGTTATAGCTGACATGGTTCCCAAACTTAAAGGTCCAACGATCCCTTAATAATCTTTATGCCAATTCAACATAACTAGCATCATGTTGAACCTCTGTTTTGTGCTGCTCTGTGATTGGGTTAACGACAGCTCACTTGTATTCATTTTTAGGTCAACCCATCCAGCTTAAACTTTCGAGCTGAGTGCGTGAGAAGCAGTTGAGGCACCTTTTTGTCTGTGGTGATGAACATGTGGCTTTGGTCCATGTCAAAGAAAAGGTTCTTGTTCACCTTCTCCCCCAAGGTATTGCCGGGGGCCTTGCCGTACACGTACGACGACGATGTCAGGTGAACCTACGGGGAAGAAAAAAAACACCAAGATGTCTAATTGTCTTAATAAGGTGAAGTGATATAAAACCGTGTGACAAGTCCACCTTGAAGACTTCTCCCTGGTTGTTGCCCAAGAAGGCGACGGTGTGATCGTTCTCCACGGCGATGGCCACCGCGGTGAGAAGGCCCGGCTTGGTCAACACCGCGTTGGATTTCAAGGCGAATCGGGGCTTGCTGGCCAGAGGCGTCGGCAGGAAATCCCCGCCGCACTTGTACTGTTCTAATGTGTCCTTCTGTACAGGAAAAGAACACAAAGACTTTCATAATGGAAGGCGCAAAACAAAGCCACTTTAAAGCTTCATGTTTCAGATACAATATATTTTTCTTTATACCATGAGGGCAAATTTAGGTATTGCAGGTGCATTTTCAAAATTAATAATTGTTACCATTGTTATTATGAAAGAAAAGAGAATATTATGTTATCATGCTATAAAAACAAATAGAAAAGAAAATTTGACATAATAAAAAGTTATATTTTTTCAATGAAAAGAGCATAGTCAGCTTTTTAAAAAAAAAAAATTGGGGGGGGGGGTCACACTAAAATAAGCTAATTATTACAATAAGACATGTATTCAGATATATTTTAGTTCTTGTTTAGAATTGTTTTTATTTCAACTGTTTTGTAATTCTAAATTAAAATGTGTTTAAAATAATGACATTTCTAGATTAATTAAAACATTTATATCATGTTCATTTTTGTATTTAAAAAAATCTATGTATGTGTTATATAAATAAATATACATACACACAATATTTTATGTTTTAAATAATTTTCAAAATGTAAAATGTGAACTAGTGTAGTTTTTGACATATTAAACATATTTATTTATTAAATAAAACAAAAAATAAAATAATAAATTATTTAATATTAATTTAAATAAAATAAAATAATATTATTTAATAATATTTTTTATTTTTTTTCAACATATATAATATTTGAATTAATCAGTCATTGTTTTACATTTTCATCTTTAAAATATACTCCATCCATCCAATATGATATATCATTTTTTTCCTTCATGTATTTAAATATATATATAAAAAAAAAAATAATAATCATCTGCAGAACTAAGAAAAAAATTGACATAACTTATTGGACCAAAAGGAATTCATCTAACAAACAACCCCAAAAAACCACAGGGCCCTCACCGCAATTTTGGAGGTGCAGAATTCCGCCGTCTTTGACGAGTATGGGATGTCAACGGCGGGGAAGCCCGAAATCTTCCCCGAGTCGCTGTAGCAGGCGGTGATGATGTCGACCAGACGCTCGTTGATGGCGTTGAGCGTGTACATGCACAGGGCCGAGTCGCTGTGGTCGTCTTCCGAGCTGGCCACCATGAAGAGAACTTTATTCCAAGGCTGGACGTTCCCGTACGTCCCCCATTCCGTCATGACTCGACTCAGCTCCTTCCCCGGGGAGGCCACGTAGGCCGCCTGCACTTTGCTGTACCGATTATCCTGACCGCACTTGAGCTGCAGCTCCGTGTGGGAATACAAATGGTGGTCGTTCTCACACAGGCGCGATACAAAGGTCACATTTTTGTTATCGGTACGGTCCAGGGTCCTGGAGAAGACGAAGTAAACGAAGCCGTCGGCGGCGAAGGCGTGCCTGAAGTCGTGCAGGTACCTGGGTCCGAATGGCATTGTCTGTATGGTGGAGGCCTCGATGATGCTCTCGAACACCACCCACTCGCGGAAATCCTGCAGGATGCGTGTGGTGATGATCTTGGTGCTGTCCAGGCTCCCGTAGCCTTTGCCCACCAGGAACACGTCAAACTTATGCTGATCCTTGACGAAGGAGGACATGACGCCCACCACGTTGACGTTATCCTCGATGCTGGCCACGTAAGTCCTCTCGCCCTTGCTGTCGCTGTAGTACAGCTCCTGCTCCACGTTGGACAGGTTGAGCAGCGAGCAGATGCCCCGGTAGCGGCTGCCGCACACGATGAGCGAGCCGTTGGACGGGTGCACCAGCAGCAGCTTGTTGATGTTGGCCATCAGTTTGGTGTCCTGGCAGGCCGAGGCG